>NC_134145.1:27330500-27645000 GCF_033958435.1 Carettochelys insculpta | reverse complement strand
GGATGCGGGAATTATGCCATTATATGTGTATTATTTGTATATGGGCCTGGGACTTAGAAAATCAACCCCCTGGAGTCTTCAGATCTCAGGGCATAAATTGCCTGGTCACTGCTAAAGGATATCTTGCATACCAAGAAAGCTGGTGTCTTGGGGCACCACTCTTTTTTAAACTGGTTAACACATTAGGGCTATGTCTACGCTAGAGTGAACCCACAACAGAAGTTACTGTCAGAAGATATTTTCTGACAAAATTTTTGTCCACACATTGCATCCGGACAGCAAAGCACATCAAAAAAGCAATCTGCTCTGTCATCAGAGAGTGGCTGGACTGCCCGGCTGCTTTCCCGACAGAACAGTCGACTGGAAGAACAACAGACAGGGCTGCCCAGTGACGTGTAAGCCCTGTCTGTCAACAGAGGGCCCTGCTGGAGCATTCACACGGTTTTTTTTTTTGCCTCTCTCCACAGAATCTGTCAACATTCTGCCTCGTGGGGGGGAAGGCAGAAGGCCGTCAACAAAAATGCCGCATTCTGTCAATATACTGTTGACAGAACACACCTGTAGTGTGGACGTGCTGCTATTTTTGTCAATAAAACCAGTGTTTTGTCAACAAAATTCTCTAGTGTAGATGTAGCTCATATTACCAGGAAAGTGTATTGCAGGTTCTGTCACTATGACTCTCCCTAGACTTCCTCAATTAAAAGAATTATTTCAAGATTATGGACATGCCAATAAAATGCTGTTGTTTACAATTCTAGGGGAGAATCATACTTTTTTCTGTGATTGATGGCCCTGCCTAATTAAGGGTGAGCATAGCTCTGAACTGAACAAGTTTCTGATGAAAATATTTTTACCCATTTATGAATCTCTCAGAACAAACCGGAGTACCAATAGACCAGTAGTGTAACAAGCAGATCGCTGCTGTGGTCCAGGTATCCTCAGCCACTGAAATGGCCTTATGAGGCTTCTTTAAATTATGGCCACATTTATCTAGCCAATAATTGCAGGGTCAGGGAGCCACAAAGGTAACCTGTCGCCTCTCCCCACAGCTATGGCATGACGTTATGTGCTTGCATGAACCACTTTGCAACTGAGAATCCATTACTTGCTGTCAAGTTGAACAGCACAAAATTATGCTAGTCATCTCCTTCCAGTTCAAAGGTATCATGAGTTGATTTTTAAACCCTGAAAGGGTGACCTAATCATATTTCAAAGAATAGTTAAACTGATACTTAAAAATCCAAGCAAATCACAAAATTCAACAGAACCGCTAATATGTGCGTATGCGGGTTTCTGTTGTTGTAATTATTGTCCATTGCATCCTCTCCCTACTGTTTGAGACTCTCATTCATGGTATGTCATCTACAATTTAGATGTTAAAGCAGATGTTAGGAACTAGACCCTTAGCTGGTATAAATCACTGGTAAGGTAATTGGCTTGATGACTAATTGTTCCACTATTTCCATAGACATTTAGCTGTAGGCTTGTCAATTTTCTCAGTTTTGCTTGGAGCCTCCCAGGGGCTCCTGAAGCTAAAATGGGATATTGGCTACTAAAAGTCCAGTCATGCAATGTGGCTAAGGTGGGGTCTCTTTATCAGCTAAAGAGCTGCCTATATATTTTTGTAGTGTACAGTATTTAAAAAAACCTGGCGTGCTGAGTGCACATTAAAATAATAAATAATAATATAAAATGTCCAAACATCTTTTACTGTTGCTGTCCATATTATTTCTGTATAATCTTTGTTTGTTTGTTTTTTTTCTGGCATGTTGTTTTTGGATATGACTAATTAACACAAATTTTACTCTAGAACTCACTTTTGCTTAGACAACCTTGTTATAGATGAAATGCTCTTACTCATTCTACAAAGACCAAGCAAGGGGAAGAAACTTGTAAAGTCATAAACAGGAGTTATGAAACCTGAATGGGAATAATATCTTACCATGAAGAATAATTCCATTCCTGCAGTCCATTTCTAAGGAGTAAGCATTGCGTCTTTATAGCTAGATCCTGAGCTGCACAACTGAGAAGGAAGCTGGAAGTGAAGGCATCACTAAACCACTTAGGCAATCCTCAGCCACGTCTCATTTTGCTCCCAAGAGTTATTCAGAGAAGCTTCTGGCTTCTCAGCATTATATCTCGTGACCCATTCTCCCAAGAGCCTTTAGTGGCAGTGGGGGAATCACAAGAGTATCACAATGCTCCAAACTCCAGTTATGTCCACTTTTCCCTGGGAACGCTTCCTATGCAGAGGAGGGTGGGAAAATAATGTGGATGGTGCCAACTCTACATTACCCAGTAATTACATGGGGTAACTCCCCAAGGATCCATTTAATCGATTTTCCTGGGTGTTTTCTACATGTGAGGCATGCACAGCTACCAGAACAGAACCAACAATCAGGGTACACATTTGTAAAGCTATAACAAGGAACTGACGTATTCCACATAAACCAAAAAACAGCTTTCAGTCTTTCATCTCTATATTCCTCAGCTTAATTTGAGCAAAAAGCAGCTAGTTTTTTTAAAGAAAGTTCATTCAAATACTCTGTTCAGTACAGGCACTTGAAAACCTTTGTATTACAGAAATCAATTAGGAATATTTAAGAAAAACAAGTCTCTGTTTTCCCATTTCCTAGCAGACGCAGCTTGTAAAATTTTCCATGTACGCTTGTATATTTTTATGTTCTAATCTTTCCAAATAATTTCGGTGTATTTCCTTTTATATTATATGACTGCTAAATAGGGTTCCCAACTGCATAAAGACACAAACACCCTTGCCCCAAGCCTTATCCGAGACCCTGCATCTCCCCATCCCCGCCTCTCTCCATTGCTTGCTCTCTCCCACCCTCACTCATTTTCAAGAGATGGGGCAGAGAATTGGGGTGTTGGGTCAGTGCTGGGGCTGGGGTGCAGGAGGGTTTGTGAGGCAGGGGCATGGAGACTCTGGGAGGGGACTTAAAGCATGGGACAGTATTGGGATGAGGTCGATTCTGGGAGATTCCAGGCAACCCTACAGCTAAATGTCCATGAAAATGATAGGGTTATTCATAGAATCCTATGGGAATAGAAGTGTCTATCCCCAGATGCAGATATCTGCAGATACACATTGGGATCTACAGGGCTCTACCTGCCAAGGATCACTGCAGCCAATGGAGAGGAATGTTACCCCATTGTGCCCGGGAGTCAGGGTCCTGAATCGGCAGCTCCTTCTAGTAGCACATCTGCACTACCCCAATCTGCCCCCAGCCATGCTGTGTGACCCCAGAGAGGAGATGCTGGGCTGCGGGTGGTGCAGCTGGGCTGCTAGAATGAGCTGCAGTGCAAGCACTGACCCCCGGGGTAGAGCCCTGCAGATCTGTGGATCCCAATATCTGTCCCTGGATAGCCACATCCATGTATAGGCATTCCTATCCATGCAGGACTCTAGGTATTCAGTCATCAAATCAGCCTCCTAGCCAGTCAACACAGGGTTGATCCCTATAATATATATATGTTGTAATGTCAAGTGGAGGCTGTTGAAGGGAGGCCTGCCCCAACTTCAAAAAATTGCCCACTGACTAGTAGCTGTCTGGTGTTACAAGCATCCACGGAGCTATTGCCACTCTCTTCTGAACTGTCAGAGCAGGTCCCATTTTGGTATTGCAGTGTGTCAGGGCAGGGGAAAGCAATTTGTAAATTTCCATGAAATTGGCCTTATGCATGAGGAAGTTTTGTAGCCACTGATGATCACCCCATACCTGCGGAACAATGCAGTCCCACCTGGCTGAGCTTGTTTCCCAGCACTAGAAGTGTCGCTCCACTGTGTACAAAGCGTTGAGTACAGCAGCATCTCCCCATTCCTCCTCTGCAATGTTTCACATTCACATCCGCTTCTTAGGCTGTGCACATACTGCAGCACAATGCGTGAGGTGCTTGTAATACTTGCGACAACAGTTTGAAGCTGGGCAGGTTCCACGCTAGCTTTGCAATGGCACCTGCATGCATATGAAAAAAGGGCATGAAAACACTTTTGCTGTCACTTTCCAAAGGGAGGTGGAGGAGACAAGTGCACCGTGGGATGTTAATGACACATACAGTCAGAACCACCCACTGCACTTCTTTGTGCCTTCAGGCACTGGAAGCCTAATCCACAATTCAAGAGGGCAGCAGGAACTATGGATAGGTACCCACAGTGCATTGCTGACAAAGTCAAAGCTGCCCACCCTAATGGGGATGCACTCCATCGATGTCATGTGCCAGTGTGGCCATGCAACCTCAACTTTACAAAATTGGGTGGTACAAACTGAACTTAACAAATTTGACATAATTTCCCAGTGTAGATGTACCCTCAGTGTTACCATTTTGCATCTGGCATGTGGTGCTTCTTGTTCAAGCATTAGTACTTTGGGCAGTAAGTGACATAAAGCATGTACGAAACTCTTCAGGGTTCCAGTTCAGTAAGGTACATAAACATGTTCTTAAATTTAAGCACGAATGGTCCCATTGAAGTCATGTACCTTGATGAATCAGGGTCTGACTCACGACTAGCTACAGATTTTTACTTTACCAGGTGCACCTTTTATGATTCATCTGTTTGTTTCTTTGTTCCAAAATTTATTAAAGAAGAATACCATATCAAAAGGAAAACAGGTTTCATAGTTTTGACTTTGAAGCTGGGAGTCTTCCACACAAAACTGACTGATTTTTCAAGATGGTGTGCCCACAAAGAGAGGCTAAGATTCTGAGCAATGGCTTTCAGCTCAGGATGAGCTGATTAATAGTTGCCAGCAAAAGGATTTTTGTATGGTTCTATTTGAGTGAAAATGTGAAAACTTGGATGAGTAAAGGATACTGTATTTTTTTTTTATTCTGTAGTATAAATACAAAATTAAGCCAGGGTTGCCTTTGTATTCTATACAGCTCTAATGACCATGCAGTTCAGACCTAGTTCTCCTCAGCTGATAAGGCTGGCCATGCCACTTACATTCTTTTCATATTGAGTCTAAACTGAATTTGAATTATCTGTTCTATGTGCTAAACTCCTGCCTTTAAATTTTTCAGTCCTTATCAAGTTTTAAATTAGTGATTTTTCACTACCTGGTGCAATCTTCTAAATTACTTTTTAGAGTACTGGCTATTAATATTTTGGGTAGTTTGATGTTTTACTTTATCATCTTCAATTTTATTTTACATTTCACAGGTTGCTAGTTGCAAACAATCCTATAGGCAATTTTCGCATATTGCAACTACTCCTTGAAAACAATGCTAATATTGCCAGGCACTTGAAGTACTAGGGGTTAAGTTAATCACCCAAAATGAGTTGTATGACTGTCAGGGTGTATAAAGACATCCCATAGTGCATTACCAGGTAGACTGGCATTAAAGCTACTTTACAAAATACCTGAAGCTGAAGATGGGCAAAATAAGCATTCATTTCAAAGTCCATTGAGCTAAGGAGTCAGTTATTTGTTATTTCTGGCTTGGAGTTACCAAATATAAATAAAATGACTGCATTTCCTTTTAAAACAGTATTATTGGATAAATCCTTGTGGATCATATGAAGTTTCCATGAAAGACACACACTGAATGGCATTTTTCATCTTTTTATTATATTTGCACAGAAAAGGAACCGCTGGCTTGCTGTCTAAGGCAAGCTGCATGAAGTTTTGGACACCTGCAGAGCAAATTGATGTATTTTATACACACACACACACACACACACACTACATCAGTTAAAATGACACTTGAACAACATCTACAGCCTTGATACTTATTTACAAGTAGCCAGGAGGATGTGTATAATAGATGTATTTATTCCATATAATTCTCTGCATGTATTTTATTCTTCTTTAAATAGAGAGAGATGTTAGGATCCTACAGAGTAAATGATTAACAGTACATTTTGACATGCCCCTACAGTATCCAAGAGGGTAAACTATGGCCACAATGCCCAGTTTCATGGAGTGCACCTTTTCTATAATAGAGGTTTCTATAACAGATAGCACTATGCTGAAAGTGCAACACCTATATTTAGGACTCTCCTGCTGCCATCAAATGAAGTACATCTCTAGTCTTGCTGAGCACAAAGGAGTACTTAGATATGCAGGCTGTAGAACATAGTTAGGCTCCTCTGCCAGCCCTGATTTTTATTGGTTGCATCATGTGCAGTGTCACAGTACTGTTCTGTATGGACAGTAGATTAAGGAGGTTATAGGGCCTTAATCTCTTCTGGCAGAAGGGTACTTTCTCAGCAGACCGACTGCTTAGAGAGAAGCAGGAGTAAATTCAAGGCCGCATTTTAAAAGAGTGGTAGAGCAGTCTTTATAATGATCTAGATTTCTTTCTCTTGTGTGGATAAAAATTGAAATAAGATTTAGTTACATTACAGTGAGATGCATTTTTTAAGGACAAATGTATTCTGTAGCGCAACTTCATTCACTTGAAAAGATATGGAGTGGGAGGGAAAGGTTTACATGAAACACAGGATTTATTTCCCATGCATATTTGATATGAGTTCATTAAATACGCAGTAGAAGTGTCAACATAAAGTGCTGTTTAGATCCTACTGTAAAAACAAACTGCATTGGTATTTAAATTGGAATGCACTAATCTGTGATTAAATACAGACCTTATTTGCTCTATAGCAATGAAATATTTTGTTGACTATTGTTAAGTAACCATATACTTATCCTAATTTGATTTGTTCTTAATTTGTAAAGTTTGATAGTGTAACTGGCACTTTTACATATCATCCATTTGCCACTGCATGCATTTTTCCTTTTTCACCCATTAACATTCAATCATTAATAACTGTCACCAGCCTGTACCTAATTTAGAAGTATTTTTCTCAGTCTCACTGGACCATTGCCAATCCTTCATAGGAATGGAATGGGTGCAACTCTTCAAGAATTTGTAACGTATACATTCATATGGTTAAGCCATAATGTACAAATATATTCAATGATTAAAATAATGTTTTGCAAGATGGAGGGAAACTTCTGTAATATTTGAGATTTAGGGTTTGATTCTAAATGCGGTTATACTGTTTTTTACTCGCATGACCATGTTGACTTCCTGGAGTCACTTCTGATTTTCACTTTGTGTTAAGTTAAAATCAGTCTTTTGAAGTGAGCATATTGTGGGTGATTCATATGCTCTGGGCGGGATTATTCTCTTGCTTGAAACAGTCACTGGAAAGCTACTTTCTTCTAGATATGCATATAAGAAAAAAAATTGCCATCCTATTCCTAAAAGTGGCCAGTATCAGATGTTTTAAAGAAAAAATAAATAAAACCCAAAAGGAATAATTATGTCAAAATAGCCCAATAGAGTTTTTTTTCCTACTCTTGTAAATAAGTAGTCAATTTATGCCCTGAAGCATGAAGGATTGCTGATGTCCTTTATGGCTTTGTACTCTGCATAATGTAACATTGGGTGTTCCTATTATCCGTAAATGGCAAATACTTTTTTTGAATCCTACTAAACCCTTGCTTTAATGATATCTAACGGCAGTGCGTTCCACACGTAAGTAGAACTGTTGTGTACAAACACCTCCCTCTTTATCAGGTTCAAAGTCATTGCACTTTTATTGGTGTCCTCTTCTTTATGTTAATAAAGGATGCCTGATTTATCTCCTCTGAACCAGTTGTTGCTTTATCTGTCTCTGTCAGAGCCCCTTCAAATTACAGACCGAATCTTCTTTCCATTCTTTTTTTTACTCAGGAAATCTTTCCATAGCTCAGTGGTTTGAGCATTAGCCTTGTAAATCCAGTGTTGTAAGCTCAGCTCTTGAGGGGGCCATTTAGGGATCTGGGGCAAATAAATTAAAAAAAAAATCTGTCAAGAAGGTTGCTTGGTCCTGCTGTGAGTGCAGGGGACTAGACTTAATGACCTCTCAAGGTCCCTGCCAGCCCTATGAGATAAATGTGTCTCTCTTTCCATTCTTTGTCTATTTCTCAATACCTTCTACTGCATCTTTTTGAGTGACCGGAAGTGAGATAGTGTTAGGGTGAGGGTGTAATAATCTCTTACCTTTGGGTAGTCAGAGCCAGACCCCCTGCTAGTTAGCAGAAGTATATTTAATTCAAAGGTATGTTACACTATAATTGTGTGCAACTGAATTATGATTGTATCGTAATAAAATATGTGAGCCTTCATCTCTGAAGATGGGCACACAAAAAGCTGTTCCTCAGAAATTTCCTCTCTGGTTGGTCACAGCCATCCTTTGAGCTGTTACAAGGAGTAGAGATTATCTACTTCAGTCCATTTGAGCTAACAAAAAGTGGGGAGGAGCTGACCTAGCCTTTAGAAGAATGGCTGACCCTAAGGTCATTTATCATTTAAGAATATTCATTTACGCAAGTGCATTCCTTAGGCCAGCTAGGAATTGCTATGAGATGAACTAGAGAGTCCACAGCTGTTTGGAAGAGAGTAAAGATCAGGACTCAAAGGAGGAGACTGATACAAACCATTGTGAATTAAAAGCTCTACTGGGGCTACATAATTGTTTTGTGTAACTCCCAAGAAAGATTTATTGTCCTCTGATCTCTCCAATAATCAAGATTAAGTAATGCTATTTTGTTTATGCAAACAACAACTGTTGAAATTAAAATGCTCGCCGTTCATGAATGTTCACTCAGCAGTGCCATTTTGGAAGCAACACAGTGAGTTTCTTCAACAAACAATTTGGGCCAATTTCTGCTCTTAGATATGTCAGGTCTATTGACCTGGCTTCTATAAAGTTCTTTGCATTTAACTGGGAGCAGAATTTGGCTCTTTGCCAATATGTTAGACCTGACCTCTATATATCTAGAACGTCAATAATAAATAGTAATGTGAATATTGTCACTTTAAAATATTTTAATGTCTAAAGCAAGCAAAGCAAAATAGACCTAAAAAGCATACCACCTTCCAGTGGTGATTTAAAGATGCGAGAGTTTCAATGTCATTTGAAACGAACACACATACATTTGTGTGCTTCCATATCTCAAACAGCTCATCAAAACTCTGAGGGGATAGGGAGAAAACCACTATCAGGCTGAGGCCAAACAGGCCAAATTTTAGCCTGACAGGAATTTGTATCCTGAAGTTATAAGCCACTGAAAATAGATGTTTAGAATGGAAATGCCATTTTACCCTTATCTGTAGTGGGATTATTGCTTTGCTACAATATCCTCTCTTTTAGCATCTGTGAAATTGTAAACTGTCCTCTACCTGGTAACTGAGGAGAGATGAGGAAACCAAAGGATATGCTCTTAACTGCCTTAATTTATCAGTACTTGTTTTTTTGTTTTTTTTACTAACATGCAAAGGCAAGGAGAGCGGAGAGGCCTGCAGTCAGACCGGCGAGCACCTTGGAGATGGCTGAGAGAGAAAGCAAAGCTAAACACCTGATGAGCATATGTGTCAGTCGCCAGATTTTGCTTTTATACTTCAATCTGTTTTTCACTCTTTCATTTTACACAACAAGCTTGGAAACAAAAATGTTTCTGATATCTGGAGGTTTTATCGGCAATATTTCTCTTTCAACAAAGTGGTGCTAAGAGAAATTAAAGGATATCTTAATGCTACGGCAGAAGATGTCATCTCTGCAAGTTCTCCATGCTGCAGAACATCAGTGTCATCACTCTACCAACACAGTAACTGTGCTCCAGTGTAGTACAACAGTAACGACTTTTTCTTCAATTACAGTCTCTGACAGTATCAGTTGATAGGCATAATTTGATGGGCATGTCACATAAACATAGCTTTTGTTACACAGTGTTATAAAGTGTGTGTTTATATGACTACTCAGTCATTTCCAGCTACTGACTCAGCTACCCCATTCTCTATCTTTACATTCAGTATAGCTGTGGCTGATTGTATCTTTAATAGTCTGACATGAGTCATTTTTTTTTTTTGATATATGTCCATGTTCATGCCCATTTGGTCACTTTTCCACATGAAGGAGAGTGTTTTCTCTCCGACTGCTATGGAATGGGGTGCTTATGGTGATTTCCCTGTGTTCCCTTGTGAAGGCTACCATGGAAGGTATTGACTATTCAAAAGGGCTTTGAACTTGGAGCTTTGGCTCAGAGTCTGTGTCTTCAAGTGTATGTCTAGATTAGACTGATCTGTTGACAGAAGTTTTAGCTTCTGACACAACTTCTGTCGACAGATTGCGGCCAGACAGCAAAGCGGATCGCTCTGTCAATCCTTCAGGAGCCCAGAGGCTACACGCCCTTAAAGGCCTCCCCCTCCTCCCCAGATGCCCATTCCTGTCCCAGGCTGAGGCTTGCCGACCTCCACAACGAACAGCATAGCTGCTAGAGCAGGACTTTGATGCTTCCTGGGAAACACAGGTCCTTCCAGTGAGCCATGGTGCCAGAGCAGTCCCTGGGCTTGCACTGGCCCCACACAGAGATGCTTCAGCACCCTCTGCCCCTCCTGATGGCCATCTGCCTCTTCCTCAGGGAGGGTGAGCTGACACCACTTGCAAGGAACTCATCATGGCTGCTGGACAATCACACCAGTGCCTGCCCCCAGGTGCACAGGCTGGTCTGGAGGCACCACACCAGTTCTGACTGGTGGAACCAGCTGATCATGGTGCAGTGGGATGACAGCAGTGGCTCCAGAACTTCCTCAAGCAGAAGGACACCTTCCTGAAGCTCTGTGCCTGTCTCACCCCCACCCTCTGGAGGCAGGACACCTGGCTGTGAGCCACCATCCCTCTGGAGAAGCAAGTTGCAGCTGCCTTCTGGAAGCTCACCACCCCAATAGCTACTGCTCCATGAGAAACCAGTTTGGTTTGGGGAAGTACAACACTGGAGCCCTCCTCATGGAGGTAAGACACTCTCAGGCTGCAGTCCCTGCATGCAGGGGAGCTGTCCCACCCAAGGCAGACCCTCAGGAAGCCCAGGGCAGCAGCTTCATGGTGGGTGCTCCTGGAGAGCTTGAGAAAGAAGGGATGGGATGGGGCAGGAGACTTATACACAGACATCTGGGGCCCAGGGACTTCCTCCTTCTTCAGTCACTCAGTCTCTGATGTGTGTGGTCAGTCCCTTTCCTCTGCAGGTTGTGATAGCCACTAACACCATCTTGCCACAGGGTGGCATCAAAGCAAGACATTAGTTGGTCCCAGGCCTGCAACCATCACTTCCTGTTGTCCTGAAGCCACTGCTCCATGAGGTTGGTCATCCTCCAATGGGCAGCATTGTAGTCCCTCTGGAGGTCCTCCCAGACATGGCAATGGCCTTCTGACTCCAGGCCCATCCCAGTGCTGGAGTGAGGCTGGCCCATCCTGATGCTGGGTTGGGGCTGGCTCACCCTGGCAGTGAGGTGAGGCTGGGCCAGCCCTCAGATGATGCAGATCCAGCTGTAAGGAAGACAAGGAGGGGTGACAGTGAGTCATTCATGCAATACAGCTCTTAAGGCCCTGTCCCCCACCATAAGCAGCAACCAACACCCACCAGGCCAAGGGCCGGGAATGTCCTGGGAGTAAAGCCCCATGTGGCCTGGACAATAGCCCTTGCTGCATGGGGGTCCATGGTGCCTTCAGGAGCATGCTGACCGCTGCACCCCTCCCCACCAGGGAATGGGGTAGCGGCCAAGGAGGTTCCATGTGCCAGGGTCGCAGCGTGAGGTCCCGCCTGAGCCGGCTGAGTAACACTCGCAGCATGCCCTGTCCACCCCCGCCTCCTGGACTTTGGCATATGTGGTGCATGGGTTACTCACCGGAGGATCCTTGCTCAGTCGTGAAGATGCCTGGGAGCTGGCCTAGCTGGTGGGGACCAGCTGCAGACTTACCACAAGGGTGCTGTTGCTTCTCTCCAAGGCCATGTCTGCCTCCAGCTCTGGTGGAGGTTGGGACTCAGAAGCCTGCTCCTCCTCCTCCAGGGGCTCCAGCTGCAGTGGGGGGGGCCTCCAGCGCTATCAACAGTGCAGCTTGGAGGTGATATGTCCTCCCCGCAGGACGTTGAGCAGCTCCTTGTAATAGAGTCAGGTGGTGGATTCTTCCCTGGAGCTCTCCTGGAGCTCCTTCACCTTCATCCGGATTTGCTTCATGCTGCAGTGGGGTGGCCCTGTTCCGCCAGGGCGGTGGCCATCTGGGCATAGGCAGGAGCATTACAGTGGTTTGCCTTGGGGTCCAAGAGGACCTCCATCTCAAGCCCAGTCCAGGAGAGGGACCCATCTTTTGCTGCCCCAGGATGGCTCCTGGGTCTCCTTGATCTGCTCTCTTGGGGGCTCAGGGGGGTCTCGGGGGGCTGACTATCTGTCATCTGGGAAGGCTCGGATGAAAGGAGTGGCTGTGAGCATGTGGGGGACTGCAGATTGTACCTCTACTACTTCCTTGCTCTCAGCTTCCTGCCACAGGGTTTCCCGAGCTCCCTGCAGCTTTAAAAAGAGCTGGGGCTAGGCACAATAAAGCTGATTGCTTTGCACAGCGTGTCCCCTGAGGCACCTGCATGGTGCCCTGGAAACCTTTTCTATTAACAGAAGGCCCCCCCAGCACATCCAAACTGGCTTTCTGTTGACAGATAATCTGTTGACAGAGGCATTAGCCCTCATGGGGAGCAGAATATGGCTGTTGGCAAAAGTGCTGCATTCTGTCGATTTACTGTTGACACAACGCCTTGGCAATCTGGACACTTCCCGAGTTTTGTTGATAAAACGGTATGCTACGCCTTTGCTGCTAATTCCCCTAACCTAAGGTCACACCTCAACAATGTACTGAGGTGGTGGCCATACAACCACTACACTTGTATGTGTCAACTACGTCAGATATTTTTATATATGATATATGTACGGACTGTAAGGTTTTTAAAGTGAACCACTTTTATACTAGAAAATATATAGTCAATATATGACCTTCCATATCTCAATTATGTAAAACATACACTATTTGTGCAGAACTTACAAAATTTTATGTTTTGCATTCCATTTTTGAGAGAGGTTTTGGGGACAGGTCTCTTTCTCCATGCTGTTTGCAAGAGCTGCATAGGAACTTCCTTTGTCATGGATGGAAGTGAAAGGCCCCGTCTGTCTGTGAGGCCTTGGTACTCCTTTAGGTTGGACAGTTGCCTGTTTAAAAGAGGCTGCTATGCAGAGGGGGCTCTTGCTGCCATTGCAACAGAAAGTTCCCGGCTGAAGCATCAGCTTTGGAAAATCATTTGGAGAGGGGAGAAGAGCAAGAGAAGTGCCAAGTCATAAGGTCTGTGTTCTCCTCGGCCAGTAAGGTAACAGTTGCCTGGGATTGGAAAGAGTTGATTTTTCTTCTTTTTTTCCCCCTGACCACACTAGAAAGAAATTAACCAAAAGAGCCAGAAGTGGAGTGGAAAAAGGAAAATGTGTAGTCATTAATGGCAAGCAGCTCAGGCAGAGGAAACGAGTTCAGGGCAGACATGGTTTAATTTAGAAGCAGATTTTAGTTCTCTGGTAAGGAAAGGTGAAGCAGGAAGGCACACTTGGGAAAACAGTCATTAGCTATTAGAAGAGATTAGGAAACTGCACTGCCTTGTTAATTAAGCACCTGATTTCTACCAGCTTTACTACTTGCTGTGAGAATCAGACTCGAAAGTGGCAAGAAGGGTTAAATAAGTAAAAGACATTACTTAAAGAAAGGACTGGCACCGTTCAATTTCCTGTGTCTGGGATATGTCAGTTACTTTTGATTGGACGCATCTGGCAATGGTAGTATTTTCTGAACCATGATTGGATGAGTGTACTTCATAATACCCATATTTATAAGTTCAATATATACCTTCTCCACTATTCACTTACAATTCCTTGTATTTTTTAAAACATTCAGATCTATTCAGCATGGTTGTTAGACAGTTTATAGGAAGCAAGCACAGAAAGAGCACAAAGAGCCATATTAAGTGATTTGATAATAAGGGGGATGTGGGAAATCCTACTATACATATATAGACAGATTGACCATATGGAAAATATATTTAAATATTAGTCCAGATGTAGTCAACAGTAACATTCAACAACAGAGATATCATTTGTTATCATCATGTGGACTTTATTCCCAAACCTACCTAGTAACACTCTTTGACCAATCACCAGAAAATTTGTTCAGGCTGTTTTGACTGGCAGTAAAATATATTGTTTGAAATTCACTACAGGTTAAACCTTTCTAGTCCGGCACTGTCTCAACTGGCAACATCCATAATCCAGCACGATTTTAATTAGCCATACGACCACTTATCAAGAGTGTGGCCAAGTTTCCTTTGGTCCCATACAGTTTGATTACAGCTACCAGTCCTGGCTCTCAGTGTTCTGTGCTGTTATTTAGCTGTAATTTACCCCTAAGTGTCTTCTCAGCACCCAGTAAGCAGTGGAAATGTTGGTAATGTGCTAAACAATATTCACTTCCCATAGTCTGGCAAATTTTCTCATTTGGCACAGTTCAGGTCCCAAGGGTTCAACCCAAGAGAGGTTCAACCTGTATAATATATGGTGGTATAGATACTATAATATGAATAGTCTTAGATAAAGTTAGTTTATACCCTTAGCTATCTAATCTGTTTTGTACTTCATTATCCTTTTTGCTATATAATACACTGTATGCCAGACTCCTCCCACTGCCATAGACAGGGAGACAAGATAACAGCTAGAAAGCTTGGAGACCTTTGTATTTGACATGTTATGCTTCACATTACTTCTGCCTTTACTTTTTGAAGTCCTGACATCTATTTTCCAATTTGCTTCCTGGAGCTAATTAACCTGTGTCAAGGTGCTAGGACAATTTTTAGAGTGTGGGGGGATGCTGAAAGTAGAAACCACATTGTTGATTGTTATAGTTATTTCAAGCCAGGAGATGCTGCCGCACACCTACTGCCAGCATCCCTGAGCTGTACAGTGTGCCCTTTCTCCTACCATGAAAAGACCAGACACCTAAGAAGCCATAGACATGAACATTTACAAATCTACTGTTTCATTCAGGAAAAAAATCTGAGTGGGTTCACATTTCCTGTATTATGTTTCTATTGGTAATTAAGAAAATAAGTCCATACCCTTGTCTTTGCAAAATTGCACTTCCTGGCTAAATGTTTAGATAAATGGATTCCTTGTCTAACATGCTTGCTTTCCAACAGTTGTTAGGACAACTCACAGCAGTTGCCATCCAAATTGGCCCTAACTCATATCACCCATGTACTTTACTGCATTTCTTGACACTTGTCTTTTGTCCTTTATCCAGATGTCCTTCGTTACAGGGTTAATTCTGTGAACAGGTGCAGTAATGCCTGGAAATGCCAACTGAAATTCAAGAAAGAAGTCAACTTATGGAAAGAATTATTTTTTTAATTTTATTAGCTTCTAATGAATTGCATCCTCTTTGACTTGCATGCTTTTCTTAGCTATTGACTAATATATGTTCATATTGCTGAGGTTTGACATTAAGGCCACACTTTCTAATAAATAGGAGAAAGAAAGCAAGAAAGAAAAACTTTGTGTAAGCACACCTTCAATGTTCAGTCTGGCTTTACTCGACAAGCTTCAACAATGTTAAAATAAGGACTTTTTTTTAGAACTAATATCTATTGAATTGGAACCGGCTGTATATTTACACAAACTGGGCAAGTGAACATATAAATCGGGCTGGAGAACTTTTTTCAGTACAGGGGCAAAAATCAGATGACAAATCGTTAGGGGACCACACAAGTATGAAGCAAAATGAATAAAAGCAAAGCAAAAAACTCTCACTGATGTGGCCCCTGATTGTAGGGGAGCCAGGGCTACTGGGTCTGGATGGGAGGGAGGTTGCAGGAGCGGGTTAGGGATTTGCAATCTGGCCAGGAATGTGGTGCAGGAGTGGGCTGGGGGTGGGAGATCTGGGTGGGAAGGGAGTAGAAAAGAGGAGGGGATCTCAGTGGAAGGGGATGCAGGAGCGGTCTGGGGTGTGGGACTAGGTGGAAGTAAGGGTGCAGGAGTGTTTGGGGTGTGGGGTTTGGAAAGAAGGGTTCAGGGTGGGGGTCCAGGAGGGAGACGCACATTGGCTCTGCACTCCATCTCTGCTCCCAGGCACCACTCTCTGCAGAGTAGCAGCATGAAGCCTCCAGGCAGCATTGCCAAGGCACCTTCTTCTACCCTTCCCCAGCTGAGGGAACAGGGGTGAGCAGCAGAGCCATCCCACAAGGCTTGAGGCTCAGCATGCCAACCACGCTGTAGGTCAGATGCTATGGAGAGGAGCCCTGAGCCTTGGGATTTGGATCCAGGCAAGCAACAGTCCGGATCTGGACCACAGGCTGAGGGTTCCCCATGCCTGATACAAATGATTATTAGATCCCTAACTAGACACTTGGGTGCATAGTTATCTACCTGCCAGTGCAGCTGGGGTAACTGTGTTCAAATATAGATGTTAAAGCTGTTTTCCACAAAACGTACTATCTTAAACTTAAGTATTTACCCCCAGAGACCTTAACTTCCCCATCAAGCAGAAATGAGCAAATCCTCAAATTTACACACACACACCCAACCATTGTGCTGTCCTTGCAGAAATGTGTTTTTTTTAAATAAAAAAAAAAAGAATCAGCTTGATTATTGCTTGCCATATTTTCCGTGTTCACCAAAATAGTTAACCGGGAATTAAGGATATGTTAGACCTGTGTGAGTCTTTCACACTGAAACCTGAAACCAACCTCTGCTCAGCTAGTCGCTTCAGTGTTTCAGGCTGAAAAAAACCAGCAGATTTCAGCAAGACCTGAGATCTGTCAAAGTGAAACTTTATACCCTCTAATAAGCCTTGAGATTTCTGAGACTAAGATTCATGGTTTCTGACCAAACTTGTGGCAGTTGATTCAGTGAGATCAATGGACCCTTATTAGCCAGCTTATATAGCTTATAGAGATACAAAATCACATGCAAGTCAGAGCTTTGCCTTAGCAAAAGCAAAGGATATTATTTTGCCTTAGCAAACCTGGATTCATAAATCAGGGAAGCAGAAACTATAGGAGCAGAAGCTGACAAACACATTCACGGAAATTCATGACCAGTGAAACTGATACATTTTATATAACTAGTGTGTAGTGTTCCCAGGCACTTTCAAACTGGCAGCCTGATTCCTTCACTTTTCAAATGATCCACTCCCTTCTTTCATCCTCTTCCAGATGTTAGTTGTTTTAATTTGCTCTCAGTGTTGCAAGCATAGCCATCTCCTGTCTCAGTACAATAGTTAGTTTTAATCAGCTTGATTATCCTCCTAATTCTCTTATTTGAAAAACTTGGTTTTCCACATCCAGCTTGCCTACAGAGAAACTGCTTGTTTGCTAGCTGAAAACTAAAGCCAGAGCTCAAGTTATTGATCTCAGAAGAAATTACTGAGGATTGTGGGGTGTTTTGATTTTGACAAGAAGAACGACTGTACAGCCTCAGAAGATGCACAATTCTTTCTATAACATGAATTAGTGATAATCAGTTTGCGTTGCTGTGGTTCAGTAGAAGTCGACACTGAACTTCACAGAACTTTTTCAACCTTTCCTCTCCAACTGTGTAATGTGAAAGTAACGATAAATCTTGTTGACAATTACTTCCACATCTATTGGCAGTCAGTCAGCTGCAGGGTGAACAACATTGTGCATAATATGTGCAGTCCAGGCAACACCCATTAACTATCTTCCTAGTTTCTCCTGCGACTTATATAACGTGATTTTTCCCCAGCAAGTGGCTCTTCCAAATGTTGAATTGGTAATATTAGCATGAAATACTACTAATTTGTCACGTAGGCTATGCGGGTTCCCCACCCCCATAGCACTTGCAGTGGGATCTGATAACTGTTTTGCAGTTCGGGAGAGCAAAAAGACTTGTTTAGATACTTCATAGAAGAGTTAGTGAAACAGTAAAACAGGCATGGATTTTTGTCATTCTTCAAAACAGTGATTGTGTCTGCAAAACATATGCTTAATTTCATTCCTATTCGCCAAATCACTTAAACAAATGCTTAATTTTAAGCATGTGCTTAAGGGCTTTGCTGAAGAAGACCCTAAAAACAGGTAGGACCATGTTCGTTTGTTTTTTTTTTTAACCCAAAGAAGGCATTGTGTAGTTTTCAGAGGGAACGGGAACAATGTCTGAGGTTAGGTACAGCTTTGTTTTTCAATTTTACTAACTAATTTAAAGCATACTCAAGAAGGGTAAATTAACCTCAGCTATGAACAACAAAATCTCTTGTATATCGTCCATTTATTGCCTTTGTGCAATTTTCATTGGCAAAAATAGGAGAAAGAAACTAGTACAGAATGCAGAAAAGATCTGTACGCAGTGGATCGTAGAGGAAAGTTTTCCCCAAAAACAGTTTTATCACGTAGTCCATATACACAAGCATCTATGACAAAGATATTTTCTCAAATGACAGAGAGAGAGCTGCGTTCTATCAAAACAAAAAAGCAGTCATGTAGCACTTTAAAAAGTGTCCCACAAAAACTCATCATCTAATAAATTATTTTGTTAGTCTTTAAAATGCTACATGACTGCTTTCTCAAATGAGTAAGCGAAAAGCTCCTTTCACTTCATGAATTCTCCTTTTCACTCCAGTTCATGCTTTTCAAGTACTTTAAATGAATGTTAAGTGGTGAATAAGGAATGGTAGCACTCAAAATATCAATACCGTTTGATAACGCAGAACTCACTGGAAGTCAGCAGCAAGCTGACCTCTTTAGTAGAAAGGGTGACAGAATCCACATGCAATTTCTGAGGAGGATGGTTAGAAGCAATGGTCTGACCCATCACAAACAAAAATTAAGAGGGAAGCTTGTGATATTATGCATAATTAATCAAACAGTTTAGTCCATATCTGCACATCAGTATTTCGTATCCCAGAGATTTAATCTAGCCAAAGATTTAAACTAACCTGTAAAACCATGACTGAGGGACTCGGGCCCACCACTGTGAGGAAATCTCATGAGGCAGCACCAAGTATCCTTAAGCACTCATTCGATTATCTGTCTGTCAAGATGGAAGAAGTCAGAGATTTAATTTCTAGTTCCCAGCAAAGTTAGTTAGACTTGTGAATCAGTGCTTGGCTCTGGGGCAACAGATTCAGAGAGACCCATGGATCTTCTCTGGCCTGCCAGCCAGAGTGCCTTTTGCTCTCAGCCGAAGTGGTTGTGAATTATGATACAATCTGAGATTGCAGTCTATGTTGCTTTTCAACCTTTTCTAAAATTCATCTGCCCATAACTGCACTGTTATTGGTTAAGCAGACCTTGAGTGAAACAAAACTGAAAATGGAGCAAAGCAGAGTTTAATAGCTAGATCACTGAGTGTGAGACAGCACTCCAGGATTCTTTCTGTTCCTGAGTTTCAGAGAGGTAGCCATGTTAGCCTGTAGCTTTGAGAACAACAAGAAGTCTTGTGGCACCTTATAGACTAACGGATATTTTGGAGCATAAGTTTTTGTGGACAAAGCGGCTCTTTGCCCACAAAAGCTTATGCCCCAAAATATCTGTTAGTCTATAAGGTGCCACAGGACTTCTTGTTGTTCCTGAGTTTGTCACTGTTGCACTACATGACTTTGGGCAAGTCAGTCTGGCAAACGTTTGCATCGCCAGATATCTAAAACCAGACATCTAACTCTACGTTTAGGCAACTAAATTAAATTTCCTGACTTTTGAAGTTATTCACCATAACAAATCCCAATAAGATCAATGGGCAAGAAAGATGCTTCTGAAAATCAGGGCATTTTTATTTAGGCTTACGATTTTCTTGATTTCTCTTTCTCTCTAGGTATATCTGTAAATGATTACAATATTTACTTATCATAGGCTGCATCTACACTAGCAAGTTCTTTTGAAAGATTTTTTTCAAAAGAAGGGGGCTCTTTTGAAAGATCCCACAGATCGTCTACACACAAGAAATGTTCTTTCAAAAGTAAATCAAAAGAATGGAGCAATCCTTTTGAAATCACCCTTCCTTTCCCATTTCAGGAAATGTGCTCCCTTTCAAAAGCAAACATGTAGACACTCCGCAGGCCCTTTTTTTCACAACAGCAGTCCTCATAGGGCCTGATTTTCTGATCCTTGGTCCATACTTTGGAAAGAGTTGGGGGCAGGGGTGGATGCTCTCTTACGAAAGAGCAGATGGCTCTTTTAATCTACTTTTTTGTGTGTGGAGGCATTATTTCAAAGGAAGTTCTTCCAGAAGAGATCTTCTGGAAGGACTTCTTTCAAAAGATCTCTGTAGTGTAGCTTTAGCCATCGTGAATAAATCTTAGTTGGAATTCACTTAGAGATCCTCATTAATATTGTCATGTAAGTGAAAGATGCTACCCTTATTAGTAGATTAGTTCTATTTATTTCTCTTAGTTTTCTTGAGATCAGATTAGAAGAGATGAAAGACATAACATTGAAGCAATGAAACATGATGGAAAAAGCCACCATGCCTGGAAGTTTTTTTTAATTTTTTCTTGAATTAAACCCTATGTTTTATGTTTTGTGCAGTTGCCACCCTGTATTTTACCTTCCTCATGAGGCTTACAAAAATAAGATTACAGCGCACACCATAATCGTCACGTTCAGGTAATATTTTCTCCCATGAAAGAGAAACTGTTGTTTTAAACCTTTCAACAGTCAGAGATTATTGAAATACTAAATTACTGGCACACAAGAGGACTAGATGATTGTTTTTACCCATTTACAACACAAACCCAAATGACGGATTGGAAAAAAAACAAAAAACAAGCAACAAATATTTTGAATCTTAGTTATCGGGGAAAGATGCCTGATGTGAACAAAAGAGGGACAGTGATTTGGGGTGGAGGGAGACAGAGCAGCAAATGGAAGAACAAACCCATTAAAAAATTTAAAAGCCTTTGTCAGCCTCAAAAAGAGAAACAGACTTAATTATTATTTTGTGTTTATTCCATTTTGGGAGTTTTATCTCAAACTATAACTTACAAAGAGCAATTAGAAACAAATGGCGCCCAGCATGAATACTACTCTGGCGGTTTGATTGTCTCGTCCTTGGCTCTTACATCAGTACAGTGATACATTGCCCATTGGAAGCCAGCATGACTATGAGCAGAGAAGACACGCAGTGCAGTGATTTAAACCTGTGGCTTCCTTTGTCTGCTCCATACAGAATCACAACCTGGACAATGGTGTCACTCCATTAAAATAAAGATATTTTTCTTTCCATTGAACAAGGCTATATTAGTTAGATTATTCAGCAATCCATGGGAAAGCGTGGAGGGAGGACGCAAATAATTTCCTAGAATAATCCAGAGAATTACCTTATGTCTCTAATATAGATCGCCGGGGAAATAATTTAAAAGC
The DNA here is from genome assembly GCF_033958435.1 of Carettochelys insculpta. Lineage (NCBI taxonomy): Eukaryota > Metazoa > Chordata > Testudines > Carettochelyidae > Carettochelys > Carettochelys insculpta. Next base: position 27,623,767 of record NC_134145.1, on the reverse strand, counting down.
ATTTTAAAATCTCCTATTTTCTATTATGAGCCTCTGGATTTCCACGGTTTGAAAGAGAGGAGACACTGTGGCTTAGAAAACTAATTAGAAAACATAAAAAAATGCTCGAGTCTAATGGAATGAATCAGACAGAAAGTAAAGATTTCCATATAGAAAGATCAATGTTTAGAATGGAAGCTTCAGCTCTTCCTAAATGTCTTCCTCTCAACATCTTTGTTATAGATTCTCTTTGTTCCTCTTCGTTTACTAATTAGCAGTGATTTTTTTTTCTAATGCCCCTTACACTGGCTTAATTTTGTCTAACTCAACAGCAGGGGGTTGTGTAATAATAATTCACAGAGCAGTGTCGATGATTAAAATCCTTTCATTAACATGGTACCTTTAAAGATAATGAATGTGAAGCATTTAGCTAACTCAATCTCTGGGCTCAGAAAGGCAGTTTTTGCACAAAATAAATAAATAAATCATTGCACAAAATAAATAAATAAATCCTTGCGCAGATTAGCTGATGCCAGCCGAACAAATGAGATCTTTGTTGGCGTGTATTACTAACACAAAGTCATACAAATCAAAGAGCATTTATTATGAATACAATGATATAGCATGCCTCTTTTGACAAAAGAATCCTAATAATGTACTTGAAGAATGCAAAGCAAGCATTCAGAAGTGCTAATTTTCTGGCATTTTTGTAGGCAGCACTGTCAAGTCACAGATAATCAGCTGAAGGGTCAGAGTGCCCTGAGCTGAATGTTGTCAGAGATGTGGCGGGTGTTGCTTTGGGCTGGCTACGCTGTTTCTTTTCAGTCTCCTCAAGAATTTTAAACAGGTTTCATCTGTCAGGGTACAAAAGTGTGGGGCAGTAATGAGGGCCATGAGATGAAATTTCATTTTGGAAAGTTTTTTAATAAGTATTGGAACAACTGTTCCACTGAACTCTCTGTCTCTTCCAAGAAATACCCTTCCACCTACAGCCTAATGATTCTTATATTTCATTTTGCTAAGTTCAGAAGATGTTTGCTGGATGAATTCATCCACATACAAATATTACAACTAATAAAGAAAGATGCCCTGGCAACAGCAGCAGGGTAACATCATTGACTAGATTCTGGTAACTATCATTCAAGTCACTGAGAGCATTCTCCTCATAATATACTATGCTCTTTCAGTTGTACACATTAGGTTTTATTTGTGTAGTTTAAGGTGAAGTATATATGTCTTCTCTTTACCAGCCAGATATACATTACGAACTGAATTGCATTTTGGATTTAAAATAATATAAAATCAGTGCACTAAACGGAAAGTGTAGAAGTGTAGAAGGCTGTAGTCCTGACCAGTCTCCTGTATGGCTGTGAAACCTGGACCTTGTACAGAAAACATACAAAACTGCAGGAGCGCTTCCACATACGCAGCGTGAGGTCAATACTGCACATTCAATGACAGGACAGAGTTACGAACCTGGAAGTCCTGGACAGAGCAGGAACCATGAGCATCGAAGCCATGATTCTGAAAGCCCAGCTTCGCTGGACAGGGCACGTCATACGAATGGAGGAGTAAAGAATCCCTAAGCAACTCCTCTACGGTGAACTCCCCCAGGGCAAAAGGAATCAAGGTCGGCCTCGCAAGAGGTATAAAGACTGCATGAAGGCCAACACTGCTCATGCTGGTTTAAAACCAGATCAGCTTGAGCAGCATGCAAAAGACTGAACAGGATGGCATGCTCTTGTACAACATATGTATGACAACTTTGAAGAGCAGTGACGCATAGGCCTCATTTATGCTCGTGAGAGGAAGAAAGCAACAGCAGCAGCCACACCAAAACAGCCAGGACAATTCCCTCGCCCCCACTGTGAATGCCCATGCCTTTCAAAGCTTGGACTCCTCAGCCACATGTGAGTCCACAACCAATGAGCCTGTGCAAGCTCAAGACATCATCGTCTGACACGACAGGCTCCCTACATATATGTCTTCTCTTTACCAGCCAGGTATAAGTTAAGGAATGAATTGCATTTTGGATTTAAAACCTTTTTCATGCAATAGCTAATGGAATTGTAAACAACCCTTAATTTTAAGAGCTGGATGCAAAAAAAAAAAAAAATACTGTAGAAAGAGCCTCTCAAATCTAGGATTGTGATTGAATATTAGCATGTGTTCTCTCTAATTCAATGAATTTTCAAGTCTCAGTTAGAGCACTGATCCTATAAAAACTTAAGCATTGTAGCCAGTGAATAATCTTGTTGCAAGTCTCAGCTTATTTTGAAATAGCACTGCTACACACAAAATGCGTTTTGTTAGTGTCTACACGCAACAGAACCAATTTCAAAATAGTGTTGTTGGATGCACTGTGGCTTATTTCAAAATAGGCTCTGTCTGGCTACAGAGATCCTATTTCAAAATATTTATTGGTAAATGTCACCTATTCCATATGCAATGAGGTTTACCCATTTTGAAATAAAGCATCCACGATTTTGAAATTACTTCAAAATAGCAGTTGCGTCGTGTGGGTGCTTGAACAGTTATTTCAAAATAGAAGTTGCTATTTTGAAATAACTTTGCTGTGTAGACACATCCGTAGGCCACATCTACAGTACCCCTCCCTGTCAGAAGAGGTATGTAAATACTGTTGACCAAAAATGCTAATAAGGTGATATGAATATTTGGCACCTCATTTGCATAATTGCAGCCACTTGGAATATGACAAGTGCTGCTTTCAAATTGAAAACAAACCATGTAGACGGGGTTCCATTGAAAGGAAACCCTGATTTCAAAAGCAGCCTTTTTCGCATTATTTTTTTTTGGAAGAAGGGTGCTTTCGAAATCAGGGTTTCCTTTCAAAAGAACCCCATCTACAAGGTTAGTTTTCAATTCAAAAGCAGTGCCTTCAATGCTCTGGGTGGCTGCTGTTATGCAAATAACATGCTGAATATTCATATCATTGCTTCATTAGAATTTCCAATCCACAGCATTTACATACCCCTTCCAAAAGGGAGGGGATAGTGTAGATGTGGCCTTACAGACTAACAAATTGATTAAGTCGTGAGCTTTCATGGGTAAAAAAACACTTCATCAGGTAAGCTGAAGTGGAAATTACAGAATCCAGATATATATTGCAGCAAAAAGAAAAAGAAAAGGAAGATACCTGCTATTAGTAGGGCCAGTTAATGAAGAAAATTAAGCTGGATGTGTCTCATTCATAGCATGTGATGCAGAAGTGTGAATATCAAAGGTGAACAAATTGCCTTGCATGCTGACACAATATATTTACAGGACTGGGGCCTAGAGCATAGGAGGATGGTTAATATAAGCAAAGCCTTGATGTAAATGAGCTCAGATGGCATTTTTAGTATGCTAGTCTCTCATTGAGTCTATAGGTGAGTCTCTACTTTGTCATTCATTCATGTAAGTAGTCTGTCCACCTCAAGAAGGAGGTCAGCTTCAGGATTGCTAGAAGAAACACTCACTGGGGTATAACTGCTATGTAATTGGCCTGTGGTAACATCATATTTTCTGTTTTTAGTGTGCTGCCGTTCCCATTGCTCTCATAAGCACAAATAATTGCTCCCATTTTTTAAAAGGAAGGAAAGCAGGAGATAGACCCCTAGAAAGCAGAGTCACTGAGCTAGCTACTAAAATTCATATTGAATATTACTAAGTAGAAGTTGCTACTGATAAAGATGTTAGTATGAAAGCTGTAATGAATAGTCTTTATTTAAGAGATTACCAAGGCACAATTTGTTGATTTCTTCGTCCCGTCAGAAGTAGCAAAAGACTCAAGGAAAAATAAGTGGGTGCTGAGCACCCACTGGCAGCCAAGCTCCCTATCTGTTCCCTGATCTCTGTGTGCCCCTCATCCACTCTTGGTCCCACTGCCCACTTCCTTCCACTCCCTATGCATACTTCTGGAGCCCATGAACACCTGATTCTCAGTATTTAGTATGTTCTGTGAGGGAGGGACAAGAATGGGGATGGGGTGTACTCAGGGGAAGATGTGGGATATGAGGAAGGGATGGAATGGGGGCAGAGCGGAGAAAGCATGGAGTGAGAGTCGAGCCTGTTGCAGAAGGGATCAAGCACTCCCTCAGCTACACATGTGGAATAAAGGCAAGGTTTTCATGGTAATTTTGGTTCCAACTAACAGGATCTACTGTCCTTGACTATGTAGATGCTGTGTGAGTGACATCTATAACTAGGCAGCAGTAAACACTACATTTGTCATGTAAATTCATAATATTCTCTAACTATTCATGCTAAACTATTCATTCAACCTTGTAATTAGTTGTGACATTTTGAGACCCTTTCCCAGCCCTGAGGATATACTCTATGTAGCTCAAAATTCTCTCTCGCCAACAGAAGTTGGCCCATTAAAAGATACTGTCTAACACACCTTGTCTCTTTCTCTCTCTGTCTCTCCCTCTCCCCCACAGCGTCACATAATATCGTACAACTGAAAAAGAATAAGGGCAGGTTTCTCTCACCCTACACAAACAGCTCTCAACAAGTGTTTGTTTCCTGCAACAAGAGGTTTTTACCTTCTCCCTACATAGAGGGAGAAAGGGAATCTCTCTCACCTCCATGAGATCCTGGGTTTCTCTAGCCCTTCACTCTTTCTTTTAAGGCTTGGTCTCTGCTATATGTGCCAATGAAACATTTGTCTGGTAGGTCTGTCCTAACTGTCCTCAGTTGGTTGACTGAGTACCCTTGTTAATTGGTTAATCACCTAGTGCTGAAACAATTAACTGGTCAATGTGGGAAAGCTTACAAAAGGCAGAGTGGTGAGCTAACCTTACCCTACTGATACTTTGATGTGCAGTCAGGATATGTCTGTGCTGCAATTAAAAACCTACAGCTGGCATTTGCCTACTGATTCAGCCACAGTTGTCCAAGTGCTGTATAGCTTTACCCTGCGAATTGTGTGGGCTTTAGCCTTAAAAAAAAGCACAGGAGCCCCTGTCCTCACTCTGCAGAAGCAACACAGCTCTGCATCCCTTCTATTCTCCACCCCGGGCTGCCTCGTACAATGCCATGCCAGTCAGTCACCAATCCCGGGAGCACCCAGTGAAAAAAATTAACAGGTACTCCATGTCCACCAAAAACCAAACTCCTCTCTGTCCCTCCCACCCACCACTCTGCCCCCTTTCCACCCCTTCCCACAAGCATGCAACTGTGCCTGGCTTTTTCCCTGCCCCCTTCCCCCAGTGCATCCTGTCCCAGCTCCTCCCTCTTCCTCCCAAAGCAGCTTGCATCTTAAACCTCTGTTTAAGCCCCTGCTTTGGCCTGGCTCCATCTTTACTTCATCCCTTCCCCCCAAGCATCCACCCCTGCTTCACCTTTTCTCCAGCTCCTCTCCCAAGCACACACCCTCCCTACCAGATTTATTTCCTCCTGTAGATCCCAAGACCTTTGTGTTGCCTTTTGGATTTATTGATAGTGTTCCTTGAATTCGCCATCTCCTGAAGAAGTAGGAACATTGAGTTAATTCATTGTTCTATAACAAGGGCTTCTTAGGTACTTATTGAAATCATTAAACAGCACACAGGAATCCATTTGCACCACTACAGCCACTCCTGTATTTCTTTCAAGCAGAGCTGGCAGAGAGGTCAATGCGGCATCCATAGAGGATCTCCCAGGAGTGGAACTTTAGCACACGGCTTTGTATTGCTTCAGCCCAGTACAAAAATATTTTTTGGTGAGTGGAAGACTGTGTTAAGCATTTTCTGGCAATGTTGAGTGATTCTGAAAGAATGCATGCACTGCACCGCTCCATGTGGGGGCTGCCCCTTCAACAGAATTGTCTGCCTTATTTTCTCTGCCCTCCCCACCTCTGTGCTAGTGATTTGAGTCCCAGGGCTCACTTCCTTGAAACAGGAACAATTGATAAGTATCAAAGCCACTTTATCAAAATATGATGAGAGATAACTGTGCCTAATGCCCAAGGAATAGGGAGAGAGGGCAGAGCCAGTATCATAGCAGCCTGAAACCAGATCAAGAAAGGGATGTTATAATGGATACAGGGACTCCAGCCCCCAAATTCTATGTAGACCTAGTCTCCGTGTGCCACAAATTCCAGAAACCTCTGTATTTTCGTTATAATTTTGGTAACACTTGTATAGCTTGAACAACTTTGAGTTGAAAAATTGGTGCCTGATAAGAAGTAGCACTCACTTTGTTCACACTCTCAAAGGAGGATAGTTCAGCTTAAGACTAGACACTTCAAGACCAGCTCCGTCCTGTACTTCAGAAGCCATGCCCATTGGGCCTATATGTATATCTTGCCATATTTTGACAGAATTTTCAGCCTCTCTTTGGCAGTATGACAGGGGATGATGGAATGTCCATGTGGAGTAAAGCAGGAAGAGTGAATTTTAATGTGCAAAGTAATTTTAATGTATGAAGTTGTATGATTGTACTTGTAGTGTAAAGAGACAGGAGATAAGATTTTTCACAAAACTGTCTTGGAGGGAGGTTTTATTTACATGTTCTGTAATAGTGCCAGGTTTGTTGGAAAAGGAGCATAAGAAAGGAAAGGACTGTTCTCTCTCCTCTCAGTTGTGTCTCAGGACTCTGCTTGGAACAGGAAAAACACAGAAGATAGCAAAGTGGTGTACATTTTTAATTTTTTTTTCTGAAATGGCTCTGTTTTGTTGTCTCAACTTCTGGGGGTGTGTGACATATCTCTGAGGTACCATCTGGAACTACAGAATCACTATGCACACTCAACTCTTCTACCGGGGCTATTTATCTCTTACAATGCCCTATTAGAGGTAAACAGCAGACCTCTTCAGGTGCTGTCATCACCCAGCCAACAGTATGCAGAGAGACCCCCAGCTACATTGCATGAATGCTCTCCAAGCCACTCATGGACTATACAGAGACAGACACCAAAATACTCCCAGACCCCAAGCCTTGCGTCCAAGAAATGTAGCATTTGAGACTGCTCAAGACTTTCTCACTAGTTAGTCATTTTGTTAAAGGATAGTGGATATGCATCAGCCTTTATAATCTGAGCAGATCCCCTAAGCTCTTTAGACAAGCTCACTGGTTAAGGATAAAACAATTAGCTAAATTATTAATTATAGAAAGACTGTAAGTGATATAAATATTAGGCTTAGAGGTCAGTTATGGTTGCATAATAAATAAAAAAAAATCCCCGTCTAAAGTCAAAACTTTTCTCACCCCACTGGATATTCAAGGCAGTTAATGTTCTTACTACACAGGCTAAATTCTCTTCTCAGCCTAGATCAATCTCTTCAGTTCCAAGTCTTTGTGTTCCAAATGATCATCCAGGTGTTGAGATGGAGGAGGAGAGAGGCCCCCAAACCGTGGTCACAGACTCCAATTTATATCCCTCTCCAAGGTCCATGGGCCTGGAGAGATACTGTCTCAATCCTGAAGACAGGGATTACATGGTCTACATCCCCTGCTGAGTCACTAAGTTAAGCAACCCCCATTGTGTACATGCTTTGGGATGGGCCTACTGGGAAAGTAGATTCTCCTTAATAGACTATCAACACATGGGTGCTAGTCTTACTGTAAATCCATTTTTAGTGTGTTAGTTGCTCCTTCACTGCCACCCAAAAGCTGTGGGCATCTCTCAGAGTTGCAGCATATTTCAGTAACACACACACACACACACACACACACAGCAAAACTTCATAACTTCAGATAAAACTGTAACACACATAATTCAACAGAAAGTAAAGTTCAACATATCAAGACTTCTCAAATGGTGTCTCATACTTTGTCCAAAACATATCATAAGCCTATCACAATGGTGAATATGAGAGTTCCAGAGGGCTATTTTTGAGGTACAGTATCACAGTGTGGTGGGTTTTTGCAGGACTCATGCCTTATTGTGGACTTTGTAAGGGAGCCTATTGCAAATAGTACAGCACTGTCATTGTCTGGGTTGGGCTTTAGTTTCAGAACATTACAAGCAACCAAGACAACCAGGCGTTGCAATCTGTCACACTTTTTTATGAGCTGTATCTCATTGAGGTACATTCTCACTAGCCATTCTCCCTAGCCTACTGCCGACGGCTACAAGTTTAGAACAAAGCATTCAAGCATAACGAGAGAGGTAAAATCATACCAGGGAAAATTAATGACCACAACTGTACATCTGTCATTCTCACTGGCTTTGTAAGGACTGTTATGTCAGCAAAATGCCAGGGATCATGCTGCTAATCTTGCCTGGAGCTGTGCAAAATTTGCCACTTCTATAAACATAGCCGAGGGAAAACACATGGTCACAGAACCAAAAAGCCAGCAGAAAATCTATGTAAGGCTTTGGACCAATAGGCCTCAAAAGGTCAGGCCTGAAGGACATAGCATCTCTAAAGGCATTGTGTAATCGAAGTCAGTGTTCTGCCAACCCCAGTTCCTATCCTGCAGGTATGGAGCAACCTCGCACCTGTTTCACTAGTGATATTATTTGGTGGTGGTGGTGGTTGTTTTTATTACAGACGTACCTAGAGACTTAAGCACAATTTAGTACCACATCGTGCTGGGCATTATACATACAGTTAGCCAATCAGATTTTGTATGAGCAGTGCTGCTTACTAACTGCACTATACATATGGGCAGAATTTACACTCAGCTGAGTACTTGGGCAGCCACCCACAAGAGATTCAGGTGCTGCCCAGCTGATTTGCACAGCACCCACAGCCAACCACAGTGGGCAGCGTGTTTCTAGTAGTAGTGCACATTCGCACATGCCTTGGTGCAAATAACAAAATTTATCCTGCTCATAGAAGGAAAAAAATAGAGGGAACTCTGGGTGTGGCTATAATATCTTGTAATATCCAAGAAACCTACACCTCATGAAGACAGTAAAGGCAAGCTTGGTTTTCATGAGAAGAGAAAGTTCCTGCTTCTCAACACTGTAAAGCAACCACTTTCCCTTCCTCCCTCCTAAAAGAATTTGTGTTAATGTGATAATGGAATGTGGTTCAAATCATAACATTGTTTCTGTTCCTCTGGGACAGCAACTGATGATTTTATGTCTTGCACTAAGTCTGGGGCTGAAATTGAAGCGCATAATTAATTGAGCACTGAATTGTTAGATGAGCATTAAACAAAACTAATGTTTAACTATCTCTACAGCTTGCCCAGATGAAAGGCCCTTTTGAAAACAATAGGAGATAAACTTTCTGTCCCAGCAGACAAGATCTTTTTTTCTCATTATAAGTTATCAGCATAATTATCCATGGTTGAAGGATAAGGGAAATGTAGGTGAGCCAAATGCTGCAGTCGCTATTCATTTCTACTTTTCCTTATATCCAGAAAAAAAGGGGGAGCCACTGAGAAAAATGAAAATAATTTGTAAGCAATAAGAGAAATTCTTCTCCAAAAAAAGAGAGAATTGCAAGTATGAGTGGTAGAATTGCTCCGATACAGAAGTCTACAATGTTTCATGGCACACTTCATTTGCGGTTGTAACGGACACTGGCAATGCACATGCTGATATGAAATAAGTTTGTATGTGTAAGATTGCGAGCCAAGTTTTGGTTTGAAGTAGCTTGAACTATTAGAACACTGAAACTCTCCCATTTTCCTCTTCATTTAACACTCCTGACTCCGATCTTTGGGTTTCATATGACAACCACCAGTCTATAAACAATCAATACTGGGTAAAACTATTTTTGCAGCTCATGAGCACAGCCAATATATTAACTAGACAACTAAACCCTTTTTCTTCTCAGCTTGGAAACTTTTAAATATTTCCAGTTCGTGCTCGCAGAGGGAGTAACAACATAATAATCAAACGAGAGGGTTTTTGTTTGTTTGTTTTTAAGCAAAACATTGCAGAGGCCAAATCTAGCAGTCTTTGGAAAGCTTTTAATGATACCAGCCAAATGCAAGGTCAATGTAAGGTGAGGTTGCTAAACTCTGTTGCACTCAGGCTTACTTGGAGAATTGTCTACACCACAAATGAAGGTGTGACTGTAAGTATCCTACCCACACTCCACACTCGAGTCACATCTTCACTTGTGGTATAAATGTACACTAAGATAGATAACCCGCTTACCAATGTCTGAGTGTAATATGAGTATATAAGCCCATATAACCTGCATGCCGAGGATACAGAAGAAGGTATTATAAAGTATCAGTAAAAGGCAGAATTTCACCAGTTTTTAACTTGCACATTCTGACACACTGCTCGTAATGGTTTCTCTTGCTTCTTCCTTTTGGCCCTTGGGCATGAAAGTTAAGCCAGCTTAGACTCCCTTAGACTGCGGTTAGGCTCAGTAGATCAATTACAGAGGTGATATTTAAATTACACACTTGTAAGTGGTGGATGTATGTTTCAGTAATTAATGGAGTCTAGTTGGGAAGAAGTGGTCAGATATACCAACTAACATTATGTCTATACAGATTTAGATCAGTTTCTGAGTTTGGCCCATTAGTGTTAATATCAATATAGATTAAAGAAGTCTGTCAAATTATATGACTTCTGACTATATTGTTCCAAAATCAAGCTGTCAGTCACTTCACTGGGTGATAGCCTAATGCTCTTGGTTCCGCTTCCCTGTGATCAAGATGGGAATTTTGTAATGATGGACAGCACAAGGGAATAGGAGCAAAAGATGTGTAAGTCATCCTGTGGTGTATTAAATGCCTGAGAATTTGACAATAACAATTTGAGAGTCAACAGGGAAGCTTGGCACAATGAAGTGCAGTGAATCAGGATGATCAAATGATTTTATTAGTTTGCTTTTATTAGTCAGATATATTTCCATTTTTTTAATGTGGCCAGGAGAGGGGAAAAAAAAAGTAATTGTAATCAGTTTATCAACTAAGACCTGGCAGCATGTATGCAACATATAGCTCGATTTTTGTTCAAACTGAGCACACTCCTTAGGGACCATGGTCATTCACCTCTAACAGGCAGGAAGGTGAGGATAGTGATAGTTCATTTTTCAGGGGAGAGTGTTAAAATAATGTCTAAATGTTGGGGCAAGTTAATCTGAGTATTTGTCCTTAAGACATATAAGGCACACTTACTGTTTAAAAAACTGAGAAAATCCCTAATTTATCTTCAGACCCCAGGCTTTAAGTCTATCACAGGAAGAAGTCACAGTATAAGCTATGCCAACATGCCTACCCTCTCCACCTGCCATGTAAACTTCACCTAAAATAATCATAGGCTCTGTAGGGGAAAAGGGATTCAGTAGCTGTGAAAGCTAATTCCTGAGCCTCCCACAAGTAAAGATGAACAGTCATTACAAATTGTTCCAAATTATAGATGATAGTCTCTGCAATGGAGACTTCTGCAGACTGGGTTGAGACAATTACCAAATGAAAGAAAATATTATTTTAGGAAATGTAACATTTAATACAATGTGAAAAATGACGAAGGAAGAATAAATGGGAAGCATAAAAAAGTGCTAATAATAAAAAGGATCTTGGTGAGAAATCCCGCTGTCGTATTTGCATTTACTCTGAAACTAATGCCGTGCACATTTTTGAATGCAAATAATTCACGAGAGGAAGCAAAATGAGGATGTTAATAATCATTTTTTCCTTAATGAGAAACTGCATTTTGATTGAAAGGAGCCTTAAAGTGGCCTAACCTAGGTCTAACAAAGGAACCCTTTTTCAGAGACTATTTAAAGAAATGCTGTAAAATATTATTCTGTTGGATAAAATCCTCTGCAATAACTTTGTTATCACAAATCTTATTTCAAATTTAAAAAGACACGTAGGTCTCACATGAAGTGAATCATTTGTCTTTCTTTTTCACTCTGGCTTTTTAACTTTAAAGTGATATTTTCGTAGGGAAAGTTTAACCTTCTAAGAGTCTACTCTCCTGAAAAGGCCATGGAGCCAGCTCCTAATATCAGGGCTTCTCGCCCAAGCCATTGAAGTCTTTTCCTTATTTCCTGTTTATTTGGCACCTTTTAGGCATAGACAGAAAAGGTACTGGGCATTTGAATAAAATGGATTCTCTCTCCCCAGTGTGCTCTGCTCAGTAACTGCCCTTTGGATCCTAAACAATTATTTTTCAGCTCTAAGCTAGATCCCAGTGACCTTTCCCCAGCCTGAAATTCAGCCCTAAGAATAGGAGTAGGAGAATTAGCGAACTGGATCTGACGTGCATTTAGTGCAGTATCCCATTGCTGTCAATGGCCAGCACCAGATACTTAAGGGGAAGATGGAAGAAACTCATCAATAGGCAGATGTCAGATAACAAGTTCAATGCTCTCAGGTATAGGTTTTACTTCCTTCCAAAATTGTTACCACTAACATACCCTGGATATTTTTGTTATCTATACAAACAGGCAGTCCCTCCACAAATGTACAATGTAGTTTTTGTAAGCTCAATGCTTGCCTTCATGTCGAGAAAGCAACCTGTGTTTGTGTGTACCTTTTGGCACAGGATTGGGGGGAGGTGGTTTGAGCGTTGGTCTACTAAACCCAGGGTTGTGAGTTTAATCCTTGAGTGGGCCATTAAGGGGTCTGGGGCAAATAGGTTTAAAAAAAAATCTGTCAGGGATGGTGCTTGATCCTGAGAAGAGGGCAGGAGACTAGACTCAAGGATCTCCACAGGTTCCTTCTGGCTCTATGGGATGTGTGTCTCCATATATTATGTTATTGTTCTGAATTAAATTCAGCCTTTGAAAAGGGGGTGTGATTTCACTAAAGGCAATGGAGTTGCATCGGAGTAGAATTTGGCACCCTACACTTCTTTTTAAAAATCATCTGCTGTCTTAGTCCTGTTGGCCATTCACTGTTTACTTTTCCACTTGTGAGTCAGTATCAGTGTGTACAGTAGAGCTGGTAAAATTATTTACAGTAGTGGATGTAGCCCTGGTTTGCGTTGTGAATCGTTCACACACTGATTTTTTATTTCTTTTATTGTAATCGTTTTTTGCAGTTATTGACCAAATAGTTTGAGAGCTTGCCTCTGGGGTGTTTGTGAGCAGTTTGCTTTGTGCATGGTCACCAAAGTCACATGATATATTTGCTACCTAACTGAATGAAAAAATAAGTTTTAAAACAAAATATTTTAGAAACAACAACTGACAAGTAGTGAATGGCAAATATCCATATTTGCTGGAGTAAAAGAGTATCTGTCTGAAGAGTAGACATAACACATACATTTCTGTGAATAAAACCTGTTTATTCAAATGTTTCCATTAACAATAAGGGAAACAAACATGCTCTTCAGAATTCAGAACAGATATCTACAACCATTGTTTCCACAGTACCCATTCCATTCTAGTGTATGCTACTAGAGGATGGTGAATACATCTCCCTTTATCACTGAGCATTATTTTTGTTACAGGGCTATTAGGCAAGGTGGTTTGAGACTCCCCAGCTCTGTCTAGACTAGCCCCCAACTTCGAAGGGGGCAAGGTAATGAGGGTGTGGGGAGATTACTAATGGAGTGCTGCCGTGCATATGCAGCATTTCCTTAGGCTAAATCTCTCCCACAGCAACTTCGAAGTGTGAAACTTCCAAGTGCCAGTTTGCACGTAGCCGCGGGTACTTTGAAGTGCCCGTGCTCTTTCGAGGTCCCTTTACTCCTCAAAAATGTGAAACTTCGAAGCTGCTGCGGGGGAGATTTAACCTAATGAAGTGCTGCATATACAACACAACACTTCATTAGTAATCTCCCAACACCCTCATTACCATGCCTGCTTTGAAGTTGGGGCTAGTCTAGACACAGCCCCCATTACTCATTTATTAGTTGAGGTAGCAGAGGTGTTGAGCAGAGGGAGTTATTTAAAGTAAACTAGGGCTGCATGTACACTAGCCCCTTCTTCGCGGCAGGCATGGAAATGACACAGACTGGGAAATATCAATGAGGCACTGCCATGCACATGCAGTACCTCATTAGCATAATGGCAGCTGCGTGAAATTCGAAGCTGCTAACTCCGAAATGCTGACATGCTGGCGTATTTTGAAGCACCTGTGGCTACATTGCCTGTCAGCACTTCCAAGTTAGTGGCTTCAAAATTCAAGTGGCTGCCATTATGCTAATGAAGCACTGCATATGCATGGCAGCACTCCATTGATATTCCCCAGTCCGTTCCATGCCCGCTTCGAAGGAGGGGGCTAGTGTAGACGCAGCCTATGACTTTCAGTCTTTCATAGCACTTTATAGAAGTATCAGGTTCTTTGGGAATTAAGCTATATAATCCCCTCTGCTCCTGAAAGGTTGTAACCAACCCAAAACAATGTTTAGTAAATAAGACTCATTTTGTTGTGTATGTTAAACCTGTAAAGACTAATGCTTTTTCATTCTAAGTTTATAGGTTATAAAAAACTTTTACTTTTTATTTGTTTTTTGATACTTCCAAGCTTGATTTGATTAATTCTCCCAAACAACACATGAAAATAATTTGACTATAATGACTACAGATTTTAACATATTTTTTAATTACAGAAAGATTTCTTTGACTCTTTGTCCTCTAGAGATTTCTCATCTTCCTATTAACGAATGCCTTCAGGTTGATCAGCTGTCAGTTGTGTTCCCTAAGGGCCCAAGTCTACCATCCCTACTCATGTTCTATAGCTTTTATTCACACAGATACTCCCATTAAGTTGTGCACAGTGGGATTACTTGATTAAATGTACTCAACATGATTAAGTGTGCCTGAGCAGGCATCTCAGACGGAAGGATAGCACTCCAATCATTAGAATATGTGCTAATTTAGACACTGATCCTGAAAACACTATGGCTGGGGCTATATGGAGCCAGTGTCCCAGCAGCTCCATGCTAACGAGCAGCCTCACAATTGCAAATGGCTGCTCATTAGCATGGTCCCGCAGTTCATTAGCATAGCTGCACGAGAGCTCACTCTCGGCAGAGGAAGGTGCCGGCAGTATAGAGGCTGTGTGAACTTGCCCCTGCTGGCAAAAAGCCCCTCTGTTGCCAGCACCTAATGCCTGAAAAAATTCTAATGCTAATGACCCATGGGACCATGCTAATGAGGAGTCAGTTGCACATGTGAGGCTGCTCATTAGCATGGAGCTGCCGGGAGAGTGGCTCCATGTAGACCCAGCCTATGTGAGTAATCCCATTGAATTCCATGTACTGAATTTGTACATGGGAATGTTCAGGTGTAGAGTTAAGCACCTCCATAAGTCTTCGCAGGACCAAGACCCTAGGCTACATAACTAGTGTAATCAGTTGTCCTCTGTTGCTCTTGGTCACTCATTTGTGTTAAGAACTATACAAGATTTTTTATAAACTGGTTTCTCATTTTAGCTATATCTACACTAGCACCCCCCTTTTCAAAAGGGGGATGCTAATGAGACACTTTGGAATACGCTAATGAGGCGCTGCAATGAATATGCAGCTCCTCATTAACATAATGGCAGCTGCAGCACTTTGAAAGTGCCACGTTCAATCGTGCATGGCTCGTCTACACAGGGTCCTTTTCGAAAGGACCCCGCTCACTTCAAAATCCCCTTATTCCTATTTAGTTATAGGAGAATTACGTGCAATGCATTTAATCTTATTATTTGGGTCATGATTAATGCATGTGCCTGATTTCAATCTTGCGACCCACTGAGATGAAGGAGGATTGCTCATGATACCCACTCGCTAAATCTTGTTGTTCATTGCTGCTGTACATACTCTCAAAATAGTGAATTTTACTTCGAAGTGCTTTGATCAATCAGAGGAACTTTTTTCTTTTGGTGTTTTATTTCTGCTAATATATTCCTTGATAGGTCATCCACATCCTCATACGAATGACCTGTACTGGGTCAGACCAATGATCCATTTAGCCTAGTTTTCTGTCTTCTGATGCTTCAGAGGAAATGAACATGGCAATACAATTTGAATAATTCATCTCCCACCTTCTGGCGTTCAGAGTTTTAGGGACAACCAGAGCATAGTGTGTGCCTTACCATCCTGGATAATAGTCATTGATGGACCTATCCTTCATGAACTTTGGCCTTCACAACATCAACTAGCAGATAGCTCCACAAATTGAGTGTGTATTGCGTGAATATTCATTTTGTTTCTTTAATACTTTCTGCCTGTTAATTTCATTTGGGAACTCCTAGTTCTTGTATTAGTTGAAGGAGTAAGTAACACTTTCTTATTCACTTTCTCCATCCCATTCATGATTTTATAAACCTGTACTGTATCTCCTTTTAGCCATCGCTTTCTAAGCTGTATATTCCAAGTCTTTTTGTCTCGTCCCACATTAAAGTTGTTTCATAATGTATCACGAGGCAAGAGTTAGAATGGAGTCCAAAGGGAAGGAGGAAAAGGGGACATCCCAAACAAACGTGGCAATGAAGTTTTCTGGATGAAGTAAGAGCAGCTGGCTTAACGTGGGATCAAATCACTACTATAGCTAAGTATCGCAAGAGATGGAGAATGACTGTGAAGGCCCTCTATGCTCCCCTAGGAGCCCAAAGGATTAAGAAGAATACCACTAGGCATTTTTGTTGCCCTTCTCTGTATTTTTGCCAATTCTAAGATCTCTCTTTTGAGATGAGGAGACCAGAACGGCACTCAGTATTCAAGGTGTGGGTGTTCCAGGAATTTATATAATGGCATTATGATATTAACTCTCCTATTACCTGTCCCTTTCCTAATGGGACCTATTCTAGATCCTAACATCCTTTGTTGCTGCAGCTTCACACTGAGTAGATTAATGATTCCCAAACTGTGGGGTACACCCACCTAAGGTAGTTTCGAAGAATATTTGGGGTCTATAGTGGGGCCCAGGCCAGTTCCCATGGGATGTTGGGGAGGAGATCCACCCAGCCCTGCTCTCTTCCCAGATCCACTCTAGTTGCAGCTCCAGCCCCACCCTTAGCCAATGCACATGCTTTTGACCATGGCCAAACCATATACCCATTTTAGGAAAACTATCCACAGAGACTCCAAGATCATTACAACTAACAGCTAATTTAGATCCTATCAATGTATATGTAGAATTGGGATTGTGTTTTCTAGTGTGCGTTACTTTGCATTTATAAACATTGAATTTCCTCTGCTATTTTGTGGCCCAGTTATCAAGTTTTCTGCAATCCCATTGTAAGTCTTTGCAGTTAGCTTTGGATTTAACTACCTTGAGTAATTTTATGTTGTCTGAAAACTTTGCCACCTCACTGTTTACCCCCCATTTCCAGATCATTTATGAAAATGTTGAAAAGTACAGGTCCCAGTACAGATCCATGGAGGGCCCTGCTAATTACCTCTGTTAGCTGTAAAAACTATTATTCCTACCATTTGTTTCCTGTCTTTATCAGTTACCTATCCATGAGAGGACCTTCTTGTATTCCAGGAGTGCTTACGTTGCTTAAGAGCCTCTGATGAGAGACCTTGTCAAAGGCTTTCTGAAAATCCAAGTACACTATATTGCCTGGATCACCCTTGTCCACATTCTTCTTGGAACCTGCAGAGAATTCTAGTTGACTGGTGAGGCATGGTTTTCCTTTACAAAAGCCATCTTGACTCTTCTCCAGAAAATGATGTTCATACAGATGTCTGATAATTCTGTTCTTTACTATAGTTTCAGGCAATTTTCCTGATATTGAATTTACACTTACGGGCTTGTAATTGCCAGTATCACCATGGAAGTCTTTTCTTAAAATCAGCATTACAATCTGCAATCCTCCAGATATCTGGTACAGATGTTGATTTTTATGCCATAAGTTATCCCCTAATTGAGTGTCCCTAGCCTCAGTTTTCCAAAAGCTGGTTGTGGACTGCAGGGAACAGATCACTTGATGATTGCCTGTTCTGTTCATTCCCTCTGATGAATCTGGCATTGGCCACTCTAGAAAACAGAACACTGGACTAGATGAACCTTTGGTTTGACCCAATATGGATGTAGTTGTGCATGTGCCACAATTAATAGCTCTCAATTTTCCTATCTGAGTTCCTTCAGAATTCTTGGAAATACAATCTTGTCCCAGAGCCTTATTAATGTTTGTTGTTTCAGTTAATTCTGAAACTGCCTCGACACGTCAATGTGGGACTGTTCCTGATCTTTGTCACTTAAAAAGAATGGCTCAGGGATTGGAATCTCCTTCTCGTCCTCTGCATTGAGGGGTAGACAAAGAATTCATTTAGCTTCTCTTCACTTGTCATGTCTTTCTTGAGTTCTCCTTTAACATCTTTATCGTACAGTGGTCCCACTGATTATTTGATAGGCTTCCTGCTTGTTAGGTTTTTATAAAAAATGTTTGCTCTCAGTTCTTATTTTCTGCTAGTTGCTTTTAATTCTTGTTTTGCCTGCTTAATTACACTTTTACACTTGACTTGTCAGAGTGTCAATGTATTTTTCTCAGTAGGATTTGACTTCCAATTTTTTTTTAAATGTCTTTTTGTCCTTAAACCGCCTTCTTTTATTCTGTTGTTCCACTGTGGTGATATTCTGGCCTCTTAGTTGCTTTTTTTTTTCATTTGGGTTACACATATAATTTGAGCATTTGTTACCATGTTTTAGGAATGTTTCCATGCATCTTGAACACATTTTGTACTTGCGACTATTCCTTTTAATTTCCATTTAACTAGCTTCTCGTTTATGTATAATGCCATTTAACCTCAAAACAGATACTATGAGTCTCTTTGATATTTCTCCCCTCCTCCCACTACTCCCAACGAGGATGTTAAATTTAATTCTATTATGGTCACTATTGCCCAATGGCTCAACTTTGTTGACCTCTAAGACCAGATTCTGTTTCTCATTTAGGATTATATCTAGAATTGCCTCTTACCTTGTGGGTTTCCAGGACTAACTGCTCCAAGAAACAGTCATTAAAGGTGTCTAGAATTTTTATCTCTGCATCCTATTCTAAGGTGACATGCTTCTAGTCAATATGGGGGGTCTTTGGCTATGTCTACACTAGCCCCAAACTTCGAAATGGCCAAGCAAATGGCCATTTCGAAGTTTACTAATGAAGCGCTGAAATGCATATTCAGCACTTCGGTAGCATGCGGGCGGCTGCGGCACTTCGAAATTGACACGCCTCACCACCGAGCGGCTCGTCCCGATGGGGCTCCTTTTCGAAAGGACCCCGCCTACTTCGAAGTCCCCTTATTCCCATGAGCTGATTAGTAAACTTCATTAGTAAACTTCAAAATGGCCATTTGCATGGCCATTTCAAAGTTTGGGGCTAGTGTAGACACGGCCTTTGAAATCTTCCATTATTACTGAGTTTTCTGTTTTTGTAGCTGATCTAATCTCCCTGAGAATTTTACAGTTACCATCTTGGACAGAAAGAAGTCCTGTGGCACCTTATAGACTAACAGATATTTTGGAGCACAAGCTTTCGTGGGCAAAGACCCACTTCATCAGATGCATGAGTGGGGGGGTGGTTTCAGAGGGATATTTAAAAGAGTGGGGTCCCAGTAAAGAGTGGGGACCTCACTTTTTAAATACCCCTCTGAAACCACGCCCCCCACCCACTCATACATCTGATGAAGCGGGTCTTTGCCCACGAAAGCTTTTGCTCCAAAATAGCTGTTAGTCTATAAGGTGCCACAGGACTTCTTGTTGTTCTCGAAGATACAGACTAATATAGCTACCTCTCTCATACTCATCTTGGACAGGCGGTTAGTAGTATATTGCTGCTATAATATTTTTATAATACAAGCCTGGATTTTATAGCCAGGTACTAGTTACATATCCATGGTACTGTTTGATTAATTTAACATTTTTATTATATTTGCTTTCTTTCACATACAGTGCCATTTCCCCACCAGTGCAACTAATGTCATTCCTATATGTTTTGTACCCTGGTATTACTGTCTCCCATTGATTATTATTATACTACCAAGTCTCTGTGATGCATGTTATATTCATATCCTCATTTATTACCAGGCACTCAATTTCACCCCTCTTAATATTTAAACCTCTTGTGTTGGTTCATACACACTTACAGAATGTGTTGCCTGCCTTCATGTAAAATACTAGATTTAGTTAGATAGTATCACTGTGCCTCTGGCAATTTGGGCAGCAACAAAGCATATCCATTCCTGCCAGTTACTGGCAAGTCTTCCAAAATTCCCCAGTTGTGCCCCCAAGTTTTTCAGCTAAGCTTCCACTGTTCTTTGCCATGTTATTTTCAGGCAGCCTCATTTTCACTTGCCACCAGGATTCCATCTTATGGCTGTTCTGGTGATGGAATCTTTCTGTCTGAAGCATGTGGCCACTGCATCTCCAGCACTTCCTGGTAATGATGGTGCTCATATCTTCTCGGGTGCATTATGTGACTAGACCTTTATTTGAGATTGTGGTGGATCAAAAGGTACAGAGAATTTTTCAGAGGAAGGTTGTATGGAATGAAGACAGCTTGGATGTTTTATATTTTCTCATTCCCTTTTTCATTTGTCTATTTCTCTGTAGCTCCCACCTGTACCTTATCAACTTCTCTCCTCTCCTTTTTATGAGGATATACATTTCCCTTTAATTAATGCCCCTATGGGCTGTGTCTTTCCAGAACATGTGCTCCTCCACATCTCTCTGCTTTAACTTTTAACTTTTCATGCCAGCAATCTGGTTCGGTTTTGGTTTAGGTGTAGTCTCCTCCTTTACCAAACGGTTCCCAAATAAATGGTTCCCAATAAACCGGAATCCCTTCTGCGAATGCTGTCATTTCATCCACGTATTGAGACCTTTCAGTTCTGCTTGTCTTCCTGGTCCTGTGCACAGACAGGAGGCATTTCAGAGAATGCTACTATGGAAGTTTTGAGTGCCAGTCTCTTCCTTAACAGCTAAATATAGCCTCTGGGACTTCTCTCCTACATTTCTCTGTATCATTAGTACTACTGGTTTCTTCCCAACACACCACATAAATCTCGCTAGATGTCTTGAGAAGTCCGCATCTTTTGCACCTTGCAGTAGCTTAGCATGAAATTCTTCCTGTCATCACAAACACAACAAATCAAATCACCCATGACTATTATCCTTCCCTGCTTTATGCCTCTTGAGATTTCTCCCCTGGACTCTAATTCGATGGCAAAAGGGGGTGATAAGGACCTGGTGATGTCCTGCATTTCTACACTATAACTCTACACTATAACTCAGAGAAAACAACACAGTTACTTCCCTATAACTGGAGGTTCTTTGAGATGTGTGGTCCCTATTTGTATTCCAGTACCCTCCTACTACGGACAGGGCTAATCAGTGGTAAAAGGGTGATTGAAGAAGTGATGCCCACACAACCTATTACAACCTTACTTAGAACACAAGGCAATGTACAATGCATGTGCATGTCAATGGACATGCCTACTGAAAATTTGCAGCTCCAGCACATGGTATATATGCACATCTGCATTTGAAATACAAGTAAAGACCACTCATCCTGAAGAACATCTAGTGACAGTTAAGTAACCTTTTATGTGTTCTTGGTTACTCATGCTTACAGGCATCCTTATCTAGTATACACTGTCTGTCTGTGAACACGAACACCGTATCACTCTGTATTGCAATTACAAATGTGATGGCAGGTTCTTCCATCTGATAATTGACTGTGATGGAAGTTCTGCGGCCAAAAAACAAGTGTACATAACAGCCAGAGGTGCAGCTAATATTGCTGTGAAGCTGTATTTATTATCACACTCTGCTGTAGCACAGGAGACCAGCAAAAGAGCTGTGATACCAGATGTTCTAAAATAATGTGCATGTGAGGGACCTGACAATTTTCGTGCACAGAACCACATTTTACAAGCACTGAAAGTACTGAAAAGTTTAATGAACCATTCTTTAACTGTTTTACCACAGAGAGGTTGATTTACTGATTTCTAATCAAATTCTAATCAAATCTTGCAAAATTTGTATGAGGCTCATAATATCAGAATACAAATTGAGCTGTAGACTTTCTTGGAAAAATGTAAGCTTAATCATAAGGTATTCCTAAGGCTTCTGGCTGTTTCACAGTTGCTGTGTGTGTGTGTTTGTTGTTTAAATTCTGGTCTTGAAGTTCCTGACATTTTAATCCTGTCCGTTTTAGTCAGAGATGGAAAATGTCTCATATATCAGCGGGCTAATAAATTGCTGATTTAATAGGCAATATCATATATAAAATGCTTGTACATATATTTCTTTGGAGAGAGCTAGAAAATCAACATCAGAGCTTCTTCTCTGGAATATAATTTGCCATCTAAAACCTGTTTTTACCCCCCCTCAAATTTTATCAGGACTTTATCCCATTTGATAACCATATTTGACAGAGAAGTCGTGGGCTTCATCAACATACCTGTACAAAAGGGGACCAGAAGGAGAAATGGAAGCACACACATTAACAGCAATGAGAGTGTTTTCTGTTTAACTTGGAAGGCCATGGATTGAATTTAGATGCACACTGATGCGGCTTCTAGATCTTGATTTTTTTTTTCTGTGTGCAGCATCCTGCTGAACACTTTGCACTGGATCCCCAGTGGGAGTGGTAGAAATCAGACCTTTCTATCTACTTATGGTGACTGAAAGATAATGACTCGGGAAGTGTCATTGATATAGTTTAGGAAGCTTTAGTGGCTCTCTCCTTGTTCTCTGCACAGCAAGCATCAGGGCAAAAGTTTATCGGGAAAAAACCTGAGGGTTAAATAGATCTAAAGAGAAATTCAAACATGTTTAAATAAAATTTTCTCATGGGCTTCATTCAAGCCTTCAATTTGCATACTTCAACAAAAATTAAATAGAATTTTAAACTTATCAGTCTTTTTGTGTCTCTTACTTAACTCCTGACTCAAGCTTTATTAATAACATTAAATATTAGTCTTTCAGTGTTAGTAGACTGGTGACTGGAAAAGGTATATGAGAAATCTTATAATTTTTCTTAATAAGTAGTTAAAATGTACAAATGATGTTCCAGTGTGAGAATGCAGCTACTGGAGCTGTATGAATATTCCACATAAATATGTTACAAAGTGAGGTAGAAAAGGGTATTTCAAGGTTTGCTAAATAATTTATTCCCCAAAATTACTAAAAATGCATAGTCTAGAGCAGGAGTCAACAAGGTGGAGTGCAAAATTTGACCTTTTGACCTCTACAGATGTTATGACTGCTGCTGATACATTTTATAGTCACTAATAGTCCTATTTACAACAGCTTCATTAATAAATAAGTTAAAATTTAGGGTTTTACTTTTTAGGTGGTAGTTGGTAGCATAAGCTGGTCTTTTGTTAATCCATAGGGGAGGCATGTCTTTAAGCAAGCTCACAGCTGCATGGGGAGAGGAGCTTCCGCCTTGCTTGCCGATGACAATTGGCTCAGGTGCCACTCTTGGCACACATGCCAGAGGTTGCTGACCCCTGCTCTAGTGTAATAAGAAGTTATAGACTAGGTCTTAATAGCTGTTCCTCTTAAAGCCAATCTAGGATGTGGCCTGTGTCCCCTGTAAGATGTGGTTTGTGTGACTGCTCAGGAGAGATTCAACTGCTCATCAGCATTTGTTTCTACTGATGGTGCACATTTAACATGCTTCCCTGCACATAAAAATTATTCCAAACATGGATGGAGAAAATGTCTGGAAAAGATTAGAGAGACCAATCAGAGGCTATGTCTATACTACAGTGATCTGTCAACAGACGTTGCCATTGGAAGAGATCTTCTTAGAAAACCTCTGTCAACAGAGCACATTCACACACAAAAGCGGATTGAAAAAGCAATCCACTCTGCCAACAGAGAGCAGCCACACAGCCCAGTCACTCTCTCGACAGAAGGGACTCTAGAACCTCATCAGACAGGGTTTCATGGATGGCGAGCCCTGGCCAGGCACACCCTTAAAAGGACCCTCCCATCCACCTTCTCTTCCCATGCTGAGACTTGCTTACCTCTTTGAGGGACAGTGTAGCTAGTGCAGGGCTCACATGCTTTCTGCGAGAGCTTGACCTTTCCAGTTAGCCATGGTGCCAGCGTCATCTCTGGGCTTGCGCTGTACCCACCCCGAGTTGATCAAACTGCTGAGAGCCTGGATCACAGCCATCCTCCACCTCCTCTGCAGGGACAGGCCTGCCACTAGTATCAAGGAGCATGCCCCCAGTGTCCCAGAGACCCACCTACACACCCCCGGGTGACCAGGTGGGTCTGGAGGTACACGATCATTTCCTATGGGTAGGACTGGCTGGTCATGGGCCAGGGGGACAACCAGCAGGGGCTCCAGAACTTCCATGTGAGGGAAGGACACCATCCGGGAGCTTTGTGCCTGGCTCTCCCCTGCCCTCTGGAGGGAGAAAACCTGGCTGTGGCCCACCATCCCCCTGGAGAAGATGGTTCCCATCACCTTCTTGAAGCTCACCACCCTGGACAGCTACTGCTGTGTTGGGAACCAGTTCAGCATGGGGAAGTCCACCATTGGGGCCATCCTTATGCAGGCAAGACATTTGTGGGCTTCAGGCCCTGCATGGGGAGAATGTGGGGGGGTGAATGGAAAGGGGAGTTCTGCCCAAGGGGGCCCCTCAAGGAGTGGAGTTGGGGGTTTGAGACGTGGGATTGAGGAATGGGGGGAAGCCCCATCCCCAGAGGACTGTGCCAACCCACCTTGCACAGACCTGCTGCCAGGGGGTCAGCCTCATGGAGTGGGACTCAGAGAGCCTGGGGGAAAGGGGATGGGGGATGGGAGAGCCCACTGGAGCCCAAGGACACCCTCCCTCAGTCCCTTAAGTGTGTGTTTGGTCTCCTCCACTTACAGGCAGCGACAGTCATCAACATGCTCCTGCTCAGGAGGGTCATGCACACCAGAGACCTGGACATAGTCATGGCTGGCTTCACTGCCCTGGGGTTCTGAAACTGCTTCAGCGGGACCCACATCCTCATTAGCGCCCCAGACCACAGTGCGTTCCAGTACATAAACCGGAAGGGGTACTATTCCATCGTGCTGCAAGCCCTTGTCAACCACTGGCGATGGTTCCTCAAAGTTTATGTCAGGTGGTCTAGCCAGGCACTTGACACCCGTATATTCTGCAATTACAGCCTGTGTCAAAGGATAGAAGCAGGCATCTACATTCCATCCCTCCCCACCCCCACGAGCTGGTGGTCAGGGATGTGCAGATGCTACTCTGCATTGTGGGAAAAACTGTCTATCTCCTCATGCCCAGGCTCATGAGACCCTACACCATCCATCTAGACCCCACCCAGGACCTCTTCAACACCTGCCTCAACCAGGCACAGAACCAGGCATAGTGTGCTTCCAACCATTTGAAGTCACAGTTCAGGTGCCTGCTGACCAGGCTGGATTTAGGGGAGCACAATGTTCCTCCAATTCATTGCTGCCTGTTATGCCCTCCACAACATTGCGGAGTGGGAGGAGTCTTCCTCCTGGGTTGGAGGGCCAATGCCAGCCATGGCTACGAACAGCTGCGTACAGCTCCCATCTGCCAAGACCACAGTGACGGGAGAGCTTCTTCTGTGGACCCCCAATGACATTACCTGCAGCCCTACCATGACTCTCCCTTTGCCCACTCACTCCTTCCCAACCTCTCACCAAAACAAGGGATACAGGGATGGTGAAAAAATAAACTGTTTACTTTAAAATAGAAAAATGTGCAGAATAAAAGTTGTGCAAATAACTATTTACATTGTGCAAGGAGGTAACTATATACAGTGGAGGGCTAAGGACTCGGGTTGGGGACATCTGAACTTGGAGCGGGGGCTTGGGACAGTGTGTGGGAGGGCCTTGACTCCATGGCGGAGCAGGACCCCAAGTGGCATTGGCCACGAGATCCCCTCCCATTGTGGATTCAGGCTCACCATCAGGGCTTGGATGGAGCAGGAAGGAAGGGTGTGGAGGAGGTTCAGCAGGGTCAGCTTGGCACGGTCAGAACAAGGACTCTGGGGGTAACGGGCTGTCAGGGTGGGGGAGTCTGTGGGGCAGGGAGTGGCTGTGGCTAGCAACCATCATACCACTTGCAGGACAGTTGGCAGGATGTCCAGCAGGGGCAGGAAATGGGGCCAGGGGGGCAGGGGCGAGGGGAGCAATGGGAGCAGGAGTGGTGTGGGGAGCCAGGGTGGCAGGCATGGGGAGCTGGACCAACTGGTGCTGCTGTGCACTGATGATGGCATCCAGGTGGCACACCAATTGGTCCCAGGCCTGCATCTGCTATTCCCAGTCCTCCCACAGCCGCTGCTCCAGGAGGTCCATCTGCTTCCTCAGGGTGGCCATGTAGGCCCACCGGGCATTGTCGTGTGTCTGGTGACAGGTCCTCCACCCATGGGTCTGCCCTGGATGTGGTAGTGTGCCAGCCCTCTCTGGTGCTGCTCATGGGCTGACCAGCTCTGGTCCCTTGATGGGGCTGTCTGGCCCCAGCAGTGAGGTGGGGCTGGCCCAGCCCTCGGATGGTGCAGCTGTTAGGAAGAGAAGGAAGAAATGGTGAGTCATTCCCAAAACACAGTCCCTAAGGCCCTGCCCCCCACTCCTCCATTAGCAGCAGCCCCCACCCCCAGGCCAAGGGACAAGGACGTCTTGGGAGCACAGGTACGTGTGCCTTGCATGGTGGGTCCTAGGACCGGACAGACCACTGTGCCCTCCCTGCCCCTCTGCCCAATGCCGTTGTGGCCCAGAGAAGGTATCCAGCCACGGAGGGCTTCCTTCATGGGTGGCAGGTGTGCCAGGCAGTCTGGCCCTCCCTGGAGCCCTACCACGTGTGCAACTCCTGGTGCTGTCCATGGGCACGGGTGCTGCTCGTCGCCTGTGAGCATGCCTGTGAGCCAAGAGCAGCACTCCTCAGTGGTGTGTCTGGGGTTGAGCTGTTGCCCATGTGGCTGGCCTGCTCCCAGCTGTCGCAGGGGCAGGTGGCTCCCTCCCAGAGCCATGGGGGCCATGAAGCCCACCATGGGGCTGGCAGCAGGCTGGCACCTGTGTCCAGAGGCTGCCTGCTGGGCCCAGGTGTGACACTTCCTTGCATATGGTTCCTTGACATATCCCGTCTGTGCCTCCCCGCATGCTCCGGGCTGTGTGACCCATGGGGTATTCACCAGAGGGTCCCTCAAGGAGATCCAGAGACACCCTGGACATCACCTTGCTGGAGGGGCCCAAGTCAAGGGCAATGACAGGTGTCCCATGGCTGGACTTGGGGTCTGTGTCTGGCTAGCTCCTACTCTGGTGGTGGTGGGGGTCCAGGAGCTGGTGTAGTTCTGCATAGGAGAGGCTGTCCCTGCCCCAACCTGCGCCATGCATCCCTGGTCCACACGTACCCCTGCCTGAGCTCCTTGACCTTTGTCTGCACCTGCCCCAGGGTGTGGGCGGGGTGTCCTCGGTCAGCCAGGGCTGTGGCGAGGCATTGCACCTCTTAGCACTGGGGGTCTTCCTTGTCCCACAGGCTCAGCAGGTCCTCCAGCTCTGGGCTGGTGTATGATGGGGCTCAGTATTTGGTGCTCTGGGTGGGTCCTGGGATACCTCAGGCTGTTCCCCCAAGGGTCCTGGGGGTCTTGGGGTGGCTGGCTTTCAGCCATCAGTCAGGGTGTGTGGCTCTAAGGTATGCCAGACAACTGGTCAGCATGCTGCTCACACACTCTCAGCTTTCTGCAACAGGATTTCCAGAGCTTCCTGCAGCTTTAAGAGCAGTCAGATATAGAGAGCATAGAGCTGTGACAGGGCATCCCCCCAGCTAGCTGGCCAATGCCATGGATGACTGTTCTGTCAACAAGAGCCACCCCCGCCCCCCGAGTGTCCATATTTGTTTTTTTGTCAACAGGGGAGAGGCAGAAGCCTGTCTATGAAAGTGCCCAGTTCTGTCAACATACTGTTAACAGAACGCATTTTAGTGTGGACACTCCACGAATTTTGTCAACAAAACTCTCTAGTGTAGACATAGTCAGAGAGGTCGTTACTATATTGAAAGGGACACCATGATTAAAGAGAAGCAAAATATTCCATCAGTTATTATGAATAATGTTTTGTCTTGGTGGCAGGAAATCTTTTATTTTAAAGTTTTAGTTTATTTAGTTATTTTTTCTGAGATACCCCCACTAGTGTTAAATAGGAGTATAAATTCTCTTTTAAATGAGTCCAGAAACTCCATTTCCTGTGTCAAAGTCTTTCAACTTTTAAAATGTATTTTACACTTAAATGATTCTCACAGAGTATATTTAAACCTAAATCATCATCAGAATTCTAGGAGGAGTGGTTCTTGTCTTTCTGAGTTTGGACTGGAAATTGCTTAGGCATTGCCATATGTCTAATTTATTAATTTTCCAGTTAATATATGCATTTTACTCACATAGCTGTTACAGCAAGCCAATTTGATTCTGTGGCAAGTTAAAACATATTATTATTTACACACCTGTGATATTAGGAAGTTATTACAGTAAAAAAAAGAATACTTACAAATTAACATCACCTTAAGCATTTAAGAAATAAACAAAAATGAAACAGGACAGTAGAAGTAACCAAGGTAAATAAATGAAGATGTCAGAGTGCTATAAAAGAAATACATTTCCAATAACAATATTTATTGAAGTTTCTGTCGTGTTTAATAATGAGATTTTTCTCCTGTATAGGACTAAGCTCACATTAACTAATATTCAGCTAACTTTCTAATATCTCATAAATTAAAACTACATAGAGTATGAAAGCAAAATAGAAATTATGATGGAGATCCCCGGGGTGGAGCCGGGGACTGAGAGAACACCATGCCCTCTTAACACTACAACCTGGACAATTGTTCACAAGGTCCTGCCAGTGACCAGCAGCAAACCCCTACCGGCCATGTTCTCAGCACAGCAGCATTTGGAGTGCCATACCCAGCTAGCTTACATGAATGCTTAGAGGCACTCAGGAATCACATAGAGAACTGTTCCACTCAGATTGCCCTCCCCAACTCCTAGCACTGTATCTCAGGAATAAACCGTCTTGCACTGCTCAAGAAAAGCCATGCAAATTTATTAATTGGTTCACCACTTCATCAGTGGAAAGTGGATATACACAAGCCTTTGTAATACCTGAGCAAATTGCTAGACATTTCAGACAAATTCACTGATAAAGATTAACAGTTAAGTTTATTAACTACGTAAAATGGATTATGTGACTGTAAGTGATAGTCAAAAAGTCAAAGTTGTTACCAAAGGAAAAGAAAATATAAGCTTGCAGTCTCAATCTTAATAGACTGGGAAATATCTAGATTAAGCAAATTTTCTCACCCCAGTGGATGCTGCAGTCCTTAACGTAAGGTTTGTCTCTTAAACCTGGGCAAGTCTCCTCTGTTGGCGCCTTAAGTCTTCTCAGTGCTCTTGTTGCATGTAATATAATAGGGGGAGGAAGAAAAGACAAGAATGGGTCCTCTGTGTATCTTCAGTACCATGTGCTTGGAAAATACAAATTCAGTCATGCCTGCTGGGCAGAGCTGAGTCCCCAGGCAAGGCAGAGCAATTCCCCTGGTGTAGGGGAGTCATTGAATTGTAGTTCTCTTCTTGGACAATGATGGCTGATAGTTGTTTGACACCCTCAGGTGGTCATTGGTTACTTTTTTGCTGTTGTCTCTGAGGAATCTGTCTGATTCCCCAACTTCCTGCATTTTTTAATGACAACCATGCAACACAATTTCATAACTTTGTAGGCCTTAACAATATACATACTTAGAAAAATGACTTTCACCAGATCATAATGTTTCCCCTGGGTCCTTACATGACGTGCTTTATATGGAAGATCTTAATTATATATAAATGAGGGTCCTGGGAATTACAGGGTGCTCCCCCAAGGTATGGAATGTCACAGAAATGTTAAAGCTATATTTCAGAGTCTGTTAGATTAGACCTAAAGGTGTTAAATACAGGAGGAGGAGGTATTCTTGAAGCTTTTTGTGCCTGTTGCTTATTGGGAGAATACAAATTTTACAGCAATTTCTTTAATTAGCCTGAACATTTCATTTAATGTAATGAGCAATCAACAGCATAAGCAAATGACCCATCATTCGCCAAGCATCATATATATTAAAGTAATTGTAAATATTTCCCCAAAGTCAGTAATGAAAATAGCAGATTTGTAATAATCAAAAAGTATACATTATTATGCTTTTATTAATACTTATTTGCTATCACCTAGGGGTTACAAACAGGAAAAACTAATTGATGAGACAAGGAGTGCTGTAAATTGCAAAGTGACTGCGAGTGAATTAGATATCTATTTCGGTTTTTGCTCATTGCTGTGCATAACGCTGTGATGTGAGTGCCAAATGAGTCTAAACTACACAGCATCATAATTTTGTGTCCAACTTCATTTAGTCATCCAGAGTTTGTGTAGGAGGAACTAGCTGAGAAATGCTGGATTCAGCAGTGGTGTAAGTCACCAGAAGGCAAATAAGCAGCCATTTCTCTCCAAAATGCATTTTAGCTTAGGTCCATATAAGTTTAAACATCCAAAAGGCTTTGGCAGTCTTCATAAGCGCCTTTTCAGCTCTCTCCAATATGCTGAAGTAGCTGCAGCTGGGCCAAAATAAAATTAAATCACAATAGCAATGTGTGACAAACTACTGTCTAATAAGTGAGAGTCTCTGCTCTAAAAAAGATAAGATCTGGATTACTGTGAATGTTCTAGGTTAGGACTGAACACTAAGGAAAGGCTTGTCATTGGGTATATATGCCTGGCTAAAAACTGCCCTAGCAGAACTCTTTCATAAGCACAAAATTCATCCACACATTTAAGCAAGAAAGTTGAAATTGTAAAGAAAAGCATATTTGCACCTGATAATGTTGAAAAGCGTTCCAGGACAGTTCATTCTTAATAAATCTTACCCTAGAAGGCTGCCAAGGACAAAGAAACCTTGTGTTATCTGCTGCATAAATGCCACTTGCATAAATTAGTGCTCACCATAGCAGCTTTAATTTTCACATCTGACTTTTTCAAATATTTTCCAAGTTTTATATTCATCTGAAATTACTTTTTCTATTTTTAATGAACACTTTATATTTTGCTCACTTTCCTTTACTTTCTCAAAAATTTCATAAAAAATGTTTTGAACTGCCAGTATTTTTCAAACCTATTCCAAGTAACTATAACTAGATTCAAGATACTTTTTTTTATTTTTGCCTCTTCAAAGGATATAGCAATCTTTTGCAGTCATTAAATGATCTCATATTTTCCTCAGTAAATGAATGCCATTTAGCTAACCCAATAATTAATAAAAACAAAAATGTTGCCTACTGTGAGTCTTGTTTATATGCTTTTAAGTCCATTTTTCTACTGTTTACAATTTATCATAAGAGGGGATGTGGCTATTTGTGTCAAGCTTTTAATAAGATTGTTTTGATCTTTTGTTCAACAGTTTGCACATTTTAATTATTATACCTATGAAGACTAATTGAATGGTTTGATGTGTTAATGTTTTTATAATAAACAAGGCACTTTGTTCTTGTGAGATAGTTGTTGTGTAACTGTATGATCGTAAGATACCAAATGCTGTGCAGCAACATACAAGGAATACATTCTTGTGACCTCAGTTTAAAATACTTTGATCCTTTTTCATGTGGGCAGATCTCACTAATTTGGAGATGGAGATTTTTAAATGGTTACATATAATACAATGGATCTAAGCTCAAGGTGTAGAGGATGAAACAAAAAAAAATCAAAGGGTGATCCCCACATTTCCATTTATATGATTATTAAGAATTCATTTGCAAATTTCATTTCCTAGGCTTTATCTACACTACAAAAAGAACTTTGACGTTGCTTACAACAACTTCAAAGTTGAGTGTCTACACACACCCTACTTCGAAGTTAAACTTGGAAGTAGGGCACTACTCCATTCCTGGGAATGGAGTAAGGACTTCGAAGTTGGGCTCCCTACTTCAAAGTTGACTTTGAAGTAAGGGAAAATGTTTGTAGAATGGCTGGTGGCTACTTGGAAGTAGTGACTATCTTCGAAGTTAACTTCAAAGTTAATTCCTAGTGTAGAGACACCCATAGAGAATCATTGGACCACATATTATGGGTAAATGGTCATTTGAAATATTAATTTTTTACTATACTTGTAGAAATAATAATCATTCTGTAAAATCACCCCTTACAAGGAAGATACAATTCTAATTGAACTGTACCCATCGTTCTTGAAATCTTGTATTTGCATGCTATTTTTTTACACTGTGTAAATGTATTGCTTGTGAAAGCAAGCGGTTGGAGAGCAATAGCTAGGTTTTCTTTTACACAGCTCTGAACTAATCATATCAGTCCTCATCTACACCATGCCTGTTATTAGAGTGCTGGGTTTCTCCTGAGTACAGATTGTCATTCATTCCCAATTGTACAGTGATTTTATGTGAACAATTGTCCCCTAGGGAATACAGAGTGGGAATGCTAAATTTAGTTGCTCTTGCAAAATAGAAGAATTTTAACCCAGGCTGCTGAAGGAGTAATGTTAACCTCCATAATATTTTTTTAAAGTTATTTAAGTGATTTCATGCATTCAGTTCACAGCAGTAAATCTGTTTATATTTCTTTGGCATGGGTAATTTGACTAGAAATAATGGGGGCACTTTTGAGGGGTATCTTCTTTAATCAGGGGAAGCTATGTTTCCCTTGTCAGAGAGGATTCCTATAATATCTCCCCACACCTCCCCTATGAGGCTTGTATTACACTGTCGTCAGAGTTGGACCAGCAGGGCCCGGCCAGCTGGCGGGGCCCAAGGCTGCATGCTAACAGTGAGGCCCAGCTAGTGAGTGGTGGATGCTATAGTCAGTTGGAGCATGGGGTCCTAAAGGCACGGGGCAAAAGGCAACGGTCTTGATTGCCTTGCCCTAAGTCTGGGCCTGACCATTGTCAAGTAAGAGAGAGGTAGCTGGTCAATCAGTGGGAGTTTAGTGAGTATGAACCAAATAAAGCCTCTGGATTTGATCTAATTTTTTTTATTTGGGGGCCATGGTACATAATCAACCGAGAATTAGGTCCCAATGCTACACTATGTCCAAAAGGGCTAATGTGAACCTCAGGTACCTACAAATGCATCTTCAATAAAAGTGGTGATTTTATTTTTCTTGTGTATCTGGTATGACTCCTACTGGAATACTCTGTCCACTTCTCCTGTCCACAATTCAAGAAAAATGTTGGTAAGTTAGAGACGGTTCAGTGAAGAGCTACAATAATGACTGATATCAGAGGGGTGGCCGTGTTTTATAGTATAACAAATATAGCATAACATCTTATAGTACAACAAATTTTTGCAGCATACCAGTCTGTTCTGGTATGGCTATGGTCTGAAGAAGTGGGTCTGTCCCATGAAAGCTCACGTAATAAATTATTTTGTTAGTCTTTAAAGTGCTGCTTGACTGCTTTTTTGTTTTGGAGCATAAGCTTTCATGGGCAAAGACCCACTTCATCATAATAACACTCAAGAAAAACAAGATTAGATATTAAGAAACAAACAAATGTAAGCAGAATACTTTATGTACCAACAACAGTAGCAAACTTATACTGCATTTGCTGTATTTATTTGTATTTACTTTCACTATACTGTACTTACCAAAAACATAACTAAAATTTACTTATGGGTATTTGAGAGTTCTAGATGATGGATGATAGAGTTCTTTCATCTTCTCAGTCCACCACTGGTTTTTCAGAGTCCTTGTTGTACGTTGAACTTCTGCCTTGACATGAGCTTCTCTCTGGAGGCATTTCAACAATATCATCAACGTTGCATCAGTAGAATCCTAATTTTCTCTTGGGAGGATAGGTGCACTAACACTAGTGTCCTAGAAGAGTCAAACATGACCAGAATTGAAGCCATTATCATTCATCAATAACTTCATTGGACAGGTAACATGGTTTGGATGGCTGATCGGCGCCTACCAAAACAGATTCTGTTTTCTGAGAATCAGAGAGAATCAGAGTGAAGTATTTACATTCATGCTAAGAGTCATCATTGTTTTACTTGTTATAGTCACATGACTTTGAGGAAGATAGGACAGGATGCCATGAAAGTAGTTGCGCCCCCCTTTATAATGTTTGTTTATTCACTACTTACAAAGCAGAAGCCTCATAGTAGTAGCAGTAGAAGTAGTCATGAATCTGGGCTTTTTTGGACAAAGCACAGTGCAAACACATAGCAGTTCCACCTTGTTTACTCTTCCTCCCTCTTTGTTATGCTGCCAAAACTGTGCAGAATTCCCATGGGAGGCTTTCTTGGTAACAGTAGTAGGAGAAAACAATACTACAGTGGCAGCACTCTGTGCTTGCCATCCTCTGAGCTACCATTTTATAAAGGCAGAGTGGAGGATAAGACCACTATCATTTGTGGGAAAATATTTTTTTGCCTTTTTTCTACTAAGGTTTTGTTCCAGAAGCCCTGTAAACTATTATGTCTTTTATGGTCTTCCTTAGGAAAAAAAAATAAGTTGTCTAAGCAACCAATAAAATCATTATTGTGCTGAAAAAGAAAGGAAAGAATAGGCCAAGACGTTCTTCTCACAAAGAAACACATGATGTAGGTAACCTTTTAATGTTGATGAGAATATGATCTAATGCAAGTCACCAAACCAAATTCCAAGGCTATGAGAACAAAACGGGGAGATGATTGACTTGGCAATTTTATATAATGGAGGAACGTTGTTATTGTAAAGGTAAAAAATAATAGAATGGAATGATCTGCAAATTGATCCCTTATGTACAAATCAATTGGGTTGCCTTTCAGCAAATTGGAACCTTAGTTATAAAGAAACAATGATTGTTTATTCAGCTAATATAAAACTAAAAAAGGATTTCATCATATGAATGAGAGAAAGCAGATGGCAGTGTTTCATTCGGATTAAAGACTCTATGGTAAAATAGTTGAATCCTGACCAGTCTTCAGTCCCAAGTGGGTTTATGAAATTCTTTACAGCCTCTCTTAAAAGCATGGCTCACCTTCTAAAGTGTCTTTGTCAATGCAGCCTGTTCACATCCCACGCCACCAGCATGCAGAATGGACTAT
Source organism: Carettochelys insculpta (assembly GCF_033958435.1). Classification (NCBI taxonomy): domain Eukaryota; kingdom Metazoa; phylum Chordata; order Testudines; family Carettochelyidae; genus Carettochelys; species Carettochelys insculpta. The sequence goes on along the minus strand of NC_134145.1, from coordinate 27,588,956 downwards.
AGTGCTGAGTTACCTACATCAAGGGGACATAATAGCCTAGTAGGGAGCAACTTGCAGCCCATGTGCTGCATACAGCCCATCAGGATTCTATGTACAGCCCACACATCCCATGCCACCTCCCCCAGGCCTCTGTCAGACTGGAGGTCCTGCATTTATCTATTCTTCCCCACTCCCTTCCAGCACTTGCATAGCACCATGGCTGATTTGCACTCTGCCATTGCTCCTTTTGATTCATGGCATTCAAGCTCTGGGAGGCAGGGGAGGAAGAGGAATGGGGCGCACATCAGCTGATTCACAGTGCTCGGGAAGTGCTGCGAGGGAGGGGAGGAGAAACGATGGGGTGCAGTCAGGAGAGCAGAAAGGGAAAAAGCTGGGCAGGAGTTTGAGGGAACTGGAACTGGGATGCGACTGGAAGAGGAGAGTCAAGTAGCCCCTGGGAAAATGAAGTGACACATTTAAAATGCATGAGTGAGGTCCGTGCTGATTTGCACAAATACAGCGGGGTCAACAGCCTCCGTGGGGCCCAGAGTGAGGTGGGAGGGGGACCTAGCTCACCAGCTCCCCACCCCAGAAGGGATGGGGCCCAGAGTAGTTAGCTTGTAGCGCTGCCTGGACCACAGCACTGGGTCCTCCCCACCTGAGAGCTGTGCTCAGTGGCAGAGCAGCATTGCTGCAGCACTTCGAAGCAGCCAGGAGCTCCTGTGGCTGCCACTGCCAAAGTTGCAGTGGCAATGGCTGAAGCTCCAGGCCTCTTTGAAATACCCCATTTGCTCCTCCGTTGCTCATCGGTGGGCCTGAACTCTACACTGTGAGAATTGTGCACTGCCTCCACTTCTTTATATTACGTTTGCCAGAACGGGTTGGACCTCCCTGGTTCAGCACCTTCGGGATCTGACAGGCCCTGAATGAGGCAGTTTGCTGGACCAGGGATGGTCATTCCAATGCCTCTGCTATGGGCCTCCCAGCTCTCCCTGGGGGCTGTCAGCCTCCCATCCAGGCTCCCCACCATGACCTCCAACCCTACTGCCGGCCTCAGCCACTGGGTTCGGCTGCAGGCAACATCCCTGGCCCTGGCCACAACTCCAGCTCTGCTCCCTTGCCCCGACAGGGCTCTAGGCTTCCAGGGCCCCAGCTACAGAACTGGCTCCACTTCCACTTCTGGCCAGGCTCCCTGCCCCTGGCTGGGCTTCCTGCCCTCAAGCTGTGCACCAGGGTCCTGGCCACTGCCCCCTCTGCCGCCAGATTCCCAGTAACTGAATTTGCCCCAATAATGGATCGCTTTGTGTTGAAAAGACATGATGAAGGCAAATTTAAGTGTAATGCATTTAATCCTATTCTTGGGGTCATGATTAATGTGCATGCTCAATTTCAGTCTTGCGGCCCACTGAGCTGAGGGCCACTCATGCAGCCCACTCACTAATTTTGGTTGTTTGTTGTTGTCATGGACTGTGTAATTCTTATTTTTATACTTACACTTATTACAAGCTTTTCCTCTATAAAAAGATGAAGGTGTTAGTTTTAATGGAAGAAGCTTTGGAGTAATTGTCAATGGAGCCCTGGAGAATGCTGATAATCCAATAGATTTGTTGGTGGTTTGTTTGGGGGGATTTTTTTCTAACAAAGTTTTTCAACCTGCACTTGCATTTGAGAGCCAACCACAGCATTTCTTTATCCCTCCAGGGGACAGACAGAAGGTACCTGTGGGACCAACAGCAGCGCATATTTGCCTATGACCTCTGTGAGTCTGCTGGTGAGTTTACTTCCCTTGTATCTGCTTTAACCATTCTTTCTCTGCATCTGCAACGCTTTCCACCCTAGACTCATTTCCCTGTAGAAAGTAGGAGAATGACGAGGAGAGGAATGATACCACAATTGTTGGACATCAGTGGGGGAAGGTGAAAAGGAGAAAATGGATAGATGTTAAAGATGTGAGGATAGGGAGAAAAAGCCACGGAAATAGAGCAGGATTGAACAAAGAGAAGAATCCTGGAAACAGACCACTTGGGCTCCATTTGTAATTTATTAGGTTTGTATTTTAATGAGACCCTGCTCTCTTCTTTTTGACTCCTAGCAGGGATTGGCCAAATCTGGCAGGTAACAAATCTGGAATTGTATTATATGTGACATACATTTTGAAACAGTCCTGTTTTACACATATTGGCCGTGTCTACACTAGCCCCAGACTTCGAAATGCCCACGCAAATGCATATTCAGCGCTTCATTAGCATGTGGGAGGCCGCGGCGCTTCGAAATTGATGTGCCTCGCCGCTGCATGTCTCGTCCCGACGGGGCTCCTTTTCGAAAGGAGCCCGCCTACTTTGAAGTCCCCTTATTCCCATGAGCTCATGGAAATAAGGGTACTTCGAAGTAGGTGGGCTCTTTTCGAAAAGGAGCCCCATCAGGACGAGACATACGGTGGCGAGGCGCATCAATTTTGAAGTGCCGCGACCGCCCGCATGCTAATGAAGTGCTGAATATGCATTTCAGCGCTTCATTAGTAAACTTCGAAATGGCCATTTGCATGGCCATTTTGAAGTTTGGGGCTAGTGTAGATGTAGCCATTTGGTGTAACCTTGCAGTGCCAGAATGGTTTGAAGAAGCAATGGCAGTAGATTAAAATAGCTATTCATTAGCTAGGTCTAGTGGTCTTAGGGCAGGAAAGTGTTAAGGGATCCAGGAAGGCCTATTAACTACACACATTATACCTGGATGAAGAATCAGGGTGCAGGGAATTGATTGCAAGCTGGTGCCACTGTGCAGGAATAGGTGGACAGCTAGTAATGGAGGTTGCTGCTGAAAAAGAATACTCATGCCCTCGGAAGAGGGGGAGAGTTTGGAGGAGAGACATAGAAGCTGCAATTCCCTAGCAGGAGGGAGGAAGATTGGAAGCTGGCATGCCCAGGAAAGGAGGGGAGCCAGGTGTGGTAGAAAGCAGTCAAGGGAAGGAGGTGTGAGGGCTTGAAGAGTACCCCCCAGAAATGCTTGTTTGAGGGTGCCTGGCTTGGAACCCAGAGTAGAGGGCAGGGCTGGTTTCCCTATGCAGACACTGAAGGACTGTGTCCTGGCAGCGACAGAGAAGATTGATCAGGAGTGCTGAAGGAAAGACTTTAGATGGGGGGAGTGGTGAGGGAGCAGTCTGACTCATAAAGAGGATGCTGTGGTTCCTGGAGTGAGAGAGGGCTGCAGACCAGAGAGAGTGTAACAAAGTGGTACTAAAATGCCCTGGGAATGGGCATCAAACTGATAATCTAATCCCCAAAGCAGCTAGGATGAGGTACCAAACTACAGGTGCACTCCATCTCACTCCCAGTTTCATATTGCAAACAAAGCTGACTGCAAAATGAGATGATGCCCATGCCAAGAAACTACCTGGTTATACTGTATGCCGTTGCCCAAGTTTAGGATCAACAACTCCTTCCCAGCTACCCCCACTGAAGTTGAGGGAACTGTAGAGGATTATAACTCAGGGCAGAATTTGGCCCAGTTAGTGTATTTAACTGAAAATAGATACACACTATTTGCAAGGATTCTGAACATAAGGATGTTATTCGTGTGGTAGGCTTTATCAAGAGACTGAAACAAATTGTATCCATATGGGCAGGAAATAAAAAAAACACCTTTTTTGCCATATGACTATTCTCCGTTCCTGAAAAATTACCCAAGTTTGGCTGTTGCTCTTTTCCTATTTGTCATAAATGTAACACAAAAAGGAGGCTAGAGTGCATTTTGTTGTTAAGAAAATTACCAATATTGGCTTCAGTTCCTGGAGTAATTTTTATTGGAAACTGTCTATGGCCTGATGCCTCACTGCATTCCCATTCAGAGAATCACTTAAGCCTGCACTTAACTTTATGTACTTGCAAACGCCATTAACATGTACAATATAGGCTTAAAATGTACTTTGATGAATCAGAGTCCTAAATTAGCATATGTGGAAACCAAGACAGAATAAGTGGTCTGAATATGTGGTCTGATTTTCAGAGATGATCCCTGAAAAACTGGTTTCATTTTTCTTTTATTCACATTAATTTGTTATTTTATTACGTTGTTTTGTCATCTGTGCATTTGAAAAATCTTGTCATTTAAGAGCTGTTTTGGGGATTTTTTAAGCTTACAAATAAATAAAGGCATCCCTTCCTGACATGAGGCCTGAGCCAGTAACTATTCATGTCAATAAATCTTTCCATTTATTTCACAGGGAATTAGATCAGGGTAATAATGCAGAAAGTGTTATCAACTTAACTTAACCCTCATTTGGTATATCCACAAATTTAGGAGAACTAGTTCAGATATGAAGAAATAATGTACCTAGTGGATAAGATTTCTGTGATCCAGTCATTTTGAAAACCACAATAACGGATTTAATTCATCACATAAGAAATAGCAAATACACACAGAAAGAAAAGACAAAGACAGTTGGTTAGACTCCTTTGTTGGATGTTGTTTCAAATTGGACTGTAAGCTCCTTAGGAACAGTAATTGTCTCTTTTTATATCCCTACTATACTCAGCACAGTAGGGCCCTAACCAGGGTATTAGACACTACTAAAAATAAATTATTATTAATAATAGATATAATCTTAACATTTATATGAATATATATCCACAGTCTCCATGGGCTCTCTAGCTAGCTGTAACCACAGTGGTAGCCAGCAGTCTTAAAACTTGCACCTTGTGAGAAAACAGATTGTAATACCCTTCTTCACGGTGAGTTGCACATTACTTCCTGAGTAGTTCCACTGAGATCAATGAGACTACTAAGTCTGAGGGTATGGCTTGCTATGGGGTAGATCAATTTAGCATGCCTAGTAGAAATGCGCTAAATCAAACTTACAAGGCACTTGCATCAGCACTGGTAATCCTGCTTCCCATCAGCAGTAAGGGAAGTCGACAGGAGTGCACGCTCCCATCAACCTCCCGTAGTGGAGACAGCACAGAAGCCTAAATTAAGGTACATCGATTCCAGCTAAGTAATTAATGTAGCTGGAATTGTGTACCTTAATTTGACCTTCCCTTGTAGTGTAGACTTACCCTGAGTAAGAATATCAGGATATGTGCAGTGAGTCATAGCAGTGCTCTTTGTAGTACTAAGCCAAGGCTGGAGCCACTTGCATTCTGGGGCTATGTGTAATCATAACTGTTTTTGCAATATACCCTGAGCAGGAGAGCTAAGAAAACTAGTGACACTACCAGAGACTGAACCTCATTGCTTTCTTCTGCTGCACAGACTTTTGAAATAAAGCCTTGAATTATTCCACAGATAAAAACTGAAAAATTTGCAGCCTGCAATACAGATGGTTTCAGTGATGGCCAGATTGTATTAATTACAGTCTGGCTCACAGTGAAGCTATGTTGCCCTGGGGGAAATCTGGAATATGCCTAAGGTACAGTCCTTTCCCCAGCTTTCTGGTGTACATGAGGAGTTGACTAGTGGCATCTTGTGTTCTAGAAGTGTGCACTCAGCTCCCCTGGTTCTGCTGAACAACTTTCACAAGCCAGTGCAGAAGGAGTTTTGCTTCCTCATCACCACATTCCGTTAGATTGGATTATTTTCCCAGATGTACCTGTCCATGTATGGCTGTGTCTACACCTGCCCCATACTTCGAAGGGGTTCTGGTAATCAGGCTGATGGGAGATTACTAATGAAGTGCTGCAATAATATGAAGCACTTCAGTAGGCTAATTCTCCCCCGCAGCAACTTCCAAGTGTCAAACGTGCTGGCATGCCGTGTAAATTTTGGGGATTAAAGGCACTTCAAAGTAGTGTGGGCAATTCGAAGTGCCCGCAGCTACACATCATGCCAGCACTTTGAAGTTTGAAACTTCAAAGTTGCCATGGGGAGAATTAGCCTAAATAAGTGCTGCGTATTCATCGCAGCAATTCATTAGTAATCTCCCATCAGCCTGATTACCGTGCCCCCTTCGAAGTATGGGGCAAGTGTAGACATAGCCTACTCCTGTGAGCTCAGAGCCTACAATTGTCCCTAACTCGGTGATGTAGAGTACAGTTGGAGTTGGGAAAGTCATTACACCTCATGAAGCGATGTTTCCATCTCTTTCCCCATGCCTCTTCCAACAAATGCACATGAACTAGCAACAATTTTTTTAATCTGCTTAGACAGCAGGTCGTAAACCAAAACTCTGTTGCAAGAGAAGTCTAGCCCTTCATTTCTTACTAATGTATTTACTTGGGGCAGAATCCAGAGATGGAATCTATGAAGAAATTATCAAGAGTGCACATATAAAATAACATTTTCTTCTTGATACTTCCTTTTGTATTCCTTTAGGCTCTTGTCACTGAAACATTAAACACAGAGCTATAAATGGAATACCACTGTGTTTTTAAAAGCCATAGATTTACAAGACTATAAAAGTTATATTGGCCTTTGGTTTACAATTGCATTTAAAAAAAAAACTTAGCAGTATTGGGACTCTTATATACTATGATGTATACTGAAATATTTCATGTCTAATTATCATTTAATCGTCAGATGGGGATGCAGCAGAGGGATGCATCTGTTATTCAGAACTCCTCAAAGAGGAATTGCAGTGTCCAGCTTGTGATACAGTTTAGATATTAAACATTCTCTGAATGTTGTTAATCTTATGGAACAGTTTCAAACACCTGTCTGAGTGCCATGCTAGAGCTTTATGTTTCCAGTACATGCTAATAGAGATCAACACTTTTTTGACACTCCTGATACCAAGTGCTTATAAAGTGTTTATACCTGTAATTGTGTCAAATTATGTTAATTAACCACTGAAATGACACTATGTTGAAGTGCTCAAAAAGTATATTACTGAGAGTGTCACTGAGGGGCTCTTCACAGCAGATACTTGGGGGACATTTTTTTTTCCTTTCAAGCACTATTAGAGCATTATGTCGTAAAGTGTCTTTCTGATCTTAATTTAATTAAAAAAGCAAGTGCCAGTAAAGTGCACATGATTTAATCTTTTGAATTATAAATGCATTCTGAAGTAAAATGGCCTTTCCTTTTCACCTTTTCTTCTTTTCTTCTCAGCTCTATCTCCCCCCACCATTTATTATTATGTATTTAATTGCTAAAAGCACATTTTTTATTATAAAAGCTAGGAATTAACCCATGTGAGAGAAAGAGAGACAGGACACACAGAAAAGAATAAAATCCCAAGGGCATAAAGTACCCTTGGAGAAAAATCATAGAACAGAATCCAACTGTATTCTCAAGGTGCTGATTCACATCAGGGAGACTACACAGAGTTGTACCACCTGCATCCAAATTCATCTTACATGTTCTTGTGCTCCCTTTGTACACCCATAAAAGGGAAAGTCACAGTCTGATCCATACTAGAGCCTTCTACAATAATTGCAACAGGCCTTTTTCTCATACAACATTGTTCTTCCACAGAAATCAAATCAGTTTACAAAGGAGACAGATAACGTAAACATTTTGTGCAGAATGATGTTAAAGCACAAAATGAGCTAAAATGACTTGGCCAAACTCAGCCATAGCAAACCCAGCACTCAGAATTCCTGTCCCAATCCAATAGACCAGAGGTGACAAGCATTTTATGTTGGGCCCCAGTTTTCTTCCCTGCAATTAGCAGGACCCCACCAACCTGTCTAATGTGATCCAAACCAATGGAAATTTCAGTTATGTTCCTATGAAAAAAACCCTTTTGGCATGTGCAAGAAAATACGTATGTAGAATGTAAAAACTTTATTAATCAGTATATAGATGTGAATGCACATACATAAAAACAGTAACATATTTCACCATATGTAATGAGATGGATGAGCCTGAGACCCAGCAGCCACTTGTGATGTGCCCCACTTACAAAATTTCGCACACATCTCTAAGGGGGCCCGCCCCCTACTTTGGGCACCCCTGCACTTGACCATGCTCCTTCCTGTATACTATCACATAATATTTCTACTGTAATAGGGAGTAACTTGGCCCACACCTGTAGAAGTTTATTAGAAGGGTACAGAGAAAATCATTTTTTAAAGCAGAGCAATTTAAAAGTGAGGAGAGACAGCAGCACAAGGACACAAATTAAATACACGTCACTGAAGAGTTTTGAGCCTCATCAAAAATAAACAGATACTTTTCAGAATATTCTTTTACAACATTCTGCTTCAAGGATTGTTCTGTTTCCTGATAGAATATTCTTTAAGGTGTGCAGACAACAATTCCTACATTGCCCGATTCTGACTAGGCTCTATTAGAATTATGTTTTTGCTTTTCTATAAGACTGTATTTAATCTTTGTAGTCAATGTGCTGAAAAAGATAATAAAATGATCACCAGACTTTCTTTAAACTTCTTTAATCTTTCTCTTTAGCTTTCATTCTTGTAGTGCAGCCTCAGGAATCAGACTTCAACATACTATTTCTCAGAAAAACTTACACATTCAGAAACATAGTGAGAAAGGTTTCCCCTTTAAACCCAAAGTCACAGATTCTCCTTAATCACATCTTGCAGAAGTCTCTCAGGGTACTGAAATTCCCCTAATAGTTAGAAGTTAATTTGGCAATGTCTAAATAATATCATGCAGGAGACTTGATGCCTAAGGGGAATTGTAATACAACATTGAGCTTTTCACCTTTAGGTCACAGGTACCTTTTAAATCTTTGCTGGAAGCACAATCACATGGATCTTTGCTGGCCTACAATACATCAGATGAATTGCTCTTAACCTAGTCCTCAATGGAAAGGTGTCTGTTTCAAATGGTTCTATCATTAGTAGCCTGAGCAAAGAGGCCAACAATGTAACATTCAACAAAGAAGCATGTAGATGGGCACCAAACAGACAAATTATTCCTTCAAGGTCAATGTAAAGGCACATTGGTAGGGCAATCTAAAGAATCTTCCACAGGGTTTTCCTCCTATATATTGGTCAGAGTGGAAGATTTCACCCTTGAGGGATCCCAATCCAACCTCTACCAGGTCTTGATTGAATGGCCACTCAAGTCAATTTGGAAAGAGTCTGACTTCCCTGTGAATTTGTGGGATCTCAGGAGCATTATTAAATACACAAAAGAAAAATGAAGTGATACTTTTTTTGAAAAGTTAACTCTTGCTGTGTTGAGGGCAATAAAGCCAAGTTTTCTGGGCATTTCTTCAGGGTTCCTTCTCATAGATTATACCTCTGTTTGATTCTCTTGTGTGCTGTCAACTAGCAGGCAATCAAGAAACATGCAGGTAACATGCAGATTAACCCTCCAAAAAGGAGCACAGATTCACTGTTGGCATAACTCTACTGGAGTTACACAGCAGAGGACTGGTCTCAGAATATATTAAAGAGACCATGACAACATAGAAATATTTTTTAAAAGAGAGATGGTCTACAGTCAAAGTACCTTGCATCTTGGGAAACCACAAAATATTTCACCTGTCCAAGACTCTCAAAGTCAGTCTCTGGAAGTTCTGTAAAGTCGTAATATTGCTTTTTAAATGACAGGCCTGAAAAATACAAGATACTGAATACTGGGTACATTATGAAAACCTAGATAAACTAAAATAGAAAGAATGGTAAAACCAAGTGTAGGGGATATTTTTGGTTTCGGAAAACTTCAGTGGTTGGAGTGGGGTGGGTTGTGTTTTTGTTTTGTTTAAACCAAAGCTGAGGTGGTTTGGATTCAGGTCCATTTACTCCAAACCACATACTGTTTGCTGGAGGTTCTGGGTGATTGGATAATAAATGGTTGTAGTTAGGGTTAGATAAATTACTCTGAAATCAAAGCATCAGCCAACAACTTGCTTCCAGTAAGGTTATTGTGGTACATAAAGCCAGTGTTTACTAATTCCAAGGTAGTACAGGTCTTGAAGTACTCAAATTATCTGGCAGTCCTTGGGACATCTGCTGCCCATCTGACCTAGAAAATAAAGGCTGATGAGCAAACAAAATTAGAGGAGCAATAAGGTCCAGATTGTGATTTTTAAACCATAGCTGTCTGAGGAGCAGGTGCATGGGGGATGGTGAGCACTGATCATTTAAATAAGAAAGGACACGGGAATGAATACCCCTAAGGCATCTGGTAGAGCACACAATGAAGTAGTAAGTTTAACATCATTATACCAGGTGCAGTGTGTATTTAGAGCAGTTCTGTAGATGAATTGCTACCTGATATGAAAGGGATGTGGAATCATGTCACACCTCACTCATTTTTGGGTTGGCTAGTACCACTGGCAGCATTAATGTTCCACCCTTCACTTACTGCAGCACATGTGTTCTTTGCACTCCTTTTCCAACTTTTGCCCTTGGGCACCTTTGCAAAGGAATCAATCTACTCCTCAGTGATTGCAGTTAGTTTGATTCATGGAAAATTTTTGTTTGCTACTCAAAGTTTTTGTTAAATGAAGGAGCCATAGAATGAACCTGCATTTCTTCTTCATCAGTCCAGACTGTGGCATTGATCTGCTTTATGCACAAACATGCATTCTCCATAACAGAATATTTTTTTCTCCTCAATAGCACAGTATGCTTGTTCACATGGGGGATGACACTACTGTGTGCTGGGACAAAACCATGAAGTGCAAAATTAGAAGACTAAAAGTATTGGGATTTTATTTTTTCATTTAAGAAAATGTCTTATTATGATTGACTCATTGCCAGGTCAGTAGCTTTAAATTTTGTAAATAGTCATTGCAAACTATTCAGATTTATCTTGGATTATGAAAGGAAAAATAATATTGCCATTGGCACTGCTTTACTGTAGATGCCTCTAATTTGTTATAAGTGAATAATATGTATAGAGAGGATTGTTAACATCTTAGGATTGCAGTCACAGTATGGATATACAATGGGGGTAAAAAGTTGGAAGGTTTGAGAAGAAACTTCCTATGGCAAACAAAATTATATTTACAAATTCAAAGAGGAATTATTTGACTGCCTATCAATTTTTGAAAAAAGGGGGGAAATTTCTTCTCTTTCTCGTAGAAATAGGCAGTTGAGGCTATGTCTACACCATTGGGCTTTGTTGACAAAACTGGCATTTTGTCAGAAAAAGCCCAGGGAGTGTCCAGATTCCCAAGGTATTCTGTTGGCAGTATATCGACAGAACACAGCACTTTCGTTGACATTCTTATCCCACTCCCCAACAAGGCATAACACCTCTTTTGACAGAGATCTGGCAACAGAAAGCTTGTCTGGACGTTCCAGGGGGCCCTCTGTTAACAGACAGAGATTCTGAGACACTGGGCAGCCTTGTCTGCTGTGCTTCCTGTTGGCCATTTTGTTGAGAGACTGGCCAGGCAATCCGACTGCTCTGTCAACTGAGTGGATCACTCTTGCAATGTGTTTGGAAGTTTTGCCACAACATGTTGACAGAAGTTTTGTCGGAAGATATCTTCTAACAAAAACTTCTGTTGACAGATCATTGTAATGTAGACATAGCCTGAGGCATGCTATCTACAAGTTCTCTCACAGAATATGATGTAAGCAGAGTACGAAGGAATGCTTATCTTACAGCTTGCTGGAATGGGACAGGAGCCCTGGGCGTGTGCATGTAAATAAAGGTTGCTCCTGTATGCTTAGATCTACTAGATATTCCACTGATACGAGGCGTTTTGCGTATTGTAACCAATCTGGTTATTGTGAGACCACAAACTATGTAATGCTAAACACAGGAATTGTGAAATGTGTTCACTGATGGTTGCAATTATTGTGGGAATACAAAAAAAGACTGTGTTTTACTGTGTTTCATAAGGAAAGAGACACTGTGGCTATGTCTATACTGGAGAGTTTGGTCAACAAAATTTGTAGAGCATCCACATTCACCAGGCGTTCTGTCAACACTAAATCGACAGAATGCAGCACTTCTGTCGATAACATTCTGTCTCTCCCCCATGAGGCAGAATGCCTCTGTCGACAGATTCTATCAACAGAAAACAGGCCTAGACATTCCAGGGAACCTTTTGCCCACTGACAGGCCTTCTGAGACTCTGGGCAACACTTTCTGCCATTCTGTCAAGAGACAGGCCAGGCAGCCTAGTGCTCTCTGTCGACAGAGCGTATCGCTCTTTTGATCCACTTGGCCTTCTGGCCACAGTCTGTTGACAGAAGTTTTGTTGGAAGATATCTTCTGACAGAAGCTTCTGTTGACAGATTGCTATAGTGTAGATAAGGGACAAGGAACCCTTGCCAAAACTCTGTGACACAAGCAGGTGAGGGCAGGACTCTGAGTCAGCAGGCTACATGTCTTCCAGGCGTGAGCTGAAAGACTGGGTTCAGTCTGTTTCTCCCCACTGTTCAATAACAGAGCTAAAACAGGCTGCATGAAGAGTCTCTTTTATTATTTTAAATTTACTCCAGCGGATGCTGGGGACTTCCTGTGGCCGGACTATATTTGGACCAAGAGCTGATATCACTGGGGCAAATCCATTACAAGCTGATAGAAGTAGTAAGAGCAGCATGGCAGCTGGCAGAGTGGTCAGTGAGAGCAGGAACACAGCTGGCGGGAGCCTGGCCAGTGGGAGCAATAGCACAGCCAATGGCGTGGCTGGCAAGTGTACACTGAGTATCCAGCAGGGCGGTGGTGGAGAACAGTGAGCAGGCAGATAGCAAGTAACCAGTGGAGTGAGTAAGATGCTGCTTTACCTCTCCTACTTAGGTGGTGAAGCCTGAAAAGGCAGTGCTGAACTCTGGGTCTGCTCTGACTAAAGGCGGCACGTGTGAGATGGGTACAGAGAAAAGTTCGGCAAGGGAATTGGACATTTAGGTTGCTGGACTTAAGAACCTGAGAGGAAGAGGACACTGCCAAATCTACTTCGAGTCAGACTTTTACTTATGGTTTTGTTTATGAATTCTGTTTGTGATGATTTCCTAAATTATAGTCAGCTTCCTTTCCTCCTTTTTATTAAAAGACTCTTTGCTGCCAAGCAGGGAAGCATCGCCTCTCAGAGGCGCCCAAGGGTGGTGCATGAATTTCCCAGGTTACTGGGTGGGGGCTCAAGCCAATTCTGTGTTGGGTGGGTGGAGAGGAACCCCTAAAAATTGAACCTTGCTGCTGGCTTGACCTGGCAAAAGGGTTACAATAAAAATTGCAGTAGAAAAATAAATCCCTGGTCTATGATTCTTGTACATTGTGTTGTATGCAAATTCCAAAGAGGTAAATTAAAGATACGAATCCAGTGATTAAAGTAGATTAACTCCAGAAGATATTTTCATAGCATAGTAGGTTCTCAAATACAATCACTTTTTCTCCCCTTATATCCATACTGTTTCTTGGTCTTAACAATTCATCTCTTTTTCTGGTTGCATTTGTTCCCTATATGGAAATTCCCGATTATTTTTCATTATATCTTGTATGCTTTTCCATGTCTTCATTTATCATGGCACACTAGTGTTTTATTTATCTAAGGACTGAATTTTACAATTATTGAATTTCATGAAATCCCCCTTTGTCACTATCTTATTATGTAGAGTAGATTCCTGTTAGTGTGAAACTACTCTTTCACATGAAGTAAGTTACTGAAAAGCAAATCTGGGCCAAATTCTGGCTGGTGTTTTTCACTTGTGCCTATAGGGGAAAAGAGCAGGCTAATAGCACGAAGTGTAATCCAGCTGTTCTGCCTTGAAACTACTTTCCTCAAAACTCTTAGAAGTAGCACTTTGAAGTCATGGGACATGGGACACACATTGCAGCAATAATACCCTTGATTTTCCTGTAAATATTACAAAGCCTTCCCCTCATTGCATAGACTCATAAAAAATTTAAGGTCAGAAGGGGCTCTCTAGTCTGGTTATCTGTAGGATGACCATATCTCCCCTGGCCAAATATGTGACATGGGGAATGACCCAAAATGGGTTGGATGGTCACTCTGTTTGAGGTATGAGGAACAGGGCTGCCGACCCACCAGTGAAGCTCCTGGTTTCCCCAGCTGAGGGAAGCCAGGAGGCTCCAGCTCCAACCCCGCTGCAGCCACGGTTCACCCCTTCGTCCCCCACTCAAACCTCCCACATCTGTGGCTCCAGCCCCTGGCCTTGACTCCAGTCTCCACAGCCCAGCTCAGCCTCCTGTGGCTCCAGCCCAGACCCCTCCAATGGCCCCACTCAACCCCCCATGGCTATAGCTCCAATCCCAGCTCCCACTCCAACCCCCACCAGCCAGGCCCCGGATCCAACTCCACTGAAGTCCCGGTTCACCCGCCCCCATGGCTCCCTCTTCAACCCTCACGGCCTCAGCTCAGCTCCAGCCCTTGCTGGGGAAGCCGGACAGCATCTGAGCCACCATGCATTCTGGCTCCCAGCTCCCCGCAGGTGGAGGAATCTGGGCAGCAGTGGTATGGGTCCAGCTCCCAGCTCCCTCAAGTGGGGGAAGCCAGTGAACCCTAGGAAATACAGGCAGCTAGCTGCTTTTGCAAAATAAATTGGGACCCCAGAATGGCAGCTGAAATACGGGGCCATCCCACCGAAAATGGGGCGGATGGTCACCCTACTTATCTACATCACTCCACCTATGGCACACTTTCTACCTATATGAGTTATCTGCATTAGTCGATTTGTATGTTTGTGTTTTGTGATGTGGTGTGTAAACCATGAAGGGGTTAACTTGAGCCCAACAGATCTATTAGCCCCATCTTGCTGCACCTGAAGCAGTGGTGGGCAGCCTTCGCCCCAAAGCTGCATGTGGCCCATCAGGATAATTGAATTGTGGGCCATAAGACATTTTGTTGACATTGGACATCTGCAGGCACTGCCCCAATGCAGCTCCCAGTGGCCACAGCCAGTGGAAGCTACTGGGCCAGCATCTGCTGGCCACCATTTTTGCAGCTCCTATTGGCTGGGCATGGCAAACTCTGGCCACTGGGAGCTGCCAGGGGCTGTGGCTACCAACAGTCAACATCAAAACGTCTCCCAGCCTGCAATCTGATTACCCTGATGGTGTTGTCCAGGTGAAAGTGGTGTTAAAAGGAAGGGGATCCGTGACAGCAGTAGCCTGGAATTCCCTTTCTGAGCCCAGTGCCAAGAGAAGTGTAAGAGCAGGAAAGCTAACTCTGGTGGGGGGCTTTGTAAAAGGAGCAGAACTCCCAGTGCATTCACAGCAAGGCTAACTTATACTATCAGATGCTTATCAGTTAATTATATTCATACAAAGAATTTCCCCATGCTAGATGCCTCTTCATTGATATGGTCATCCCCCTCCACTTTCAAAACGACCTCCTCCCCTCCCCCCACCACACCCTACCTTTCACTTTCACACACAATTTGGTTGTAAAAAGAGTGGTCACATGGTGGCAAGTAACTACTGGATATATTTTTATCAGGAAGGGAATGAAGCAATCCTTGCAAGACATATGGTACAACTAAAAAGAAATAGTATTATAGTCATAATAAAAAACAGGTATAGATTCAAAAATATGTGGAAGGCTAACCAGAGAACCCTGGAAATTAGCATCAAAGAATCTAAATCAAATGGGAATGAAAATGCAGCCAAATTTTGTTACCCTTCATACTCAGAATGTGAGAATGTTTCAAATAGCTGTTGTATAGTACATGCCAGAAAAACACACAGTGAATATGTTGCAATCATTAGTAATCTTTAAAGATAATTTTACCAATGATCCTGAAAGAGGCTTACAGAAGGACTAAATGATAAAATCCATAATTGTACTGGCATTAAAGAGTAGTGACTATATTTGTTTAGGATGTGAATGCCAACCTCCAGACAGGAGGAAAACTCTTTTTTCTATACTTTCTTAATTTGAAATAAATGTCAGAACTACAAGGCCATGGCCACACTAGCCCCTCCTTCTGGAAGGGCTATGGTAATGTGGCACTTCAGAATATGCTAATGAGACACTGCCATGAATATGCAGCACCTCATTAGCATAATGGCAGCCATGCGCATTTCAAAACTGACAGTTTTGAAACACACGCTGCCCGTGTAGCCGGGGCATTTTGAAATGGCCCCCTGGTTTCAAAAGCCCCTTCTTCCCATCTGGTTTTGGGAAGGAGGAGCTTTCAAAATTGGGGCGTCGTTTCCAAAGGCCCCTGGCTACACGGGCGGTGTGCATTTTGAAACTGGCAGTTTCAAAGCGCATGCAGCTGCCATTATGCTAATGAAGTGCTGCATATTCATAGTACTGCCTCATTAGCTTATTCCCAAGTGCCATATTACCATAGCTCTTATGACCGTAAGGGCTAGTGTGGCCACAGCCTGTGGGTGGTAACTTGCCTTGGGTAGCATTTCTACGACTCCAGTTGCCATCAAAATTTAATGCCACTTTTATATGTGGTTGTACTTTTCTGTATTTCTTTTCAGAAAATTTCTAGCACACCAGTCATTAACTTGACTTAGTGTATGATTCTATCGTAAGTTTATCTTACTTTGAGCTGGACATCCAAATCAGATCTGAAATTACTACAGTGGGGCAAATGAAGTCAAATCTGTTACAAGCTGCTCAAGGTCTAAAAAGTGCGGGGCGGGGGAAGGAAAAAAACCTTCAGTCACACTTTTTTTTAAATATTATGATGGTCTGTCCAGCCCTTGAAATGAAACCCTCTTTAAAAGGATTTACCTTTTCTTTCTGAAGAATGAGACAGCAGCAGCATCAAGAAATATGTAGGAGGCATCCAAATGTGCTGCTATTCATCTGTATGAATGCCAGGATTAAAAGAGGAGGGATTTCTTTTAACCTGTGTGAAAACAGTAATTACTTTCTCTGTGACTTAATGATTTCTGCCTTTTGTGTATACAGGGGAACAAAGCAAGGCAAGTTATAGTCTGTGGCTATGTTTACATTACTCACCAGTGCCGGTGACGTGTCGTGTATGTGTAGCTATATGCCACAGTGAAAACAAGCTGTGTCCACACTGTGATGTGTAGGTACATGAGTCCATGAAAGACTCTAGCCATGGAGAAAGGCTTCAGCAACTCCCCACTACCAGAGCTTTCCACTGAGGCAAAGAAAGGCTCTGTCTGGGTAAAGGGAGGCAGCAGGGAACTTCCCTTTTCAGGAATCTTTCCTGTCTGCTGCAGTCATTCTCTACTCTAGGGAAAGGCTCCAGCAAAGCAGAGCTGGAGGAGCCTGACCATGCTGCTTCTGGAATCTTTCCCTGCAACGCAGAAGGCGCTGCTACACCTAACGTTGCTAATATGGAGGCAGGGTATGGGGGAGTAGATTATGGAATGTGGAATACGTACTTGAATACTGCTTGAGGCGTGGCATGACTCTTTTCAGCTGTGCCTCACCAGCTACACTGCTGTGTGTACCTATGCTGGAGGTGGGGGAAAGCAGATATGTATACTACACGCTGCTGAAGAAGCTATGTGGCGTACACCTACCTTCTGTGATTTCTCTGTTGCAGTTGGCAGTTTGGATCACAGCACTTAGCAAGCAGAATATTTATAGGGTGAATGAGTTGTGTGTGTATGGATATGTATTTTAAGGGGCAATAGCCAGTGAATCTGCCTGTCCTCACCAGTCATGCTAGCTTCTCTCAATATACAACCCTTCCCAGCTGCCTGAGATGCCACACAAACACCTTCTTGAGTCTCATTCGCTACACCAGTAGTCACCAGCCAGTAGATCTGGCTAGACCCTGGAATCTCTGACAGGTGATGCTGACTGGTTTGGCCAGAAGGCTATCATGTGGTGGCATTTCAGCTGCCACCCTCCCATCACCACCTGTCACACACATACGATCATAATTCTCTTGCCCTCTGCCTTGGACCTGCTTGCTGTGCAGGGTGGGGGAGGCAGGCTCTGCTGTCAGGATGTCCTCTTGTCTCCACCCCTGTCCCATCTCCACAGAGAGGGGGAACAGGACAGGGCTTGTGATGGACGGAGCTTCCTGGCAGCTGTTCCTATGTCTGAATGTGCACAGCATATTTAAAGGCACAATGCAAATCTCTGTCACTCTGACACACTGTGTGTGTCTCAATCAATCACACAAACATACTCAGTCTTTCACACTCAGCTCCTAATCTAACACATACTTGTGGTGGTGTTGGTGGTGGTGGTGTTACTTCATTTACAGTGTGTTATTTTAGGTTTTTGACCGGTCTGTGTGTATCAGAATTTTTATTTCTTTCTTATGTTTAAATTTAATTATTTGAGTAGCAAGGTCAAAATTCCCTAACTTGTCATGGCTGCAGTATTATCCCCACAGAAATTTTTAAATATATACATGTATAATATTTATCTAGGGGTTTGGGTTTCTACTGGTGTGCATAAATAAATCTTTCCCCTCTGTTTTTTTTCTTCCATGTTTGGAACACTGTGGAGGAGTCTCCTGGAATTGAGCTTGATCTTCTGGAGGCTCCTGCAGTCAAATAAGGAGGTTGGTCCCCTAACAGCCCATCAGCATAGTGGGTGAAGGCAGATGCCCATCCTCATCCTGGCCCTGTACCACTCCTTGAAGGAGCTGACACATCCCTGTGGCCCCTGAGGGAGATGGCTTAGGTTAGGGGGTCTCCATACTCCACCCATGCCTGCAGATACTGCTCCTGCAGCTCCCATTAGTCAGGAACTAGGAAACACAGCCAATAAGAGGTGTGGGGTGGTGCCTGTGGACAGGGTCCAGAAGCTGTGGCTGGACATACTGGCTTTAATCCCACTGCATCACCACCTGGGAGCCATCTGAGGCAAGCAATGCCCAGCCAGAGCCTGTATCCTGAACCCCTACCCCAGCCCAAAACCTCAATCCCAAGTCCATGCTGCACCCAAACATCCAGAGCCTGCCCTGACCACCTGCCCCAAGCTCAGCCCAGAGCCCCTCTGCCCAAGGCCAGAGGCTGCCCCCTCAGGCTCAGCCTGGTGAAAATGAGTGAGAAATGGGGGTGGAAAGGGGATGGTGTGAGCAGAGCAGGGCCTCAGAGAAGGGGCAAGGAAGGAGGCAGGGCAAGGGTATTTGGGCTTGCAGTAGGTAGTGGATAGGATTTAAATGCAAAAAGTGATTTTGCATAGTGAGCTCTACATGGTGCAGGGCTTCAGATGTCCTGCTTCCCTGCAGCACAGTACAACACAACCTGAGCTAGTCACTGGGTTAAGGTTTTCTTCTCCTTATCCACTCAAGTGTGTTCTTATTTTAAGGCTTGTAACAGGGTGGCTTGCCTGTGTGCTGGAGGCCCTGCAGCCAGCCCTCGTTATGAGATGGGCCCCACCTGAGAGGGCTCTGGTAGTTCCAAAACTAAAAGCTCTAGGAAGCAGAAAGCTGGAGTGTAATGGCAGTTGGGGGGGTGGGGGGTGGGGGGTGGAGTGATATAGTGGGGGGAAGTGAGACAGCCAGATGCAGGAGGCTTAGGGCACAGGAGACTGTGTGAAGATGGTGGAAGGAGCAGCTTTAAGGAGGCAAGCCTTGAGTCCTGCAGAGCCTTAGCCAGACAAAGCCTGTGAAGGAGAGTTTGGAGGTGAGCTGAGAAACTCTGTGTGTATTTTTGACTTTTGAGTTCTGTTTGGTGCTGAACTAGTGCTAGCCTGAGGAGATCTGGTGATGTGTGATTTAAAGGATTGTGCTTTAAAGGTAACTGAAGATGGAATGAGTTCTTGAAGGGGCTTAGATCAAGGGGAAATAGGAGTGGGACAGCCACAGGGACAGCCCTAACTCTGAAGCGTGCTCATGGCTGGTGGTAGCTGCTGTAGACATTGTTCATAAATAGGTAGGCATACACTGGTCTTTCCCTAATGCATAAGCCAGAAAGGTGGCAGTGTGAGGCAGAAGTGTGTGACAATAATTCATGCTAGGGAGCCTTGGCTGTTAGTGCTATGTATTTAGGTACCTTGGGTGAGCTGATAGTGTGCTTGAGTGGCTAGATATCGTATCTGCTTTCAGCCCACCTCTGTTTGTGTTCTGCCAGTGGTGGCTATGGCACTTTTAATATTCTGTTCAGAAAGTAAGGGATGATCATCCTCTGGAGTGCACACTAAATTCAGCCCATGCAGCACTTATGTCTTAAATATTTTAGCTATTTATTGAATTCTAACATTAGATATTTAAACTGGAGAATTGTAAAAGGCAATAAAAGGGAAAGTTAACGGTTTCTAATGAGTAACAGAGCGTTACTATCTATCACTATTATTTTTGTGTGTGTTTTGCTAGTGCCTAGAGGCCACCAATATAGAATCAGCCACTGTATGCCGCTACAATGAAGAGCTGCTTCTTGCACCGAGTACTTACAGTATAAATAAAAGGCAAAGGTGGGTGGATGATAGATCAGTGAAATTAGAATGTTAGGCAACATTCATAGCCCACCAAAATCCGAAGAATTGAAGTGAAAGTTTGCTAGATATTATAAATGGGCCAAACACAGCTTGAGACTTATATACCAAACACCAGGGCAGTGAATAATCTCATTCCATGGTATAACTTTAACTTGAGCAATATACTGTATGAACCTATTATTTTTTTTTGTATAACAAATTACATGGACAGCCTATTTCTTGTCATCTTTTAGGAATCTTCACAATAATCCACACAGCATTGTAGTCAGAGAGCTGATTTTTGCCCATATAAAAATAGAAATCCATTTAACTTTTTCCTCAGATATCAATATACACAAAACAACAGCTCTTATATTAGAGCACTATCAGGAAGAGCCTGAGTGAGTGCATAGACAAGTGTAAATCATGTTTGCAGCTCTTGTTCAGTCAGCGTGGAAAACCAGTTTTATATAGGTCTTTGTACAGATGATTCTGAAATACAGAACTTGTGCACCCAATTAGTCATTATCGGCATCAACGGGACAAGTTGTATGGGTAAACTTACACGCACGCATTCAGTGCATAACAACAAGATAGTTTTCAATGTGGATACAGAATATGTATTCATTTATTGAGGCGGGTGGAATATGAGGTATCTTAATTTAAGCTGAGTATTTTGTTTTGTGTCTGACTTTGTGTCAAGCAAATATCTTCATGTAGTTATTAACTCACGAACTCAGAAAACAAATGACAAACGTATGCATGTCTGCCCTCTGTATAAAACACTCCGCATTGCCCTTGCTTTGAACCTTCTTCTAGTTGGCTGTTCATTATGAAGTGGGAGAAAAGCAATATTAATAATTATACATATTATGTTATTCAGAGCTTGTAAAATTATTCATGGTGAATAAATTATCCCACAAATTTAGCCTGTTCTATTTGCTAGTCATTTGCACTCTGAAACTGATTTCTGCAAATAGATCCATTCTTCTGTTCATTAAAATTTGGTATTTACTATATTTAGCAAAAGGCATACTGTTAATAAATTGTCTCCTTTCACTCTTAGCTATTGATTTCAGTTTCAGGCAGGGGTAACTGCAACAATTTGTGGGGGCAGGAGGTTCTGAGAGCCATTATACAATGGAAACCAATTCAAACCTGGGAGGTGTAGTTTCAACACCTATGGTGCAGGTTTTCTTCTCTCTGCGGAAGTTTTATACAGTGACAGTCATCAAATAAATATGCTTTATATGAAAATACAAGTATTTGTATAAAGAAGTCATTGCTCAGCATTAAGGTGGTCCAAAGCCATTTAGAATGTTTGGCAGTAACTTTTAAAAGGTACAGGCTGTGTCTACACTAGCCCCCAGCTGTGAAGGGGGCGTGGTAATTAGGGTGTTGGGAGATTACTAATGATGTGCTACGGTGCATATGCAGCACTTCATTAGGCTACATCTCCCCCGCGGCAACTTCGAAGTGTGAAGCTTTGAAGTGCCAGCTTGTGTGTAGCCATGGGTACTTCGAAGTGCCCACGCTACTTCAAAATTTTGAGGAGTAAAGGACTTCAAAGTACCTGCGGCTACATGCAAGCCGGCACTTCGAAGTTGCCATGGGGGAGATTTAGCCTAATGAAGTGTTGCATGTGCACCACAGCACTTCATTAGTAATCTCCCAACACCCTAATTACCAAGCCCCCTTTGAAGTTGGGGGATAGTCTAGACACAGTCACAGGTATGTGTGACCTCAGTATGTACAATATTGGGATTATGGGGGAAGGGGATTAGTACTCAGACAGGCCTATTATCCATTTTTTTTTCTTTTAACGCTTTTCATTTCAGTGAATCTTGCATCCCTTTTGAAAACCCAAGGAAGAGACTTATAGTCTAATTTTTACAACTGAAAAGCAGCCACATTTGCAGTGAAATGAGGCAACTATTTAAGCTCATACATCAACAATTTGGGGCCAGGAAGTGTAGAATGCCATATCTAATTGAAACTGCAGGGAAAATTTTAGGTAGGCAGACTGCAATTAACCAAGTTGGAATTTATCCAGGACCAGCTTTGTATATATTTGTCTTTAACATTTAAGATGCACTCTTTACAGTTATCCCTAAGTACATGTAGAGTAGTAATAAAACTTCCCAGTACAGTTATCAAAATAGACATAGATGCACAGACTATGTCTTCGCTAGCCCCCGCCTTTCAAAAGGGGGATGCTAATGAGACACTTCGGCAGATGCTAATGAAGTGCTACCATGAATATGTAGTGCCTTATTAGCATACTGCCAGCCATGGCAATTTGCAAGCGCCGCTTTCGAATCACACACTGCCCGTGTAGATGGGGGGCCTTTCAAAAGGACCATCTCCCCCACCCCCCTTCAAAAGCTTCTTATTCCTAAAACTAAATAGTCCTTTCAGGACCTTTTCAGGTCCTTTCAGAAGGCCCCTGTCTACACGGGCGGCGCATGAGTTGAAAGTGGCACTTTTGAATCACCGTGGCCCTCATTATGCCAATGAGGTGCTGAATATTCATGACAGCATTTCATTAGCACTGCTGAAGTGTCTCATTAGCTTCCCCCTTTCAAAAGGCAGGGGCTTGTGTAGAGTAGACCTAGCCACAGACTCTTAATGGTCCTGTATCTCCTTTATCTTTTAAACTCATTTAATGATCATTAAAATGTTGCGCCCTCCCATTACAGTTTCGTAACAAGTAACATCCCTCAGCAATTACCAGACCCAAGCATTAATGTGCAAGATGGCATCACTTTTGAATAGCCATTCTAAATGTTGTTCCTAATGCTAGAAGGTTAAGGATTTGCAACATCTTACAACTCAAGAAACTACAGTTACCACGTCATGTGGGTTACTTTGGCCCCAGCTCAGCAAAGCATCCAACCATAAGCTTAAGTCCTCCCCCTACCCCCCTTCAGGACACCATATGCTCAACTTGTAAGTCAATGGGACATAAGCACATTCCTGTTCTTCACTTTCAGCTTTGATGAAAAGGGTGGACTGCTGAATCAAGGCGTTGTTGAACATTTCTGTTTCTACCTGCAGGGATTGTTTTTACCACACTTGTACAAATTAGTCCTTTTAAACATTTGATCCCTTCTTCTTTGTGATGTCCCCCTCTTAACTTCTTAATGATTTCCAATCCTTGCTCTTAGTTCCCAGTACCAAAACTCAGCTCTGTCATTTGAAGAGCAGTTATCTATTCCACATTTGATTTTTTTTTAAATAATTATCCATGAGAAGCGAAGCACTTTCTATCATCTCTACAATCAATGTTCGAAAGTGTTACTTTCCAGGGACAGTCATGCACTCACTGGACAATTTTCTTCAATAAAAAGCATATAAAGGTAGTGAAAGATATTCAACTTAGATTTCTACTAACACACACTAGGTAAAACACAGGCAGAAACATTTGTTTCCAGGCACTATGTCCTGCAACACATCAGCTAGAAGAAAGTACTTAATTCTTCATGTACATTAATATCTTGTCCTTCTATTATTATATTTATTTTGCAGACAGGTGTATCTAACTCTTTAGAAGCAGCCAAGAGAAGTAATTTCTTATCCCTTGGAGCCTGCAATCTAAAACTGTCTCAAACAGGTGCTCCACCAGTTCCATTGGCATGCCTCTAGAGCTCTCAAGCTCAGTGTGGTCAGGTTTTGTAAATGATTTGTGGGAACCGGAGGACTAATGACTTTTTCATGAACAGCCTCTGAGACACCTGGCATGAATAAACAGTGAGTGCTGTGCTTACCTAACATGAAACCCATTTGTTTAGTAATCAGTGTCATGCAGAGTGATGCATCATCCCCTCTGCTCCCTCTCCCCGATCTTTTAAAAAAAGCCAATCGAATGCTTTTTCTCATTACCTTTCTTGAGGCAGACTTTTCTGTATTTTGGCAGACCTACAAACATGCTACCTTGCTTCTGAAGTGGAAGTAGAGACATACGAGTTATGTTCTTGTCAACCGTAGCTAAACAAATAAGTTTATTAAAAAAGAGAAATCGTATCAGAATTCTTCCTCACTAATTTTCACAAGGTAACTGTAACATGGCCTAAGAAACTTCCTTTCTATTCCATTAGTATATCTACTAAGTGCATGTAGGCACCAAATGGGACTTTTAGGTGATATACTTGTACATTTGTTGTTTTCATAGACATAATGACCTCAGTGCTGTTAAATTACAAGTCCCTATCCAGTGATACAGACTTTCACCCTGGCAAGCTGAATTACAACATGCTAAAAAGGTTGCTGTCAACATGAAACTAGTCAGTTTGTGAAAATGAGTTAGTAGCAGGGTCTGTTCTTACCACATCCCGATGTCTCCCAGATAACTATTGGGAGTTTAGTCATCTGTTTTATTTTTAAAAAAAATGCTTTTCTGTCTTTGCCATAGAGCCACCCAAACACAAAGGTAACCTAGTTAGATGGAACAATGATAGTGACTTTGGATAAAGTCCTGTCCCCACTCAAATCAGTGCCAAAACACCAAGGGGGCAGAATTTCATCCAAAGCATGATCAAATGTGTGGCATTAGGGCACTGTAAACAGAAAACATTGGTTTGTGTCTAATCCTTAAATTACAGTAATTGTAGGCTTCATCTGGAATATTAAATGAAACACTTTCAGATATAAATGTAGGTTTTCAATGGATGACATCCCTTTGATTATTTAAATAAAACAATGAAAAGGGTTTACTGCTACCTAAATCTTTCTATTTTCTTCAGATTTTATCATGGAGAGTTTCTGGTGTGCTGAAAATGGTTTCCGTTCAGCTCCCCTGCCCCCAAATATATTCCCTCTGGCTGTATTCTGTGAATTTTCCTCTTATTTAATCATCACATTGCACTCTTCCCTCTCCTGGACAAAACAAAATCCTGGAACCCAGCTCCAGAACTTCACTATGCATATAAAGTGACACTGTTGATGACTATAACACACCATGGCAAACAGCAGGGAGGGGCTAAATGGAAAACTCATTTGTTAGTTTTCACACTTGGAAGCTGTTATTTTTATAAATTACTGATATTGGACACTGTAGGAGTGCCCTCTTTCATATACACTGAAGTACTCTGCTGGCCCCAGGAGTCACTAAGAGTAGTGGATTTTAATAGTTATAGATCTTAAATGGAGGGTTAGAAATTGTTTCTTTTCATTACAATTACAACAAGGAATTAACCCCAAGGGTATCCACTTAATTTCATAATATATAGACTGGAACGCTAATAATGTGGCTCTTCTAAAATGTAATAAAGAAGCAACTGGCCCTTTGCTCCCTGGGGTAGATTTCTATAAAACGTATTGCAAGAAATGTAAAACAAAGAAGATTTTAAGTTAACAAGCTTTGTAATGTCACTAGCTCCAGTGCTCAAAGTGATCAGAAGCACACAGACTGCATATTGGTACTGTTTTTACAGCGGGAGTTCAATACCACTTCACTGACGACAAACTAAAACCACTATAGAGGGAGTGGAGGATAATTCACAATTAAATGAAGAAAGGGAAAGGCACAGAGTGCAGCAGTACAAGTTAATTAGGAGTTTCAGGGTCCACTTGGACCTTAACAGTGGCCCTCAAGATAGTTTCCTCTTGTTCTAACCTTGCATGCCCTGTTCCAAAGCTGAGTATTGCTTTGCATTGTAGAAATAAGGGAAATCCTGCACATTCTGTTCCATTTGGACTAGTAACATGATAGCCTCTGACTTTCTGTCATTATAGGCTGTAACTATGGAGTTACAGCTCATAATAGAGTTCAAGCATCTGAAATAGTGGATCATTCCACAGTTTTTAGATCCAGGCTAAAGACATTTGTGTTTAATTATTTTCAGTGTCTAGCTGGGCACAGCATCCTGAGACCTCTTTGTAAGGTAAGGAATGGAGTGAGGATGCTGAGGGCTTGTCTGTGCTTACCAGAAGAGCAACACGCTGGCGGTCGACCTTCAAGTTCAGTTTTACGTATCTGGTGAAGATATGGCAAAATCAACCTGTCTGGGCTCTGCCCTCAACCCCTGTACTCCACACTATCTCATGGTATAAGGGACGTCAAAGCAAGACTATAGAGGCTTGGACTTCACTAGGGAAGAAAGTCAATTCTGATATGTGAATTTCTAGCTAGGCAAATGTCATAGCTAGAATTGTGTGTCTGAAATTGATTTATTTTGCTTCTATAGACTTACCGTATGGGTATGTCTGCACAACAGCCTTATTCTGGAATAGCTGTTCCAAGATAGCTTATTTCAAAATAACGCTGCCACACAAAGGGTGGGTCTACACGTGCCCCTTCCTTTCTAAAGGGGCATGTTAATGAGCGGGTTCGAAAGATGCTAATGGGGCGCTGCAATGAATATGCAGTGCCTCATTAGAGTAATGGCGGCCACAGCGATTCTAAAGTGCGGCTTTTCG
Organism: Carettochelys insculpta; assembly: GCF_033958435.1. Taxonomy (NCBI): domain Eukaryota; kingdom Metazoa; phylum Chordata; order Testudines; family Carettochelyidae; genus Carettochelys; species Carettochelys insculpta. Next base: position 27,562,414 of record NC_134145.1, on the reverse strand, counting down.
AATCGTGCACCGCCTGTGGAGACGAGACCTTCTGAAAGGACCCCCCGAGTTTTCGAAAGCCCTTTTTCCTATCTGGTGATTGGAAGAAGGGCTTTTGAAAACTGGGGGGAGGGTCCTTTCGAAAGGTCCTGTCTCCATGGGCGGCGTGCGATTCGAAAAGCCGCACTTTTGAATCACTGCAGCCACCATTATGCTAATGAGGTGCTGCATATTCATTGCACCACCTCATTAGCATCTTTTGAACCTGCTCATTAACATGACCCTTTCAAAAGGAAGGGGCACATGTAGACACAGGGTTAGGCTGTTTCTACACATGCCACTTTCAGAGAATTTTCAAGATGAAGGGGCCTCCAGAGGACTTCCTTCCAGAAGATCCCCCCCCCGGGGGCCGCACTTCTGCATGCCATTTTGGAGTCTGGAAGTCTTCCAGACTCCAAATCATGTGACCTTATGCTAATGAGGCACCAGGAATTTACATATGCACCTCATTAGCATATTTCAGACAGTTTATTAGCATGCCATTTTCAGAGAAAGTGGCTTGTGTAGAAACAGCCAAAATGCAATTTCAAAACACAGTGTCTACACACACAGCATATTTCAAATTAGAGAGTTAGAGCCAGTGGACATACTGGCTACGTCTACACATGCACGCTACATCGAAATAGTTTATTTCGATGTAGCGACATCAAAATAGTCTATTTCGATGAATAATGTCTACACGTCCTCCAGGGCTGGCAACGTCGATGTTCAACTTCGACGTTGGGCAGAACCACATCGAAATAGGCGCTGCGAGGGAACGTCTACACGCCAAAGTAGCACACATCGAAATAAGGGTGCCAGGAACAGCTGCAGACAGGGTCACAGGGCGGACTCAACAGCAAGCCGCTCCCTTAAAGGGCCCCTCCCAGACACATTTGCACTAAACAACGCAAGAGCCACAGAGCCGACAACTGGTTGCAGACCCTGTGCATGCAGCATGGATCCCCAGCTGCCGCAGCAGCAGCCGGAAGCCCTGGGCTAAGGGCTGCTGCCCACGGTGACCATAGAGCCCCGCAGGGGCTGGAGAGAGAGTGTCTCTCAACCCCTCAGCTGATGGCCGCCACGGCGGACCCCACTATTTCGATGTTGCAGGACGCAGATCATCTACACGTGCCCTACTTCGACGTTCAACTTCGAAGTAGGGCGCTATTCCCATCCACTCATGGGGTTAGCGACTTCGACGTCTCGCCACCTAACGTCGATTTCAACTTCGAAATAGCGCCCAACACATGTAGCCGTGACGGGCGCTATTTCGAAGTTGGCGCCGCTACTTCAAAATAGTGTGCGCGTGTAGACGTGGCCACTATGGCTTATTTCAAAATAGGCTGTATTTTCCATCTTAACAGCGCCTATTTTGAAATAGACACTGTTCCTCCTGAAATGAGGTTTATCAATTTTGAAATAAGATGGCCACTATTTTGAATTTGTTTCAAAATAGCAGTTGTGTAGATGCTAGGAGAGTTATTTTGAAATAAAGGCTGTTATTTCAAAATAACTGTACTGTGTAGACCATGGTTTCCCAAATGGGGGGGGCTGTGCCCCCCGAGGGAGAGTGAAGAAATTCAAGGGGGGGCACGAGGTGACCCAGCCCCTCCAATCATTCCTCCCACCTGAAGAAAGAGCCAGCCTTTGCTTCCGGTTCTCAGCCCCTACCATTTTACATGAGTGACCTGGAGCAGCTACTATAAAAAGCAAGTATCTGGCGAAGACCCATGTGCAGCTAGCTGCCTTCTGCAAAGATGAGTGAGTGTGGGTTGGGTGGGGGAGGAGGAGGATGGGATTAGATGAGGGGCTGTGGGTGCCTGGCTCAGGTGGGGGTGATGGGGTAAGAGTGGGGGCCTGGTGGTTCCTGGCTTTGTGAGATGGGAGCTGGCCCATGACTGGTGAGTGGGGAGGTGGTCCCAGCAGGTGGGGCTCAGGCAACCAGTGCGCAGGCAGGCAGATGGTGGGTGGGTTGTTGGCTGGCCATGGCAGCGCAGGGCTCGGGCAGGTGGCTCTGGCAATACAGGTCTTAGGTGGGCAGGTGGCTGTCATGGTCAGCTCTGGTGGCCTGCAAGAGGCCAAGAAAAACTATTTGTGCTTGTTTTTAACTTTAAATAACATTTTTACATCACGTTTTTGTTTTTATTTTAAATTACAAATTGAATTTTTGGTAAAAGGGGGGGTTGGATGATGGTAAAGAAGAGGTGGGGGGGGCATGAGGGTTTCTCTAAAATCAAAAGGGGGGCATAATGCTGAATCCTCTTCTGAGGCGATTTATATGTCCCTGTCCATGAGCCGTGGTGTCTGTGTGGTTGCCCTGCATCCTGACCAAACAGCCTTTAAGCTAAGCATTTAAAATTTATAATCTGCTTTACCAGCAGTGGTGACATATTTCCCTCACAAACCACATCAAAATTAGATAAATTGTAAAATGTATTTACTGTTAAAATGGTGTTTAGATACACAAAATGGCCGCTGGAAAATGACAGTTGGAAAATGACAGTTACAATTAATATTCGGCAGGCTATGAATATGTATGAAGTTATGGTTTGAAATGTTTCAAACTGATTGGTCAATTTAGAATCCTTATACATATGTAGTAGTCAAATGCCCCTTTGATACATTGTGGCACTGAGGAGGACCTAGCAGGCAGAAGTTGTCAAACAGGTCCACCCAGGCAGCATATATTCAGGAGAGCAGCCCTGCTTGGGGCATTCCGGACCAGACCTCAGAGGAGAACAGGCGAAGAAGAAAGAAGACTACAGAGAAGGACTGAGCTAAGAGCTGGACTGAGCCTGTAGCCGAACATCGCTGGCGGAAGAGCCGAAGCTGACCTGCGTGTCAGTCATCGCTCACTAGCCGCCGTGGGCCGACGAAGAACAGAAGAGTTCCAGCCAGAAGACCAGAAGAGCTCCAGTCTACAAAGAGCAAAAATCACTAGTAAGGCTCTGGTTCTTTTATCCGAAGGGTTTGCCCGGCAGACCACACCGCCTAAACAACAGTGCCCTGCACGGGGAAACCTCAGCAAGACCCTGCCCTTCCAGTCACCGACCTTAGCTCGGGCCGGTGTCTGAAATATCACGGTCGTTCCTGAAAAGACACCGGAGGTTTTGTTAACCAAGCCGGTTTTTCCTCCTGGCTCTCTTTTTCTTCCTTCCTCCTTTACTATCTGACCTGACGCGGCTGCCGTACAAGCGCGCCGTGAGGGTCATAACTTCCTAGCTCGAAGAGAACTACAGGCCCAGCGCCTGGATTACAGAGCAGGAATAAGGAGGTATTTGTGGTCTGGGTTTAAAGCTAATATAAGTAATTTGGTGAGCAGTTAATGTAAGGATAGCTTTATATAGTTTTGTAACAGAGAGTGGATTGGGACTTCCCCAAGTCCATGATCTGCGGCTTGTATTTTGTACCCCTTGTCTCTTTGTAAAGGCACAGGAGGCCAATGCTATTGGTCTAGCCTAAAACTATTACATGCACACAGAAGAATAGTTAGGCAAACTGCTTTAAAATTATAATCCAGAGCTATAAGCTCCCCCCTATTTAGGAGGGTAGAGCGGTCAGGGATAACCCTATAAAGGGAAAACCCTGGTGTTCTTAGTAACCCTTTAAGGGTAATCAAGGTTCTGCAATAAAGGGCTACCGTAACAAGGTGGTCGAAATAGGCAGCACCTCTTTGAGGAGATAACCTTTAACTAGGAAAACCCCACTATTTAACTAAGGGGATAACCTCTCAGAAGGAAACCCCGCATATACTGGGCTCTCCCCTGCTTGGCCAGCAGGGCAACCCACTTAACTAGAGAATTGACCTAGCTTAGCGCAGGCAAATTCTTATTCTAAGTAAGATCTGCTCCCCGCGGTAGTCAGCCAAGGGTTGAGCGACCTGGTGAACCTCAGGAAGATCCAGGAATAAATAAATACAATATTCAGCTCTGAAGTTATCCTTTCCATTTTACAGCACGCATCGAAGGCTGCACGGCCCGGCCCGGAAGCGCAGTAAGTAGCTAAGGGGTTAGATAGCAGTGCTGTTATAGCAGTTAGCTATTGTTTAAGGCTATAAGCCAATTAGTATTCAAATCCTGTGCTTACTTCAGAAAAACAAGGGTCCATATATTTTGTGTCACCTAGCTTACCATAATCCATACTTTTACTTTGTTAAATAAACCCTTTCTCCCTGTTTGAACCTAACACCTTGTCTGTATTTCTTCCTTGGGTAAACACACCGCAGCAGCGCAGTTCACACACCCTGAAACCCCGTTGTGATTAGACCCACCGTAGACGGCGAGCAGGGTCGCGGGGTAAAATCCTGGGAGCATTGGTAAGGACTCAGTTTTAGTCCAGTCCATTGCTCTGGTGTGACTGACTTAGCCTAATCAATATTCAAATTTATTCTTACGTCACTCACATCCTCGATAGTTCTTGTTTTTATTTTAAATTACAAATTGAATTTTTGGTAAAAGGGGGGGTTGGATGATGGTAAAGAAGAGGTGGGGGGGCATGAGGTTTCTCTAAAATCAAAAGGGGGGCATAATGCTGAAAAGACCTACTGTAGCATAGGTTTATTTTAGTGTGCAGAAAATGCTGCAATGAAGGATAACACTGAGAATTCTACACTGTTTGTTTGTTTTGTGGGGGTTGGTTTGTTCATCGCTATTCCACTCTAGCCTTCTAAGATTAAAGCTATAACCCGCTGCCTTCTTTCTGCCCTTTGTGGAATCGCCATAATTGGAGCCAGTTAGAATAGGTTAGATAAATATCTAACTGGGATGATGTAGATGGTACTTGGCCCTGCCTTGAGGGCAGGCAGCTGGACTCTGACGTATTGAGATCCCTTCCAGTTCTAGTATTCTAAGATATTGTTATCTGGGAACGGTTCAGTGAAGAAGCTATAGAACAGACATCCGTAAGCAGAAGTATTGACTTTTTCCAATGTGCTCCCTTAGTTCTCTGCACGCCCTGCCCTCTCTGCTCCCCTGTGCTTCCTGCATGCCAACAAACAGCTGATGGTAGGAGGGCTGAGAAGGAGCCAATGTTTGGACTTCCAGTGGATCTTGGCACCCAGCATTTTTTTCCCTCATGGATGCTTCAGTCTGGAAAATCTGGTCCTAGACTTCAGTAGAGAGAGGATTTCACCCAATCTTTATACATGCAATTGTATGCACCCAAATTAACAAAGCCAAATCCTGTCCCGTAAACTTGTCAATCAGCTGTGGAAAAGTTGCAAATCTAAACAGGTTATTTCAACTCATTTGATCACATTGATCGTGCAGGTCACAATTTTGGGGATATGCCGAATGTTTATGAGGTAAGAGAGGTACTTTTCCATCATAACAGAAGTAGTCTTATGCAAATTACAGTCCAAGATTCCTCAGAGACCTGATGGAGCAGCACGTAACAGATGTCAAAGGGCCACTAAAATGCCAATGGAAATAGGGCTGTGGTTAAAGGGCATTTGGTTGAAGAACACAACCCAAGGCCAGAGTAGATGAGGAGCGTGAGTATAGCTGTGGGAATCATTTCACTGGCCAGGATAATACTGGATAGATGTAGAACTTACAGTGGGGATCATAAAAGAAGGTCAAGAAATGATTGAGAGAGAGAGAGCTCAATCCAGTTAGTCAATCGTGAAACAGCAAGAGGTCCAAGGGTTCATGAGAGCCAGCTGGCAAAAGATCACTGGTAGCTGAGAATATGGCAGGATGGCAAATGTGATTCTCGATTGCAGCATTAAATACCTTAAAAATCCTGATGTAGGAATGCCTGTTGCAGGCTTTTGTCAACTGGACCTTCACCTTCCCATCTCCCCACCCATGACATCACTCTAATTTAACCTTTGATGCACTCTGTGAGTCCATATATATTAGTGCCCTAGACAGCCCAACAACTGCTCACATAACTGACTACTCAGCCCTTACATTCTGGCCTCCCTTCCACTCCCCACTTTTTCCATTATCTGGCATCATTCTATCCCTGCAGCATCCTCATCTTTCCACTTTATGGTTGCAACCACCATTAATTGGATATTTCAGACTCTGACTTGGAAAAGTTTTGAGTCCCAAAATAGCTGTTCAAGTGTTTCTTTAATTATATTTGCTTGAGGCTTCCATGCTTCGTAAGCTTGGAAAGCCAAGAAGTAGAGAGCGGGAGTTGTGGGGAAATGAGCTGCCCTCCACAGCTGGATTTTCAAAGGAGCCTGAGGGAAGTGGGTGTCCAATTCTCATTGAATTTCAATAAGTGCTGAGTGTGTAACTGCCCATTGAGACATTTGCAAATGTCTCCCATGTATTTTTTTTTTCCTCATTTTCCTAGGGGAACTGCATCCAAACGCAATTTAATTTTTAATGCACTTAAAATTATAATACGAGAAGCAATTTTACTTGCATCGATCTTTTTTTCCATTTCTTTATTTTACCCAAAAATCAAGTACAGTAAATCTTGATGGCCAGAATATACCTTTTCTCATCACATAGTCTCACTATATGCCAAATTGCACTGCTTTCGGCGTGACTTTTTCTAAGTAGGCACTACTAAAAGATCTGTGTAAGTTGGATTCCGAGAGTGCGTACATACAATAAGGCTTTGTTTAGCTTTATTTCCCTCTGCATGTATTAATACATGCAACTGCATTCAGGCGTATTCAATAACAATAATTTGGTGAATTTCCTGTGACACTTTCAACTTTAATTTGAGGGTCCAATATTGCATCTATTTGACTGATTAAATAATATGAAAGTACAAGGCAATATAAATTATTTAGTTCAGCTAGCTAATCACTTAAATTGTTCTAGAGAAAGGGATTTTCTTCAATCTTCCAATATAATTTCTTTTTAGTATAATCCTAGCATATATTGTGTGAAGTGTAGATTTAGTTTTGAAATTAAGATGGGTAAAAGCAATTGATTTTTGGCAATAGAATTTATCTTATAACAATGCTTACCATTTCTACCTTTTGATAATGGTCCCAAATTCACACATAGCCTGTATTTACATCATCTAAAAAGTCCTATTCCTTGTTGGCAAGATATGAGTGCATCATGGACTTTGATGTGAACCTAAAGGCTGCAAAAGAAGTCTGATTATTCAGAATACGTGCTCATTAATTACAAGTATAAGATCTTTACTGAAAGCCAGGCTAGAAACCCTCTGGTTGGTAGTTACTCACGTGAGTAATCTCAGAGATTTTACTGCTCAACAATGGAAGGAAAAGAGAGTCATAATCTGGATTTTAATCAGTGGCCAGAATACTTTTTGAACATTAATTGTTATAGGGCTGCTTCTAGATTAAATGTGAAATTTTATTTCGCATTCTTATCAAGCCAGTGTTGTATGAAGCATTCCTGTGTAAATTAGTCCAGGGTAACAAATTCAGTGTTATAGTAAGCTTTTGTTTAAAAAATGAAGCATTTTTTCCCTCCTCTATTGGATTTAATAGCCTGTAAACTGAATGATGTGTAATTCAATACCATATCATCGTGTGGCAATACTGAACTCTTGCCAAAAGCAGTGGCTGAAAACTGGTTATAAAATGTCCTCTTCTGGGAATGGGTAGTGCCTATTGTACATGTAGTAGCTAAGACAGAAATCCATGCTTGTGGAAGTATGAGGAAACTTCAGCCCCCCAGCTGCAAGAAGACCAATATCCAGCCTTGGGAAAATGGAAACTGGTTTGCACAATTGTGATGGGAAAGAATTTTCAGTATAATTGTGTATTTGTTACATGAAAGGTTTCTACTTAGTTTAAGGTGACTGGCTGTTCAGAAAAGACTTATGATTCATTAAGGGCTAATTTTATTTAGGAGACAAGTGCGTTCATCAGACCCAAGACATTTATTCCATAGCCTGTTTTACCTGTGTTCAATAAAAATTAATTTTCAGCAGAAATGCCTGCCATTCGTGCACATGGGCAAAGGTCAGTGGCCCCTAGCCACAATTCATGACCCCAAATGGGGACAGCTGAATCCAAATATCTACAAACTACTTATCTGCACTGGATTCAGTAAAAAGTGTTGGTCTGTAAGGTCATTTACACCTGCAGGGGAGTGTAGTGAGATATACAAACCCCACAATGTAGACCAGTGGCTCTCAACCAGGAGTATGTTTAGGCTGCGTCTACCCTTACCTGGAAGGTCAATGTCTGCTACACAATTTTTGTACCAAAAATCAACATTGCAGCTTTGACTTCCGTGCCTGTCTTTGTGGCAAAAAAATTGAAGGGAGAGCTTCTGCCATCAACCTCCCTTATAATACCATGTCACTCAAAAGAAGTTCCCTAGTCAGCATTCACCTGGAACATACCGTTTTGCAACCTGGAAGATCAAATTCTTACGTTCGATCTTCCACTGCGAGCGTAGACCCAGCCTTACTCCTGAGGGCATGCAGAAGTCTTCAAGGAGATGCATCAATTCCCTAGATTTGTGCCTAGTTTATGAAAAGCACCTAGCAAAGTCAGTACAAACTCAAATTTCATATAAAGACTTAAGCATACTGCTCTGTAAATATAATATTTATATTCCAGTTGAATTATTTTATAACTGTATGGTAGAAATGAGAAACGAAGTAATTTTTCAGTGACAGCGCGCTGTAATACTTTTTTGTCTCTTTGTCTGACTTTTGTAAGCAGGTAGGTTTTAAATGAGGTGAAACTTGGTGTATACAAAGAAAACCAGATGCTTGAAATTGTGATGGTAGTCTGAAAACGTTGAGAGCACTGAGGTGGAGGAAGGGGGTAGGGAAGTGTACTGGGCTTGAGGATCTCCACCCTGCCATAGCTGCCTGTACGGCTAGAGGGAGAGCTTGAAAAGGGAGCAGAGTCAGCAGTGGTGAACAGATCAGCTTTCTGAAGCTTGATAAAGGAGCGCTGTGGGAGGCCCAGCTGGTGAGCCCCCTACTTATTGAGAGTTTACTTGTCCCGTTGGGGGAAAAGATTCTGGATAATTTCAAAATGGTGATTCCTTTGTTTTGCTGTTCATTTCTGCTGTTTCTTCTGGGTGTCAGAAGGCCAATAGGAGATTACCCTTCAGGACATAGCTGTGTACCTTTGGGCCCTGGATTGAAATCTGTTTGACAGCTTGAGCCTGGCTTCCACACCCATCCCCATGGGCCTGGAGACTGAAAAAAAAAAGCCTCTTTCTGAGACCAGAGATCCTTGAATACAAGAATCCCAGATCTTGACACTGGGACTTTGGCTACAGCCTGAAGCCATTTGCTGGCAGTGAAACTAGGGTTTGTCAGACTCATTACACGACAAGGGGAGAGAGTGCTGCAGAGCTGGAACAGTTACCTGAGTACGTGGGTGGCACCTATGGGGAGCAGCTCCCTTTGCAGGGAGTTAACCTCGGAGAGACCTGGTGCTTTCGTTTGGGTTTTCAGTGAAGTGGGATACAAGCTTTAATTTCCCCTGATAGCGCCATGGGATCTGCTGTGGAAATAAAGTGCTGAATCAGTGTGTTTATGTTTCTCGCTAACACCCCATCGGTGGGATTTGCTATCCTTCCACACTTGCAAGCTGCGTCTACACGTGCACGCTACTTCGAAGTAGCGGCACCAACTTCGAAATAGCGCCCGTCGCGTCTACACGTGTCGGGCACTATTTCGAAGTTAACTTCGACGTTAGGCGGCGAGACGTCGAAGTCGCTAACCTCATGAGGGGATCGGAATAGCGCCCTACTTCGATGTTCAACGTCGAAGTAGGGACCATGTAGACGATCCGCGTCCCGCAACGTCGAAATTGCCGGGTCCTCCATGGCGGCCATCAGCTGGGGGGTTGAGAGACGCTCTCTCTCCAGCCCCTGCGGGGCTCTATGGTCACCGTGGGCAGCAGCCCTTAGCCCAGGGCTTCTGGCTGCTGCTGCTGCAGCTGGGGATCCATGCTGCAGGCACAGGGTCTGCAACCAGTTGTCGGCTCTGTGTATCTTGTGTTGTTTAGTGCAACTGTGTCTGGGAGGGGCCCTTTAAGGGAGCGGCTGGCTGTTGAGTCCGCCCTGTGACCCTGTCTGCAGCTGTGCCTGGCATCCCTATTTTGATGTGTGCTACTTTGACGTGTAGACGTTCCCTCCCTGTGCCTATTTCGATGTTGGGCTGAGCAACGTCGAAGTTGAACATCGACGTTGCCGGCCCTGGAGGACGTGTAGACGTTATTCATCGAAATAGACTATTTCGATGTTGGCTGCACGTGTAGATGTAGCCGCACTGTCCTGCGTGCTAGGGATAGTGTGGTCACTTTTTGGAGGTCTCTGTCAAAATCTATCTTAGCTTCTGCCGACATAATAAGCAGCTCATTCATGCGTGATTTCTAGCCCTACCTCTCCAGGTTTATGGTGTATTTCTCACAGTGGTGCCTGTTCAGAGGTACCTACTGTTTTGTAGCACAAAGGCAAAGAGCAGCTCTTCCCTTATCTGCTGTGTCCCCTAGCTCCTGCTTCTGACTGCTGTGCTTCTGTCTGTAACCCACCACAAATTAAAGTGCTTCAGAAGGATATGAACTTAGCTGCTCACGCAGAGCCCATTAGCTGTTCTAGGCATTAAGCAAGCGATTGTCTCGTGTGCTCCTTGGTTTGTCTTGTTAGCAAAAAAGGAAGCCATTTTAATTCTGAGAGGAACTGCTGTCTTTGAGAATGTAGGTGACATGAGGGGTGATTACTGTTAAATCCAACTCTGGAAGAGAAAAGTCCTATTTAAGGCTGCCCATTTTAATGCATTTATTTTCCTATCTTTCCCACTTTGTTACAAAAGTAATACATTTCCTGACACTAGTGACTAGCATAGCTAATCACAAGTCCATTGTGTTTCCATTGTGGAAATAACTGTTTATATCTTACATGCTCTCACAGTGGATTATCAAAGTTTATCATTAAGGACTATTAAATTCCTATTAGTAGTTTCAAACATTTGTTAGCCTCAGCAGAAAACTCTTTACTGAATGACTGCAAAATATTTCTTATCACTCTTCAGTGATTCACTTTTTACCTGTTTTTACTCTTATCTCTTTTCCCCATGTTGAAGGACAAAGCTAACTGAAGAGCCAAGGTTGCAGTTCTGCATTATCTGGTTAGAAGATTTCAAAGGCTGTAAGAGGATAATTTTAACCGAAGCTATATGAACTGAGCTTTTGCAATGATGTAGGAAAAAGATGGGTCAATGGTTTCTCTTTCTGAATAGAATGGGGTTATGATGCCCATAGTTTGTTCTGTGGATTTCAGAGAGGCTAAGTAAGACACACAAATCCAAAGTAAAAGAATAATCAGTACCCTTAAACAATTAAAATGCTCCAGAGATTGGGGGTGTGGGGGGGGGGTTGGTGATCCACAAAGTTGTGGAACATGGCAAAGTAGCTGCAAGTATCCAGTGTTTACTGATTGGCTTTACAGAGAGGTACACACTAAACTACATGGGACAACCCCTGGAGAATGGTTATTCCTAGGACAACTGAGCTGAGTCTTATGGATGTACAGTATGTACAAATGAAAAATTACAGGTAACCAGATAATTAAAGGGGTCCATGTCAGAGTGTTGGAACCAATATCTAAAAGTATTTCTAGTGAAAACCAATGGCTTCCATGACCAACGTGATTTCTGAAAAGACTGTAAATCTGTGTGGCACAAATAGAAACTCTGCTAAATGAGGGAAAGTTGGAAGAATAACCATGATACCCTCCACTCTCTGATTTGCTCACCTTGATTATCTTTTTCTGATTTGTCCTCCTTGCTTACTGTTTTTGGTTCTCTGTGTCTTAAATATTGAGTCTGTTCTGGTCTGGCTATGGTCTGAAGAAGTGGGTCTGTCCCACGAAAGCTCACCTAATAAACTATTTTGCTAGTCTTTAAAGTGCTACTTGACTGCTTTTTGTCATGATACATCCCATGTAAGGATCTAAAAGTGAACAAATAGAACTAGGAAATAACAAGAAATAAGAAGAGATGCCTGTTGACAATATTTGCCTCCATAATTCCTTAAATCTATTCTCTGCACCTTCTTGTAGTTAACCCACTGAATAGCAAATGATTGGCGGTGGGGAAGGGATGAGAAAGACAGATTAGATTTGGAAGCAGATTTTGCAAGGATTCTGTAGGCAATAGTTATATACTTCTGACCACATTACATTGACATGATTTTATTGGGCTTCTCAAACTCATTGATGTTTCAGGTGATGTGGTTCTGCACAGGCTGTAAGTTACCAAATCTACAAAAAAGCTAAGGAGTTGGGGCGGGGGGGGGTCAGACTTTTAGTGGAATTTAGGGACGTGCATTTCAAAGGGAGTCAAGTGCCTAGGACACAGTGATATTTCCAAAGCAACTGTCTGTAATTTAGGTGCCTAAAATCTGGCCCTTAATGATTTCAAAAATAGACAAAATGTGAGAAACAATATCCTCTATTCTATGTACTTATTGAGTACCACATTAGTATCATAACGCCTTGGCTTTGTGACATGAAGTGCCACTTATCCTCTTTCTGTTGCATTTACCATTCTACAAAATGGCTGATAACCCTTACATCATTTTTCTATGTAACAGTTAATTCATTAGTGTTTCCAAGGTGCTTAGAGATCCTCCAATGAAAGGTACTACGGAAGTCCAAAGTGTTCATTATTTTTATTGTCAAATTCAATAGGACACAAAATATAACCTTTTTTTCTAAACGAACTAATCAGGAGTCCCTTATTCACACTGATAATGATCCAATAGTCCCGTTTGTGAAAGCAAAAAAATACTTGGGCTGTTTGAAGCAGCAATTAGCGCCTTCTCTCCCCACAATGCCTGCTAGTCCAGAAATGAGCCTTGATGAGCCTAATTGCCTTTAATTACCCAAAACATTTTCTTGTCTTATGGAAGCATAAGAAACCCTGTCACTCCAAACAAAATAAGCCTTAGTTTTGTTTTCCTCATTTAAAGAAGGATATAATAGCCACTATAGAAACATGTTCTTAATCAACGGCATTAAAGTCCTGGCTGCTCTGTTTCTCTTGAAATTGCCTAGGTTCATTATTATTGAGGGGGGTGGAGGGGGATGGGATTTGATCACTGTTTAGTTCTTTTCTCATTAAATTAAAATATTAATTACAATACACATAATTTTATCTTTGCTTACGCAATCACTATTAGTGAAAGAGCTTACTTTACTCCATGCCGAAGTAATTCCATTAACAAACTATGCACACTGGCTTTGTTTGTGAAAATCATCAGGACATGGAATGCTGCTTTTTGGGGGCCATCTGGAAAAAGACTTGCAAAACTGAGTGGGGGGTTGGTTTTGTTTTGGTGGTTGTTTTTTTTTCCTCAAAGTGTCCAATTAAGGGTACTTTATCCATAAGCTGACATATGACAAAGGCAACATGGCCAAATGCTAATGGGCAAGTGAATGCTAGACATTTTCAGAGGGAAGAAGGACTGTTTCTCTTCTCTCTGACATACCACAAAGCAGTAATAGATCTGATTATTCATCTATTCAAATGTTGAATACTAAAGAAGAGGAAGCTTTGGTATAATTGCCATTTTCAATTAAAATCCACTTTTTCTACCAAAATCAGTTGATACAAACCTATTAGTGTACAGAAAAGCATAGAGGAATGATGTGTATCCAACTAGATAAATATTGTCACCATATTCTGTGAATATTCACATTTTCATACCTATCTGTATTGCATGTACTCTTGCTAACTATCATTTGCCTTCCATGAATATCTTCCCATCGTTTGTACAGGGAACACTGTTTGCCCTCCTCTTACCCTCCCCCCCGCAAAAAAATCGTAATTTTAAGCAAATATTTAATTGTTTCATTTTGAGGGCCAGAACCTTAGGATTGTGTTTTGAACACGTAAATGGAGATTAAAAAAAAAATAGATGCCCCAGTCCTCAACTGGTATTACCTGGCTTAAGAGCTGGTTTAGATCAAATCCTGTCCTGGTGCATTATGTTGAAGTAGCTTAGTTACAGAGAGACCAGTATGAACGCTAACAAATCTTGAAACACAGTCACACAGCAGCATGTCCAATGGGTGTAGTTCAAAGTGTTTTATTGGATGGGGACATTGGAGAGCAGGAAGGTAGAATGGAGTATTTAATTTTCATTGAACTGGGTCTATTTTTCTCTTGTTTCCTTTTTCTCACACTAACATTGTTACGACCATTGAAAAACAGGCCAAGTGCTATACAAATCAGGTAAGGTGGACCTGCTAACCTGCTTATTATAGGTGCAATTTTGCTCTGTTATTCCTATAACCCTTTGGGTATTGCTGAGAGCAGAACTTGGCCCTGCATCCAGACTGTTCTATTAGGGCCTTACATGTATATTGTGTATTTGAAACAGCCTTGGTAATTTAAGGGATACTTAAAGCAGATTACCCGAACTCATTTCTGTTGGTGGCGCTTCTGAGGGCACCGCACAAAAGGTGCTCAGTGTAGGAGCTGAGAGGGTTGGAGGTAATACAAGTCTATTCCTAGTAGCAAATCCAGTCATGTTCTGCTTTGCTAAACTGTACTGTTTGCATGCGTACGGTGGCTTTCATTTTGAGCTCTGCTCTAAACCAATTTTCTCTTCACAACCACTGATCTCTCCCCTTACAAACCAAAATGGAAAAAAAACCTGTGATGTAGTGGGGTCTGGGGAACAAAACAAAGCAAACAGTACTTCAAAATGAAGTTTGGGGATTAGATCTCTCAATAGATCGGACAGGGGTGAAGAGACTTTGACCCTTTAATTGCAGGGGTCTGCACTAAGTTTTCTCCTAGGCATTCATGGTGATGTGTGTTATACTAGCTCCAGCCCTGAGCAAACGGTTCTGCACAACTGACCTCACCTGCGGAGTACCCCAGGACTGGAGGCATTGTGACCCTGTATTATGATTCCACCTGTGCTTCCTTACCTGCTACTAAGAGCTGGAAATAGTAATTTGCAACTTTTCTTTAACTATAGCACCTCCCGTCCTGGCCAGCTCAATTGAGCTGGACAGCCTGTAGGGACACATATAGTTAAGACTCCATTCCTTTCCTGTCCCTCTCCATGTGCCTGATGATGTGGGGGAGGAAGTAAGGTCATATGCAGCACGTGCTTATGTCTGAATGTCCAGCTCTTGGCTGGGAATTTCTCACCAGGTTGTATGGGCAAGTCTGCTTCCTCTGATTGTGGAGTCCAAATCCCAGCTGAGCAGGCTCTTGATAAATTGTTTTCTAATGTAACAAGTAGTCCTGTGGCCCCTTAGAGGCTAATGAGGAAGTCAGTGTTACCCATGAAGGCTCGTGACCTAATAAATTTGTTAGTCTCCAAGATGCCTCACGATTGCTTGTCTGTGAAGCAACAGATTATCACAGCTACCCCTCTGAGACTGTTGTCTAGTGGTTCTTTGCATGTGTGTCCTCTAGTTTCCCGGTTCACTTTTCCTAATTCTGCACCCAGCACACAGCTTCTGCATGGCAGTGGGAGATCAGGAGAGGTCATGCCATTTTTTCCTCTGTGGCTGCCTGGGTGAGTCAACACAAAAGGAGCTAATAAACTGAACCTTTTAATAGTTTTGTAAGATAAGTCCCATGCAGTGTTTTCTAACACTGATGTGCCGGCACTATTGTGCATAGGATTGTGAACCTCTTCTATACAGATGGTTGACTTCTACAGCCAAACTTTGTGTGTGTGAAGGAGAGGGCCTATCTCGCTCACTGATGTCAAACAATTTACAGCATCTCATTCAATGGGATTTGTGTGAGGGCCTTAGTTTTGTTTCCTCGCTAAACCTCTTCAGTAGCAGGCTCAGTGCTGAAACAAAACCTGTGCTATTGTTCCCACTGCTTTCTTTGGGTCAGCACAAAGTTCACCCAAAGTAGCAAGGGGAGATAATTTGTACCATAATTTCAGAGGCACCATAATGTGGGAGTCACTAGGCTTGCAGTATTTGCTCTGCAATCCTCACACGGCATATCCCAAGGAAGAGAAGTAATGAGAACTGTGCTGTTTAACCCCTTAGTTCATCTTTATCAACGTTTTGTGCCAATACTGCACCATTCTGTAAGAAATTTTACTTAATAGCTCTGTTGTTGTTTCTTCTGAATTCATTTAAGGGTAGCCAGTGACCCAGTCTCTAACTTGGGTGAATTGGTTAATGAGAGAGTGCTATGTCCTGCAAGATTTTGAGACTCTGATCCCAGTACTTAATTTGAACTGCATTTGTAGTTTAAATGAAGTCAGTGTGAATACACATGCACCTGATGCTTAAGCCCTTAAAAAGGCCAAACAGTAAGATGTGTGGTTCCCTCCTCATTTCCCCCTTCCTTCTGGCCACAACTCTTTCCTTCTAGAGGTGAGAGAAACAGCTAAATCTGTTTGTTTGCTTTTTTTTCCCAGGTAGGTACATTTGCTGTAAAATAATATGACAGTATGGTCCTGTTCAGTACAGAATACAGACAGTGTCTGTATTCTCCATAAAGGTACATGCCAGTGTCTCCAGAGGAAAGATGGGGGAGAGGGTGGGAGGGGTCTGCTATGCTTAGGCTTTTTTTTTGTTTGTTTTTGATTTTCTCAGTTAATGCTTTAGTCCTATAGCAAAAGTACTGCTTTTTGTACAGTAACTGATAAACCACTTCTTGGAAGAGTGAAACTGCAGGCAAAGAGCTAAGTTAGACTTGTAGTGATATCCCAGTGAATTGGAAGAGGGACAGCAGCTGAAATCCCTGGTTTGTACAGGACTGGTCCAAGTTACGTACAGGTTGAACTTCTCTAATCTGGCACTCTCCAGTCTTGCAACATCCATCATCCAGCATGATTTTAGGTAGCCAAATGTCTACTTATCATGGATGTGGCCAAGTTTCCCATGGACCCATAAAGTTTGTTTACAGACACCAGTTCTGGCTGTGTGTTCTGTGCTATTATTTATCTCCAACTTACTCCTACATTTTTTTCTAAGAGCCCAGTAAACAGTGGAAGCATTGGTAATACTAGATCATATTGGACCTCTTGTGGTTCAGGAAATTCTCTCTGGTTAGATCATGGGTGCTGGATTAGAAGCTTCAGCTTGTACATTAAAATACAGAAGAAGTAGTTGGCTTATTCTAAAGATAGCTGTAGCGTATGTACTCATCTATACAGGCATATCTGCAGAATGAACAAAAAATGAAGAACCTGGCATGATGGACAGTTCAGATTGGATAGGCAGACCCCACAGAGAATGGGTAGATTGGTGTGGAGCTAGTCTTGGGAAACTAAGCCACTCAGCACTAGGCAGGGAAAGTTAGAAGGAAATAGTGAGGGAGGCGTCAGATGCTCGTGGGCGCTGAGCCCATGGTGGTTTTCGATGATGCTGATGATGACACAATTGGATGTAATATGTTTTCTGGGATACCAGAAAAGGTTGATATTTTATCCATATGTGTGTCTCATTCCTTCTGAATTATATCATGAGTGTAAATTGAATTATGTTATATCCATCATGGGCCTACGGAGTGGGAGGATCTAATCACGCATGTGGACTGCAATATCAATTTGGACAAATCTGAGAAGAGGAAAATCATCTCTTCCAGCTGTATGCCAACAGATAAAATGAGTTCAAAATAAGGTTTAGAAGTGAAAGAACAGGAGAAACCACATTTACCTTGGTTGCAGCTTAGATATGTGATTTTTTTTTTATACGCTTTAAAACAAAAAGGAAAGGAAACACTAGTTAGGCCATTGTAAAGTGGAAACTTTGTTTTTTGAATAAATCATCTGCACAGTTTACATATAAAGATTTTAAGTAATAAAGGCCTCTGGTCAGGGCACCTAGACCATTAGAACACAACCAGTAGCACAACAAAATCCCAACAGGATTTAAATGAATCGTTCAAACAGGAACTCAGCTACCCAGTCTCTTATAGAAACTACTTTCCACGTCTTCATTGTAGAAAAAATTATTCTCATCCTCTCCAAAAGCCTAGTTAAGCAGATGTCTTTTTCAGCTTGCCTGGAAGGTCACCAGAGTCTATTTTGGACCAACAACTAATTAACCTAGTGTTTTATGACAGATCCTCGACTGAAAGACTTTTGGAAAAAAAAAAAGTTTAGTGAGAGGTTTTTAGTTAGACATTTTATCACTTTTAAACAATTAAAGATGACAGTAATGCAATTCCTAGCAAATGTTTGCATGCTCTAGCACAGTATAATATTTATTTGAAGCTCTCATTCTTATAAAGAATTTAAAATGTCCAGAATTTCATGCAGCTATTTGAAAAGGTACATTCATAACAACATGGTTAAATCTCAAATAGGTATTCTTAGACAGTCCGATTTCCAGTTTTGAGTTCTTGTTGTCTGCGCTTTGATAGAGCGATCCCATTTATGAAACACAGGGCTGGGGTCATTCTCTAATAATTTACCAAATATTTTCAGCCGCTGTTTGTCTTCTTAGCATTGGTAAATGTGGATTTATTTTAATCCTTCCTCCAGTGGTGCTGGACTTAATACCTCACTCAAATAATTTGTACTTGCACTTTTAGGAAACATTAAAATTGACCTAATTTAACCAAAACAATATAATGTGTTTTCTTTTTGGCACTTCCAGTATATCTGTTGTCATCCTTCCCTTTCTTTCATTTAATCTTCATTTTCCGGTGTCAAGTTCTTTTTTGTATTATTGATTTTTCTATGTATATGTTCAGTCTGCTAATTTGTCTTCCCTTACATAAGGTTCCTGCCACAGAGAATAACCTTAGCCAGAGTGTAGGCTTCAAGATTCCTATCCTTGCCTCAATTTAATTTGAAGCTACTCTACAAAGACAGTCATGTATTTTTTTAGCCCCATGAAAGCAGATGACCCATCATAAGGGAAAGCACTGAAGCATAGGGAAGGGTGGATAGTTCAGCATTCAAGGTGTGAGAATGAATAAACTGAAACTCTGTCCTTCATTGTGATTTGTACTATCTTACCCTTTATTGAACTACTCGTTTTTAATAAAGGGCTTGTATAGCATCTAAGAAGTTGGGTACCATTTATCAATTAATTACCCATGAAAATCTGAGGCAAGTTACATGGTTGTAGTTATTGTACCCAGCATGTTAGACATATGCTACATTAAAATGCAGTCACCTTGAAATTATATGGCCAAATCAGTTTGTATCCTGCAGAATACTGAAAAACAGCCCTTATGTACAAGAGCCCTTGAAACTTGTCATAATGTTGTTTATAGATGGAATGTGCTTTCAATGAACTGGAGATAGATGGCAAGATGGATTAATCCATGAGTCGTCTTGCTCTGAAGAATGTGGTTTAATTTTTTTCTTAGTCCACAGGGATAAAGTTGGCTGATCTCCACTTAGTTCTGAAAGTAGGCAATTATCCCTACTACAAACCCTTGCATTCATTATATTGAAAACAACAAGAGTTGGCAGCGAGGACTGTAGCAAGACCTTTACCAAGCTTTCCTCAACCTACAATATCCACCTAAGGAAGTGAGGAAACAGATTGACAGACCCAGACAGGTACCCAGAAGCCACCTGCTACAAGACAGGCCTCTCAAGGAAAACAAGAGAACACCACTGACCGTCACATACAGCCCCGACCTAAGGCCTCTCCAATGCATTATCAGTGATCTGCAACCCATCCTAAACGATGATCTTTCACTCTCAAGACCTTGGGAGGCAGGCCTGTCCTTGCCTACAGCCAGCCAGCCAACCTTAAACAAATCCTCACCAGCCACTACAATTCACAAACCAGTGGCTCTAGGCCTGGAACCCGCCCCTGCAACAGTCCTCGCTGCCAACTCTGCTCACATATGTACACAAGTGACATCATCACAGGACCTAACATCAACCATACCATCAGGGGCTCCTTTACCTGCACATGTACTAATATAATATATGCTGTCATGTGCCAGCAATGCCCCACTGCAATTTACATTGGCCAAACTGGACAGTCTCTACATAAAAGAATAAATGGACATAAATCAGACATCAGGAACTATAATGTACTGAAGCCTGCGGGGGAACACTTTTATCTCCCTGGACACTCAGTAGCAGATTTAAGTGTAGCAGTCCTGAAACAAAGAAGTTTCAGAAATCAAATGGAGAGAGAAATCTTTGAGCTGCAATTTATTTGCAAATTTGACTCCATGAACCAAGGATTAAACAGAGACTGGGAGTGGCTCGCAGCTTACAAAGGCAGCTTCTCTGCCCTGGGTGTTAAGATCTCACCATTAGACTCTGACAATGGCTCATATCCCCCTGTCTGGTCTAACTTGTTTTTTCCTCTTTTGATAAGTAGTATTGATAATGGGCCATTTTAACCTTGCTGAATAGACCTTGTCAGCTCTGGCCCTCCCTTTTTCTGGGACCCCACTCTTTAGATACCTCTCTGAAGCCACACACCCCCACTCATGCATCTGATGAAGTGGGTCTTTGCCCACAAAAGCTTATGCTCCAAAATATCTGTTAGTCTATAAGGTGCCACAAGACTTTTTGTTGTTCTTAAAGCTACAGAATAACACGGCTACCTCTCTGATACTTGTCACCACCATTTATTATATTGTGTTTGATATTCACTTTTTAGGAAGCAAAAGAGTAATCATGTTAGTCTGGTTCAGCAAGAACAACAAGGAACCCAGTGATATTTTAAAGACTAACAAATGTATTAGGTTGTTAGAGCATAAGCTTTTGTGAGATACAGCTCACGTCTTCAATTGCTGAAGGAACAAGAACCAACCAGGATATAGCGGTGGGAGTGTGACATCGGTTCTAATAGAATCAGAATGGCTGTAGCTCCTCTCCAACAGAGAAGAGGTGGAAGAACCTTAATGGGAAATTATCTGTTTGTAATATGAATACCACTCCAGGTGTCTGTTTAGTCTTTGGCTCACAATGTCAAATTTTCATATTAATTCCAACTCAGCAGTTTCTCATTGCAATCTGTTTTTGAAATTTCTTTGCCTGGGGAGGTCCAGGCTGAAGTGACAAAAGAGGTTTTCAAGATGTGATGGAACTACATTGGTAGAAAGTGCTGCATAAAAGGACAGCAGTTAATCTCTGGCATTAGTGGAGTGACTCATCACATGATATTTCCATGGTTATTCTCTTTCAGGCCCACACTGATGGTAAGCCTATGTTACAAAATTAGGCTGTATTTATTAAGTTCAACTTTTATCAATTTATAGTTGAAGGTTCATGTCTATACTATGCATATATGGTCAATGGAGTGCACACCCTCTACTGTGACTACAAGCGACACTAAAAGCCATGCACTTTTGGTAGCCATCCCACACTTCCCGCTGCCTATTTGTGTGCAATCAGGGAGCCTAACCCAGAATCCAAACATTGTAGCAGGTTGTTCTGGGTGTATATTGTCACTCTCCCAAGATGCACTTATTACCTGCCTCCCCTATAGATGACAGCAATGACAAACAATTGTTTTGAGCCTTTTTTTCCCTGGGTGATCTGTACAGATGCCATAGCATGGCAAGCATCAGCCCCACTCAGCTGCATGCTGCTGTGGCTAGTGTTGAAAACACTTCATGCATTATCTTCCACTTTGTCCAGAGCCCAGCCATGAGCCACCTGCATGAGGAAGAATGTTAGTGGGTTCCTGCACATGTATGTGTAACTTCTTAAATGGAACAAATAGCATATGCTGGCAGCAGTGGTCTTTAATTATTTCCATCCATGTGCAGTATAAATTTTGTTATGTACACCAAGGCTTTTGCTGGTGTGAGCCACCAATAGAAACATATGTCATCTGTGGGCACTTTGCTCGTCAGCCTGGCAGCATCTCAATCTCTCTCTAGGTCGCTGCTGACTCTCTCAGTTTTCAGGGAATGCTGCAGCAGTTGATTATGTAGACATGGTGAAAAGCCAATTCTGGTACTGAGAAACCTGCACAGGCTAGTGGGATTGCACAGTTACAGGAACTGGATGATGACCAGTGGCTAACAAACTTTTGCATGCATATGGCCACTTCCATGAGCATTTATAAATTGCTTTCTCCTGCCTTGAAGCACAGTAGAACCAGAATGAGACCTGTTCTGACAGTTGAGAAGCATGTGGCAATAGCCATAGACCACTATGGCTCAGTCAGGAAACAATTTAGAGTGGGTATATCCACAGTGTGGGACTGCTGTGAGCTAAGTAGCCAGGACCATCAGTACATTTCTGCTAAGAAGGATGGTGACTCTGGGAAATAGTGGATGGTGTTGCTGCAGTGGGGTTCTCTAATTGTTGTGGGGCAATAAGAATATGCGTTCAATCTATCTTGGCACCTGCTCACCTTGCCTAAGGGTACATAAACCACAAGGGACATTTCTCAATGGTGTTGGTGCTGATGGATGACAAATGTGTTATGCACATGGATGAATGTGTGATGCACCTTTTCCAACATCAAAGTGGGATAGTTGGAAAAGGTGCATAACACATTCATCTTTAGGAGTTCCGGTGACTTCAGAAAGCTGCAAGATGCAACTTCCTTCACAGACTGGAAAATTGCCATTAGAAAATTGAAATGTCTATAGCTATCCTTGGAGATCCAGTTTACCTCATGCTCCTGGGGCTCAAGAAGCTGCACATAAGCAGCCTGCACAGCAGCAAGGAGCATGAGCAAGTACAGAAGGGTGATAAAATGTGCCTTTTTGTCATTTAAAAGTGTGTGGGAAAATTTATTAACTGGGTTCTACCTCAATTAAATCAGTATTCCCATTGTTGTTCCTTCTCGCTGTGTGCAGCATCATATCTGTGAAAGTAAGGGGGAAAGTTTTAGGTGGGGTGGGGTTGAGGCAGATTGCCTGTAAGTCAATTATGAGAAGCCAGACATCATGGCAAAAAGGAGGCCTTGTCAATGTGTTGTGCTCATCAAAGGCTTTGAAAAACAGCTTCATGGATGACCAGACAATGCTGTGACAGTTGTGTGTGCTGTTTGATTGCTTGTTTATGAGGTACTGCCCTATAAACCAACAACACCCAAGGCAGTTATCACAATAAAGAGGCCCTCTCAGAATGACAGAGAACAGGGCCACTTTGCATTTAAAGGTGCCAGGCCACCAACATATCTAACTTGCCATCCGTATGGTCCTCCTAAAGCCAAAAGAATATATGAACATGAACACTTATTTATCAACAACTATACCTTTATACCAATAGCATGTATATTAAAAATGTGACTCAATTGTGAGTTCCCACTGCAAGTAAAACTCTTCATTTTAGGAATGCTTTTCTGGCTTTGTGTGCAAATTCATTTATAACTAAAGAATCTAATTTACTTTCAACATAACGGTTAACGTTAAGAATTGTGAGCCCATTCAAACATTCTTGTCCCATTGTAGAACTATGATAGTTTTTTGCATATTCAATGCCTTAAAACAGGTATTCATCTGAAGCCACTAATGCAGGGAGACTGACAAAAATACAAAAGTGATATTAGGAAATACAATGGACAGACTGCGATCAAATACTTCTTGAACCGGTTCCTTTGGCTTGCAGTCTGATTTTAAAGTTGCTGGAATGTATATATTCAGAGACTACTTGCTAGTTCATAGTTGTACCTTTGAAACTGTTCAGGTGCTGAATATAAGAAGCAGGGTAGGTCAGTGGTTTGAGCATTGGCCTGATAAACCCACAGTTGAGAGTTCAGTTCTTGAGGGGGCCATTTAGGGATCTCAGGCAACTAAATCTAAAAAAAAAAGGGGTTGGTGCTTGGCCCTGCCAAGAAGGTGGGGAACTGGACTTGATGACCTCCTCAGGTCCCTTCCAGATCTATGAGATGTGTATCTCTATTTTTATAGACCTTCTTCACTTAGTTCTCTGAACTTCCAAAAGGGGTACATATTTGTCACAATGACACAAATTGATGTGTAATACCAGGTTTGATGGAGTCAATAATAACAGGAAAAAAAGTCTCCAGTGCCTTTCTGCATCAGATAGAGATGTTAGTCTATTATTGGTGGAAAACTCAGATGAAATGCCAATACCTCGTGTTACTGGTTTGAACTCAGAAAGGACTGTGTCCCATTGATCATGAATCTTTTGAATATCTTTAAGAGTTCATTCAATATTATCCCTCTTAACAGCTAATGTATCACTGCATGCTTCAATTACAAGATTAGTTTTATGGATCACTCCATGCAGCTTCATCCACATGGACGACATTTAAAATGCATTCAAATTTGGATGTATGCTCCTGAATTGACTTAAGTTCAGTGTAAGCCTGTGCTGTGAGAGTAAGAGATTCGAGCTCACTTAAAGTCTTTCTCACAGAGTCCAAATGCTGTGCAACTGGTTTAACGCCATCAATTTGTGCTGACAATCTTGTTGTCGGCAGGTAGACGTTGCTTCAGAATTTCCCACTTTCAAGGACTGCTACTGGAGAGTTTGTAAAATTGCCAGATTGTTCCAAAATATGTGATTGCTCCCTTGCATGATTCAGCGTAGTCAATGCCAACAGGAGTTAATGTTTGTGGTTGCCACAACTGGAGAAAATACCTTTTGGATTTTGCTCAAGAAGGGTTGCTTGTATTCCATTGTGTTCCCCAGCCATATTGGATCCATTGTCATAAGATTGGCCAATGTAGACTTGAAAGTATTTACTTGGCATCTTCCAGAATTTCTAATACACAAGTGGTGATTTCTTTTCTAGTTTTTAAATGAAATTATTGAACAAGACAAGTCACTCTTCAATGGATGCCTTTGATCTTCCTGCAGATTTAACATCTTGAACAGCCAAAGTTGTCGGTTTATGAGAAGAGTCTGGAGTTGCTTCACTAATAATTGAAAAGTATTTCACATATTGTATCTCTTCAAGAATTGTTGTTTGCACAAGTGTCCCACACAGCTCAATAAACTTGCTTTTATATTCTGGTAGGCAGATAATGGATTTGCATGCATTTTCTGTCTGCTCTCTTGTCCCTCACAAACATGTTTAATGTGGCTTGATAAGTGGATCATACTTGCTGAGAAGCTCAAGTATACCAAGAAAGTTTCTGTTTGTAGGGTCAGTTATACAGTGACTGGAACCAAACAAAGCCAATCCCTAGTCAGAAAGGGAAAAAATGATATTCTATAAGTGCTCAAGGATTTTTTTCCCCAGTTATCAGGTCCTGTGTTTATTTCACTCAGGAGTAAGTTTTCAATTGAACTATCAGCTAGTGGTGCTCTATTAGCTGATTTCCACGTAACAATATTACATTTATATGATACTGAAGTGTTGTTTTGTGTAGGTAGTCAGTCTTTCAACTTCCTCCAACCTCTACTGTTGCTCCAACCAGATGGACAGATAGTACTGATGCATTTTAAGTATTACTGTTTTAAAAATGAAACAGGGTACACAGTACAGGGCCTGCTTTTCCATGCCCCAACAAAGCCAAACTCTGAGGTGGATCTCTCCATTTGGAAGAGTTTTTTTCAAGAGATGATTGGGGAAAAGCATGATTTTCAGTATTTTTGGTACATTACTTTGGAATCTGAAAATGACGAACTTTGAGAAATGACCGCATTTCAGTACTATTGTTCTTATCAAGAAGTCCAATACTGGGTTAGGATGCCACTGCTGTTACACTGTTTCCCATGCTAGTCATAAGTTCTTGCTCTTGCTATGCTGCATATCTGAGGTCCTCATTTTCTTCCTGCACAGTCTCTCAATCGAGCGTAGATTCAGCATCTATCTCTACTGTTGGCATTTCTGTGTCCTGGTTAATGACCACCTCTTTCTGAGACAGTGGCATTGAAATGTAACCTGTGGGTATAAAGTTTTCATCATTCAGACTGCAAGTGTCACTGTCAATATGATCACCATCTAATGGCTGAGGCATCTTTTCTAGAAAAAAATAGTTAAAAACACTCTTAATTGCCACTTCATTCTGTTGCTTTTGCCCTCTTGTACCACTTTCAAATTTTTGCTTCATTTTTATGAGGGGGTTCTTTTAAAAAACAGTAACATTCAATACATTCACTAAAGGCGATGAGTTATACAAAGTTAATAGTCATTGTGAAGTATGTACAGTTATATCCTAATGGTTTGGGGATGTTATTTACTACAGGCCTTACCATTATTTCAGTCTTGAAATGTCATGTGCTAACATGTTCCATGTTAAATTGCTCTAACTGGTGCATAATTATGAATATGGACACAGAGTGATTGCCAGATTAGATATCTGGTTTATTAAACAACTATAATTAAAAGTTTATCATCACAATAAAGCCTGTAAAGCTGAATCTAAAACTGGACAAAGAGGTAGCTTACAGCTGAGCCTGACACGATTATTTTATACAAATACAAAACTCTCCTGTGCAGAGATAAATATCTAATGTAAACGTTAAACTTGCGCTCAGACCAAGCAAAATCACTTTACAACACTGGGTTTAGTTGCATAGTTAGGAGGCTTTGGAAGTCAAAAAGACCTGCAAACAGCATTACATGATGTAGACTCGCTAATCACAGCTGAAAACTTGGATGTGACCAAAAAACTGTTAAAGGTCTGAGGGCCCACAATGATCTTAAATCAATTTTTTGCATGTCTGTGTGGATAGCTTCTTTTGTTGTCTCTGTTATAACTAAAAGGTGTATAATAAATGGAAATGGCACATTGACACATTAACACGTGGTATGGAAAGACGCAGCAATTTGGCAAATTTTCCAGACTTGTGGTCACACAGGATGAGAAACTGTTCTTTGTAGACGTATTGATTTTTAGGAGGATGATGTCTTCTTTGACAACTTAAAGACGCACAGGAATTTGAATCAAATTTTTTCCCCATGCTTTCTGTCCCTTTACGTTTCCCTGGGGTGCATTGCTGCACAACGTGGCTGACAGGAGCTCCACTTCCCCCGCTTCCTCGTAGAGGTTGCAGGCTCTCCAGGCCTTTTCCCCTCATATGTCCCATCCACCACCAGCAGTTCTTTTGACTTTACAGGAATCCCTCCACACCTAGCCATCCATGCAGCTAGAATCAAACCCTTCGCCCTCACCACATGGCTGCCAGGCTATGCGGACCCTGCTACTGCAAATCGGCATGTGCACCACAGGTGGGTTTGCCCTCCTTTAAATAGCATTTCCCCCCCCCCCCCGATGAGGGTTGCTTTAGTGAGCGCTGAGAAATTTCCCCGTGCCCCAACCCAGAAGACAGCACAAAAACCCCCTCCATCCCCAGCACATCTTTTTATTTTACAGGGATTCCCCACCCCGCTATCCATGTGGCTGGAATCCAGCCCTTTCCCACAATCAAATCCCCTCTTGCCATGTGGCTTCTGGGCTCTACAGGCATTGCTCATTGCAGAGGATTGCTCCTGGAACAGCTTTAAAAAGTGTTTCCACTGTCCCAGGACACCGGATGGCTTCCACTGCTTTGCAGCCTTCCCCGGCAAAGTGGACAGTAGCTTACCATGTCCATAACAAAATGTTCTGGATAAATGATGATGGCTTGTGCAATGCACACTTTGAATGTCATCCTTAAGCATTAAGCAGCCTTGCAAAAAGAAAGCTTCCCTGATAAGAGAGCCAGAGACCCAGTCATTCCATTGCTGAAGTGCTTTATCTGAATTGTATCTTAATTTTGATCTTCACTTACTTTACAGCTGCCCATCCCAGCATGAGAGAGAGAGAGAGCAAAGAAGTGAAAAAGATGCAAGCAGGATTTGATCCTGCAGCACATGAAGTGATCTGAGTCAGAACCCAGTAAGATGACAAGGGACCCAGCTCCGTGGCAGCAAAGTACAGCTCAATAGCATCACACTACAGCTGAGTGGCAGCACAAAATGCAAGAGCAAGCGGCAAGCCTCATAATGGCAGTGAGCGACCAAATGGAGGTCCTGAGCTCTGTGCTGCAGCTGCAGAGGGACTCCCAACCCAACACTGTGGGCTCCACTGACTGCTGCCGTTAGTCCCTTGAAGACAGGTTGCCCTCTCCCACCTCCCCCACCAGCATCGTGGTCCATGAATGCAGGAAAGGAGGGCAAGGACAGCCTACTGCTCTAGCCCCAATGGCCACTGCAAATGGCTATTCCACCACCCTTAACAAGGCTTCTTTTCCCTGCCACTTAAACTTATTCTCCCCCAAACTAAATGTATTCTTTTGAGCTTGGTGTAATCTTTCAATGTTGTTTTTCGATGGGTGGCGCTTTTCCCATGTGGGAACGGGGTCCAGCTTTTGATGTCTGGGCTGCGTTCCTTCAATTTCATATCAAAAGAGTGCATGGTATGTGTAGATGTGCACTTCACTCTTTCAAAATAGGGCCGGTCTTTTCCAAATACTGTGCACATGTAGACACGCCCCAATTGAAAAGAAATATATTGAGGGGCAAAAGCTCTTGGAAATGTAGAAGACATCTTAGTCAGTTATATGGTGCAACTGAGATCCCATATGGTGTAACTGGGAAAGTCTGAAGCATCACAGAGTCCGCTATTTTCACTGCTTGGTTTATTTACTAGTTTTGCCTTTTAGTCTTCAGATCTTCATATAATCTTGTAGGCTTTGCACCAAGGAATGGTACAAAGTAACATGATGATAAGATTGGAGTGCGAAATGACAATATACTGAAGAATCCCTAGTAAATCATTCTGACATCCAGTAAAGATGCAGAACATTGCAACTGATTTTTTTTTTATTTAGCATCTTAAGTGGAAAAATCAGATCATGTCTAGTCATCGCACAGTATTTGAGTATTAGAAAAAAATGTTCATAGTGTTCATTATCATGCCTGCCACTAAATATAACCTATTATGCCTGGAATAATCTGATGAACAATATTTTGCGATTTTTTTTTTTAAAATGTTTCCATTCCCGCCCCCCCACCCCACCCCACCCCCCCACCCGGCCCAAAAGAAAAAAAAATCCTGTAAGGCATGTGGCTTATTGGATGATAAATTATTGAACATGCATCCTATGTATGGTGGTTTTGCAAGCAGCAATAAATGGATCTATTGATAACTAAACAATACATTTATTCTTTTGGTCTTATTGTCATAACATTTTAAACTTTGAGCATATTATACTCTTCCAGTCATACATTGTGCACCAAGCACTCCTCATAATTACCGCAATCTGAATAGTTTCTAGGGCTGAAAAGGGTAACTACCACAAGAAACCTGCAAAAGTGAATTAATTAATGTATTTCATTATGTAAGAAAACTGTCAAAGTTCCTATTTTATGTCAAGTTCAAAGGCAAGTTATAGTGCTGTCTTTTTTAATTTTTATTCTTAATAATTGTGCAGTAGTCACAGAGCAGCTTGCTAGATTTCATATGCTCCATGTCAAAAGCCATGCCACTAATGATGCTACGTTTCCATAAAAGGGGAGCAAAGTAAAGGCCAGTGGCATCTTAAAGCAGGTAACTCTCTTGATTAAGAGTGCAGTCAGAGCACGAGCAAAGCTCATGGTGTAAAGGATTCAAACAGGGCTGAGCAAAACCCAGTCAGTAGTGTTTCCATTAGTGGAGTGGCATAGCAATTGTGCTTCTGCTTGGGTGAGAGAGAAGTTGCATAAAAGCCCCAGGGTTTCATTCTCCAGCCACTAAAGTTTTAAAAAAAAAAAAAAAAGTCTTCCCACTGACTTTAGTGAAAGCTGACCTGGCATCTGATACCCTGTCGCTCAAACATCTTCTGTATTGAGCTAGGTAAAGCTGCAATTAATGTAAATGAGGGGAATTGGATCAGCGTTCAGTGAGACATCATTGTGACTAGCTGAGAACAGCTCCCTACTGGTCTGTACAGGGTGACACACAATGTCAAATCTGCCTTCTGATTGACCATTGCTCCAGCATTAGGTTAGATATGGCCATGACCTACCAATCTTAATGCTTTCAGGCTGTGGTTGAGGAAGGCATCTGTGTGGTGGAGAGCACACAAGTCCAAGTAAGTAAATTTCTTATTCCTCCTCATTGCTAGGATAATTGACAAAGCAGTTCGTTCACTCAAGGTCCTGCTTTTTCTTGAATATTCCTCATGCAACAAACCTAGGTCGTACTGGGATGAAACATGCTTTCCACTAGTGTCGCCACCTCAGCTAGGAGACTCGAGACAACCTCAGTGGGTGGCAAGAGAGGATGCCTGTGATCATACCCCTTATGCACCTCTGCTGTCCCACAGATGGGTAGGACAAAAATACGTAAGGCGGTAACTGTGACAGAGACTGAAAATAGAAGCACAGCACGTGGGTCCATTCCCGGATGCTCCAGTAGTAACTAGTAAAGAACGAACTGCAAAACAGTCTTTTTCAGGTTGGTCTTTGTATCTTTCATCAGTCTTCTGCAATGGTTTTACAGAGACAATGACATATGCGGTTAATGACAACAGGGTAGCAAATTGGTTCTACCAATGTGATGATAAATCATGTTTAGACTCTCAGGTTTCAAGTGTAGACAAGCCCTATGTCAACTAAAGTTACATCAGCATCAATTATGGCCATGCACATGCCTGGGTGTCTCTTTGTATTGACTGCTTACGTACTCACCCACAGTGTCTTCTTTACTTTCCGTTCATTGAGCAGTAGTTTCTGAATATCTGACAACAAGAATTTTAATGATGTTTCTGGCATTCTTTGTATTTTGAATAATTTGTAAAGTACAGTAAAGGCTCCATTCTGTGACAGATTAGATTAACTGACAGGCTGTGGGGCTGGCAGCACATATGATTATCTGCCACCCCCAGATAATCCAGAGTGCTGGATACTATAGCTCTGTGTGTGTGTGTGTGTGTGTGTCCCCGTCCGTCCGTCCGTCCCCCTTTACTGGGTTGCCCACTGATTGAGGTGTTTGTTTGGCTTTGAATAAGTTACTTATACTCTGTGCTTTGATTTACTTCTACATACAAGGGGTTCAATAATACTTATGTCTTTCAGAGCAGTGTTGGGGGAGTGGTGTAAATTGAATGGTTGAAAAACACCAACTGTTCAAAAAAAATCACTTACTTTTCCATTATCGCTGAACTTCATTAGTTAGTTCAGCCTTTGTTATTAGAACATAACTGGTTGGTTGGTGACTAGAGACTAGCAATAGTCAAGAAGTAAGAGAGGAACTGTGGAAACATAAATAAAGACAGACAGAACAGAAGTTCAGGGGTGACAGAGCTCTTATGGTGAATAAATAGCTTGAGACAGGTATTGATCTAGCAGGGGAAAAAACATGTATGCTGGCCATCATGAATAATGCCCATTGGAGAGTGAGAAAAGCAAGGACAAGGTTACAAGGAGCGAAGAAAGAGCGAGCCTGTGGTTATGATAAGAAAGCATTTGGGAGAATAGATATTTTTACTGTTATCAGTTTTATTCTTAGACATTTATGCCTTGAAACCAATGAGCTGACTGCAATGGAAAGATACCTGCAGGGCGGGAGTTCTGCCATTGCCTTCGCAGGGGCCAGGCCTCACAGGTGTGTTAATCTGGTCACAGCGAAGTGGGGCTGATTAGAAGACAAGGAATAAAAACAAAGGTTTTGCATACGCTGTCTCCCCTTCTTGGACTTGTTTTGCTGTCAGTGATGCTCGAGTCTCTGCCATGGTTGTCTCCCATTCTGCAGGTCTGGCTATGGCCATGTCTACAACTCAAACCTACATTGATTCCCAGCTCCATCAGCATAAAGCTGCTGCTGTTGGGATGTTGCTTGGGCATGTACATGCTTGGCTTTCTGTGTCAACAGTGTGCATGTTCCCCAAGAGTGCGATTATCAATGTGTAGGGCACTGCACCATGACACAGCTTGCCAGTGCGCTGTCATTTGGGAAAAGTTTTAGCAGTGTGCGATGGGGCTGCGATGGGTCAAGTGGGGTGCGTGGGAGTAGAGGTTAACTTCCCAGTTTGCAGCTCTGTCTGTCCCATTATGTGACATGTGTCTTGTAATTTTCATGCTGCTTTTCAAAAGGTCACAAGCCTCTCTGTTGTCCGCCAGCTCTAACACAACTATAAAGCCTACACAGCTCTGCCCCATTGGCATGCGTGTTAGAAGCACAGGCTGCACAATCCTTTGGTGTTCTGCACAGTCACAGGAGGAACTGAATCAGTGGTGAGCAATGTCTTGGCAAACAAATAGTTGTGGGACAAAGCAAGAATCAAGTCAACGTTGTTAGTGGCATTCATAGAGCAGCTGCACTTGTTAGCGTATTGCTGCTCAGCTCGAGGAATGTGCACTGTCTAGTGGGAATCACAGCTCATTGTGTGAGATGGTGAGCTGTGGCTGCAGATTTCTGCAAGGCCACATCCCTGGATCTACGTGCGGGGCTGGCTCCAGCACAAGTAGATCAAAATGAGAGCTGCCTTGACAGCGGAAAAAGACGTCACAGTTACAGTGTGGAAACTTGCAATTACACATTGCTACCAGTCCATTTGGAATGTTGGAAAGCCTCTGTGGGTGCAGGGAGGTAGTGTTATGTAAGAGTGTAGTGTCATTAATTTTCCCAGTATGCTGGACGGTGACTCCTGGCAATGTGCAGAACAAAGGTGCAAATCTCTCTTACTATCTGGGTTCTTGAAGTAGGGTGGGCAATGGAAGGCATGAATATAAATGTTGGACGAGAGGAAAACTCAGTAAGGATGCATC
The DNA here is from genome assembly GCF_033958435.1 of Carettochelys insculpta. Lineage (NCBI taxonomy): Eukaryota > Metazoa > Chordata > Testudines > Carettochelyidae > Carettochelys > Carettochelys insculpta. Next base: position 27,529,946 of record NC_134145.1, on the reverse strand, counting down.
TACACTTACTGTGCTGCTGGCAGCATATGCAAAGGCGGGCTCTCAAAAATACAACTGTTTGGCTAATTTGCATATTCACACAAGATCCCCCTGCTGGCAGGAAAAAAAGCTGTGTAGACATGGTACTAACAGCAAAAAAAAAAAAAAAAACAACCCTTTGTCGGTAGCCCCTTTTGCTTGGAACATATGAGAGATAAGGGGCTGCCGACAAAGGTCGGGGGGCGGCGGGGCGGGGGCGTGGTTGATGGCAGAGCCACAGCTACACAGCTTGTTTTCTGCTGTCAGCAACCTTGGCGGGCAGGGTGATCTGGCATGAATATGCAAATGAGCTGCACAAATATGCAAATGAGTGTCCATTTGCATTTTTGAGAGCTCTCCTTTGCATCAAAATGTCAGCAGCATGGTTTTGTGTAGATGCAGCCTAAGTCATGTAGGTCAGCCCCTGCACTCAAGGCAGGACTACATAATAACTAGCCACTCCCTGACAAGTGTTCATTACCTTTTCTTAAAAAAAAAAAAGCTAATGACAGATATTCCATACTCTCCCAGGTAATTTATTCCAGGGCCTCACTACTCTGACAGGACTTTTTTCCCCTCATGTCCAATTTAAGGCCATTGCTTCTTGTTACAGAATCTGATGCTAAGGAGAACAAATTTTCACCTTCCTCCTTGTGACATTTTTACTTACCTTTCCTGCCCCACCCTCCTTAGTGTTCTCTTCTCCAGACTAAACAAACAAACCCATTTTTTTCCCCAGTCTTTTTCCTTTTAGGTCATGTTTTCTAGACCTTTAATCATTTTTGTTGCTCTCTTTCATCTGTACATTTATTCAGTTTGTCCACATCTTTCTTGATATGTGGTGACCAGAACTCTACCCAGCATTCCAGCTGAAACTTTATCAGTGCAGCGTGGAATGGAAGAATTACTTCTCTGTGCTTGTTTACAATACTCCTGCTGATACATACCAGAATGAGTTTGCTTTTTTGTGTTAGACCCGCCCCCCCCCCCCCAACTTATGCAGCAGTTACGTTCTTGTGCAACCTCCAATAAGTCAAATTTCACATAAATCAGGGGAGCTAGGAAACTGAGCAGTGCAGCAACACTGGTCAGTTTTCTGTCTCCTGTGAGTGGCTGGCAGCCCAGAGCCTGACTCTGGGCTGCCCACTGATCACAGGAGAGGGGAGACTGACCGGTGCTGCTGTGCTGGTCAGTTTCCCAGCTCCTCTAGGTGGTGGCAGCCAATAGTCAGGTTGTTACCCCACAGGAGCTGTGAAATCAGCGCAGCTTCCTCACTCCTGTGAGTGGTGGGGAGCTGGCACTTGGCTCCTGATGGCCCAACACTCACAGGAGCCAGGAATCTGAACAGTGCTGCTGAGTGGCAGGAAGCCTGGAGCCAGGCACCAGCTCTCTGCCACTCCATGTCATGTTAACCCGAGATTCCAGCAACTTGACAGAGTGTATCTCAGGGTTCTACTGCAGTATTGTCTCATTTATTTTGTGATTCACTGTGACCCCCATAACCCATTCTACAGTGCTCCTTCCTCAATAATCATTTCCCATTTTGTGTGGATGCAACTGATTTTTCCTTCCCAAGTGGAGTACTTTTGCACGGTTTTATAGTCTTTACTTCAGGCTATTTTTTCTGACCCTTCTGAACTGTAATTCCCTGGCACTTGCTATCATTCAATACATTGTAAGTGTACAAATAACAAGCAGTCCTGTAGCACCTGAAAGACTTAACCAATTTGTTAGGTAATGAGCTTTTGGCGGGAAGACCGCATCCTGAGATTTTGTGTAGTCCGTCATTTATCTAAGTCACTAATGCACTATACCAAGGACTGATCGCTGCAGCACCCTTGCTTTATGTGCCCTTTCAACTGCCCCTGCTCTGGGGTTGTGGGGGTGGAAAGTAGCCTGCGATAGGAGCCAGCAGGTCTAAGGTGTGGGGCACTCCAGGAGGAACAAAAGGAGCAGTGTCTACTGTCCCCTCCACATCTATGCTTGCTAGGCAATAGCCTGAGCCCCTGAGTCTCCGGGCTGGAGTGAGAGGGAATGAAGGGAGTGTCGTCTTTTCTTCTTCATTCCTTTTCAGAAAGGGACCATGTCAGTGAGGTTTGGGATTTTTTTTTCTTCTCACTTGTGCAGTCCCAAATGACTTTTCTGAGGGCCAGTGGTTCCCAATACAAAAGGGGTTCGCTAACCCTGCTCTATATTCCCATGTATTTTCTCTTTGCGCACATCCCACACTGAACAAATGCTGAATATTCTTCATAAAAGAAAGGCTGAGTATGGACAGGCTCTTAGACCCTTGGTGCTCTGAGCCAATGACAGGAAGAACACTGCCAAGCTATTATAAATGAGTAAGGACAATTCATCACAAAATGTACTTTGTTCATTGTCTGTTGTGGTTTGTGTTTGGTATTCACAGTGGTTTGCAGTGAGGCTTGAATTATTTATTTAAACAAAGGAATGAAATTCTAGTAATATGGAAATTTGGCTTAACCTCTACAACTAAACCTTTGGGAAATGAGACCCTTGAGTTTGTGTGTTGCTAACGCATACAGTTTATCAATATTCTGCTTTAATTGCAAAAAGAGAACAGCATTGGGTGGTTTGAGAAAAATCCTTCCAGGGAGGGAGTTATGAATTTAGAATAAACTAGTGTTTTCCTGATTACAGGATGGATAATGTATATGTAAGTCACAAACTAATGCATATAAAACTTAGATGAAGCCCAATAGGCAGCTCCCATAACATTAGGGCCAATGTGGGGGGAGGTAATATCTGGTGTTGGACTGACTTCTGTTCGTAAGAGACACAAGAGCTCTGAGCTTACACAAAGTTCTAGGAAACACAGAGTATCACAGCAAAACACGAGGTAGAACAGTTTAGCACAAGTGGTTAATGCGTGTCCTCAGGGCCCAGTCAAAGTCAAGTGCCTATTCCTAGCTTTCCAGCCCTAGGGTAAAGTTGAGGCAGGGGAAGGCTTCCAGGCTGTTGCATAAGCCATAAATTTAGTGTCTAGTGCAGTTATTAATTTAAGCTCCTACGTTCAGGTTTTGAAGGTGTGGAACAGGCTTTCTTTGGCAGATCTGGTCAGAAAAGGGCCTTATGATAACCCTTCTACAATTGCATCCCCCTACTTGTCAGCTACCGTCCCAGCCCCGCACTGCACACACACAAAACCCAGCCAGCGTCACATTCCTCTCCAGATTACACCAAAGCAGAGAGAGGCGGAGCCACAGGAAGACCTTTTGTTTGAACTTTGACAGGCAAAGCAGAGGAACAAGTGGGAGCTGCATCGCGGGAACTACAACGGGGGCATGATGGGGAAGTGGGAGGGCAGAGCTCCAACTGTGGTGTGATTGTACTCCTACCCACTGTTAACAGGCCCAGATCATCTATGCCCTCGTCCTCTGCGCTGAGCCATCTCCACCCAAAGCAGGCAATGCCAACCCAACCTGACCCCAAGTCCTTCCAGAAGAACAAGGGTGTCACCTGTATATTTACCTCCACAGGTGTGAGGCTCAATGCTTCCCACAACATGCCCTATGCACAGCAAGCACAGCAAGTTGTGTCTCTTTCTTAGCCAGTTGCATTAACATCTCCAGTAAAGGGCCACAAATGAGACTGAACTTGCGCAGGAAAATTAGGTTTAAAAAAGGCCATTCTTCACAAAGTGAGCGCTCTACTCTGTATTACAATGCCACCTTTAAAGAAACCTGCAAAAGGCATCAGAAAAATGGGCCTGGAAGCTTACAGCTGTAACAGCAGTAGACGTTCAAGTCAAGTCATGCACTGTATACAGAAATTGGATTTTTGGCTTGCTCAACAATCCGTAACAACAGTATACCCCAGTTCTTTTCATTCCTTCCCCTCTCTGAGCGCAAGGGTGCAACGTCACCTCGAAAGCCACCTGAGACTGGACAGTAACTACTAGTGCTAGGTAGGCAGTTGAACAGAAGTCAGCCTATTATGGCTTAGTAGCTGATGTGCAGGAGAGCAGTGAAATAAGGCATTAACTGCACAGTCTTCCAAGCCCTGTGCAGGGGAGGGTTGTTAAAGTCAAAGTGCCAGTCAAAGTGGAATCTGTGCAGCTGTGATGTAGTGACAACCAATGTAAATGGGTAGCAGGTGCTAATTAAAATTACAAGCCAGAGGGAACAGGCATTAAAAGAATAATTCTGTGATTAAATCACATTTGAATTACTAATCTACAGAAGTCCACAATGTATCTGAAATTTTCTTAAATACTGTATCTATCAATCCACCAAAAAATACTCAGAAGGTATGTAATTAAATACTGCTAATGCTTAGAGTAATGTTCTCTCATCATGCGTCGGGGAGATGCTAGTGTGGTTACCGAGCGCTACCTGAATTTTACCGAAAGCTGGGAAGGGCTAAAGCGGGGGGAACCCCCCCCCCAACCACTTCACAAACCAGCTCTGCCTGTCTGACTCTACATGACAGAGTGAAGTTTAGCCCCCTCCTTGCCTGTACAGCCTTGAGAGCAGTTGCTTTGGCCTTAACCCACAAGCAGGAAGTTGCCCTTAGTCTCCAAGGTGCTCAGCAACTCAGAGTAGAGGAGGCACCACACCTTGCTGGATCAGAGTGTGCTTATGAATTAGGCTTGTTTGTCAGCCTTGCAGGACTCTGCTTGTGCGGGGGGGTGTGTGTGTGTGGGAATCTCCCCCCCACCCCCCAAATGCCTGAGCTGTAAAATGATTACTGCAGAAGAGGCAGGCACCAGCACAGTAGTAAATATTTTGTTTTTCTCTTGGCAAAAGGTTGACAGGGTGGTTGACCCAAAATGTTGTCCTTGGGCCCGTGGTGTTCAACAGTTTACACTCTTTGGGAATCAGGCAGAATTGTGAAGTAGCATCAGAGACTGATTTCAGTTTAGCAAGGGTGGCAAACACTCTGTGTGATTGGGGGTGGGGTAACGCCACCCCTCCATGGGCAACAGCGTGGCAATGTTGCCACATCCAAGCTGGGAAAAAGGCCTGCTCGCCTTCTGGTAAGTCCAGTGCAAACTACTGCACAGGTGCACTGAGAATGGGCAAACCAAATGTTTGCAATGGGAAATCTGGGGCTAGAAAACAGATTAGGCACCAAGCTCACCATAGCCTCCAACCCTTACTACAGTTGGCCTATGGTTGAATCTCGCCCCTCCCCACATCCTTATAGGGTAGGTATTCAAAGCGACAGAAGCTGGAAGTGGCTCACTAACATGAAACAGCTATTGCTATTAGCCTCACACCACTTCCGTGAAATGGGATGTATTACTCACACATCATGGAGGATCACTTGAAGATTCAAATAGACCCAACTAAAACATTTGAAAAAAAAATTTTGTTGCAGCAAGTCTAAGGCTGAGTGTGTTATCCCCCCTGCTTTGGTCACATAAAGGTCTTCAGACCCAGTGTGGAAAGCCTTGCTCCCACTTGGGCCCTTAGGCCAGCTTGTGGGCTCTGAAGCTCACATTGAAAGCGCTTGCCCCGGGCTGGCGTGGGGGGCAGCAGCAAGAAGACTAGCAGTGATGCTGGGGCATGCTCTTACCCATAGGCCAACCAAGGGAGGCTGATGATTAGCAGGACACAAGGGCAGCTTTGCTCCCACTGAGTGTTGCACTAGAAAGCCCCTTTAAAAAAACTACCACCACAGATCCGGCATAGCGCCAGCTTATCCCTTTAAATTTAAGACCCTTCCAAAGCCTAGAAAAACAACCTTAATGTACTTCCTATGCTGCTAGTGGATTCTGTATGGTTTGTTAATTTTTAGATGTTAATGACTGGCTTACAGCCACACCTGTCATATAGTCCTGGCTATAACCAGCTGAAGGATTCCAGGCAAAGTCACACCCAAGCTGCATCAAGTAACTCACAGACCGCCCTGCCACCAGCCATTTCTCATCTCCATAGCTGCAACAAGACTGCGGAGGGTGGTAAAACAGGCTGACAATGTATTTTATGGGCTAGCACTTTAAATCATCTTGCTTTCTGGTTGCTTGCATATTTTTTCTATTACTATTTATAAACATAGGCTGTCTCTTGGTGCAAGGCCTTGGTGATCTGTTTCATACACCAGTAACTTTTGAGGGAGAAAGATTGAGATTAATGAATGGTGACATAATATAATGAGATGTTAATGCTTTTTGGCATGAATTAATGAAACACCGTCGGTCATTTATTTTGTACACAAAGAAGGGAATTGGAGGTTGAAGCTCTAAACCCTCAGAAATAGCATATTAGCTTTAAAAAAAAACACACCTCAGCAGCAAAAACTGTGAGTGAAATCTTGGCTCTGGTTAATCTGCAGTCCAGCCTCGGCCGCATAATTACCAGCTGAATGTTTTAAAAAGTGCAACTCTAGTTCAAAAATCCAGTGAGGTTTCAGCTGGGGGGGGGGGGGGCTACTCCTGCACAAGAGTAGAACAGGGCCTCCTCCTCCTCACTCCCAACACAGTTGCCCTGTTAAACCTGGGGTGTATATGGCTCATTTTGGTATCCCTGTAGGAATTACTTAGTTGCCAGAAAGATGAGGTAGAATTATTTTCCTGACCTCTTTGCCCAAAAGTGAATTTGTGGGAGTAGATCACAGCCTGAACTTGAGCCTCCCAATACCTTCCTGCACCTTCCATCGGGCAGGAGGGGTTGGTTTGATGTACAGCTGGCACAGAAGATGCAAGCCAAAGAGGCTGGTGACCACCCCAGAGCCCTATTACCTGCCCAATAAATTCAGGTTGTGCTGAGAGCCAGAGGGGCACTGACTGTATAACTATACATAGTTTTTAAAAGCATTGGCCCCACAGAGTTGTGGCATAAAAAGTTCATGTTCATTGCAGAAGATCATTTTAATGAAAGCCAAAGGAAAAAGGGTGAGTGTAGAGGAAAATGGGACCAAATAAAAAAAAAAAAAAGCATCAGTCATCCTCCACTTCTGAAGTCACACACAACAAAACCCAGCACAGGACTTTTGCAAGTGGCTAGTATGATAAAGTCACTTCACACTTACTTTCCACTGCTGTCAGACACAAGCTGCAAGGCAAGAGCTATGTGCCCATATGCTGTGAAGTCTGAGTGCTGGCTGCTTTTTTTTTTTTTTTTTTTTTTTAAAAACTTTTAAAATCCTATTGAGGCTATACTGATTTTAAGTGAGATATTTTAATGTGAAGGATTTCTGCCACGTGCCTTTTCCTAACCTGTGTAAGGGTGTAAAAGAGTATCAGATAGTTTGAGGGTGATAAAATTTAAAACACTATTCATGAAATGCTGATTTAATATCCTATCCTATCTCATAGAACTGGAAGGGACCTCAAGAGGTCATTGAGTCCTGTCCGCTGCACTCGCAGCAGGACTGATCACCAGCCCTGACAGGGCTTTTTTTTTTTTTTTTTAAATCTATTTGCCCCAGAGCCCTAAATAGCATCTTCAAGGATTGAAATCACAAGCCTGGGTTTAACCGGCTAATGTGTAAGCCACTGAACTAAATATATATGTACAGCTCTTCTGATAACTTCATGTGTAGAGGGGCTTTTACCCCAATGAACCTGCAGCTGGTACATGTGATTCCCAGTTGGAGACCAGGGGAGCAACAGACTCGCATTACCTCACCTAGAAATTGTGGGCAGCCACACAGGGGGGTCACAAGGGAGGCTGGCATCCTCAAGCATGGGAGCTAGCCCAAGCCACTGCTGCTTCAGGAAAATCCAAGCTACCACTTATAGGCTACGTCTACACGTGAAGCCAACATCGAAATAGGCTATTTCGATGAATAACGTCTACACGTCCTCCAGGGCTGGCAACGTCGATGTTGCGCGGCACCACATCGAAATAGGCACTGTGAGGGAACGTCTACACGCCAAAGTAGCACACATCGAAATAAGGGTGCCAGGCACAGCTGCAGACAGCGTCACAGGGTGGACTCAACAGCAAGCCGCTCCCTTAAAGGGCCCCTCCCAGAAACAGTTGCACTAAACAACACAAGATCCACAGAGCCGACAACTGGTTGCAGACCCTGTGCCTGCAGCATGGATCCCCAGCTGCCGCAGCAGCAGCCAGAAGCCCTGGGCTAAGGGCTGCTGCCCACGGTGACCATAGAGCCCCGCAGGGGCTGGAGAGAGAGCATCTCTCAACCCCTCAGCTGATGGCCGCCATGGAGGACCCGGCAATTTCGACGTTGCGGGACGCGGATCGTCTACACGGTCCCTACTTCGACGTTGAACGTCGAAGTAGGGCGCTATTCCGATCCCCTCATGAGGTTAGCGACTTCGACATCTCGCCGCCTAACGTCGAAGTTAACTTCGAAATAGCGCCCGACGCGTGTAGCCGCGACGGGTGCTATTTCGAAGTTAGTGCCGCTACTTCGAAGTAGCGTGCACGTGTAGACACAGCTATAGGCTGTTAGCTCAAGCTAAGCTCATGTGAATGCGTCTACCTCATCTAGGCCTTGCCCCTATAGCTTGCTTCACTGAAGGCACAGCCAGTGGACTCATTGAAGCTGCATCTGCTAACCTCAGAGGATTACTTCACCTCCACTGCAACGTGGCGGCTGTTTAACAGTACACAGCCCATTACGTAGACATATACAGGAGGTGGCCAATGCTCAGTTTAATGGAAACCACTGAGGGAGTTCATGGAGCCAGACTGAAATTACCCAAGACATTAATAAAAGCAATTAAATTCTCTACAATATCTGGCCACAAGGGAGTAGGCTCTTAGAACGCTTCCCAGTCCCTTAGGGCCAATTTCACAGCCGTAAGATTTGAAAAGTGGTAAATTTCACATTTTCAGCCATTTAAACCTAAAATGTCACACTATTAACAATGGGGTCCTGACCCAAAACTGGATTGTGAGGAGGTTATGGGATTGCCAGCCTCACTTTGCCGCTGCCTTCAGAGTCGAACTATGAAGGCAGCAACCACATAGCTTCCTTGCAAATGCAGGTGGTGCCAGGAGGTAGAAGTGTAGGGAGTACATCAGCTAGGGACTCCTCACTGCCAGTCCTGAAGACTTGCAAGGGACAGTATTTGCTCTGTCTCTGCACAGCTACAGAAAGAACTGCCCCACCTCTGCCCCACATTCAGCTGCAGGAACTTCAAGCTGCTGCCCCATCCCAGACACTGTCCTACAGCAGAGGGAGACATTCAGAGGTGGATCTGTCTGTCTCTTTTCACCCCCTGCAGCTATGCAGGAGATGGACAAGTCCTGTCCCTTCACTGCCCAACTGAAGTTAGAAGCCCCCCCTTGATGGGGCGCAGCCATCAGTGCAGAGAACATATGATCCAACCTCACAAGTCTCCTCCAGCTGCAGGTACCTCAGGTTGCTGCCCAGGCAAAGTCACCTGATCTGGTTTCCCCCATCCATAGCCAGAACCATTTGCAAGAGACAAGTTCTCCTGCCTGCCCCAGTCAGAGCTAGAACCCCACCCCCCTTTTAGTGAGCATTCCTAGGAATAAGGAGACATCAGATTTCATGGGGAAGAGCTAATTGGCAGCCCATGATGCATTTTTCAGGGCCGTGAAATGGTAGAACCCTACTCAGGAGACCGATTACTCATGAGTAAAGGGGACAAGAAACTACAATTCGTGAATTTATAATGCACATACAGCACGTGCATGTGAACAGCCATTTTCAAATCCATGACTTGCCAGGTAAAAGTTAGAGAGTTTCCAACCTTGCAGGATGACCGTTGGGAATCATTCTGAGCCAAAGGAGTCCAGTGTAAATGCTGGATCAGGACAAATCCATTTTTCCAAGAGCTCAATTTCTGTGATGCATATGGTAAACAGCAGTCGGCCTGTGTCTCCAGGGAACACACAAAAACTACAACCTTGAGCATTAACTAACCTGTTGACAGGATTGCAAGTTGGACGTTATGCAAGTATACATCTTACCTTCATTGCCCCACAATTTGCTGAATTTTGACTCATCTGAATGCCAGCTATGTCTTCCTAGACTGTCATTTAATTTTTCTGAAATTCTGTTTTTCCAAAAACCAGATAACCCCTAAATAGCTCAAAGGACTTACCAGATTATTATTTAGATGCACAGAAATCAAAATGTTTTCTTTTTTTCAGTATCTCATGAGACCACAGGCAACTCAGGAGCAGTACAATCCAGAAAAATCATGAGATTTGGAAAGCAGGAAATCCAGACTTCTAAATTCCAGCTGTACCGTTAACTAGCTGGATAGCCTTATCTAGACATCATTTGTCTGCCTAATTTCCCCATCTAGTAAAATGTGGATTTTTTTTTTTTGTTAGCGCATAGGCCTTGTAAACCCCACATTGTCAGTTCAGTCCTTGAGGGGGCTATGAGGGCAAGGGATTGGACTCAACGACCTCTCAAGGTCTCTTGCAGTTCTATGAAAAACATATATTTACCCATTTGAATAGGATGCTGTGATTGTTTTATTGTATGCTGCTATAATTGTGCTACTTAATAATGCTTTTCCATTACAAGGCATTATCTTCATCTTGAATTATAAACACATAATGACTTGTTCAAAAATGCAACCATCTGTAGTGAAATTAAAAATAATGTAAAATGGAGACATTTAATAAAAAATCTGTAATGTAAATGTATGAGATTGCAGTGCACTTTCCTAATGGAGCTCATGTCTCTGGCTTTGATCATATGTGGCTGTGACGAGAATGCCAAGTAGCAACGTTGACCTCTATTCAGTAGAAACATATAGACAGCTCCTATTGTACTCTTTTGTATTTAAATAGTGAAATATAAAGGAATAGGTCAAAGTAGAACACATATGGGTGAAAAGAGAAGTTTCACACCAATTACACTTTATACATGATTCACATTTTACCTATTTTGGAAAAAAATTCACATTTATTTACTGTCAAACAGGTGTTAAACTTTACATCAGTTATTAGTGATGGGCTCATTAACAGTTTTACACAAAGGGATGAAAAAAGCAGAATTTTGCTGAAAATTTACATTTCATTAGATCTTTATCATAAAATAAATTACTAAGTATAGGCTGAAGGAATATGGAAGAGTAATAGTAGTTTTATTTTATTTTAAAAAGGACAGGCACCTTTTGTTCACCAGAAAGTTTGAGAGAAGCAACCAGTGTCCCCATTAGTCCTCCCCACCCTACCCTGGGTAAACAATGAACAGGGAATTGACTTACAATCTTGGCTAGAGTTTACCAAATTTGTGCAAGACATGGCATAACTGGCTTCTTAAGAGAAATTTCTCCTTGGAAATGATAGGGTTTTTGGCAATCAAAATGTCAAACATAAGAATAAAAAGTAACTTCTCAAAGCAGAACACTGTTTACAGTGAAAAATAAGTGAAAACAGGTAGAACTTGGATTTTAAACATACTACAGTACTATGAACAAAGTTAAGAAAAACAGCTTATAACATATGTGCAACCAAGAGCTCTTCACAATATTTTCTTCAAACTCTTTAAAATTACTTTTAATAATTATATTTCAGTTGGACACAAATGTTTTTGTTTTACCCTACCAATAGAACAAAATATAATTTCTTTAGCCATCTTCCATGAGAACAGTTCACTGTACAGTTGAGGAAATATATGAAATAAGGCCTGTGGCTTGATTGCTAGTGGTTAGACATGTTTTCAATCTTTGCCTTAATGGAAAAGATTTGCAGTGAACTGCAAACTGATGCAGAATCTCTCTCTCCTGCTTTTGAAAGTCTTGTCAGGAATAATAGGGTATAGTAAATTTGTCCCACAGGATTTTAGAGCCTACGTCTTGTATATAATACAATGCAGGCCTACCCAAAAACAAAAGAGGGGCGGGGAGGGTTGTGTGTGCGCGCAGCCATATTTACAAATATAGTTCACAAACTGCTGCAGTAAACTGGCTGGAAAGTTTTCATTTGTTTGTTTCACAATTTTGTTAAACTCAGCAGCAGATGATATCTTAAAATACCTTGTTGGTATTTCTTCTCTTTGTAACAAATAATTCATTTTTAGTATACTCTGTGTATATACAAAGTTTTTGTTTTATAAAAATTCACAGAACTGCAAAGTCCAGTCACCCCCTTTACACCGGAGAACCACAGGGTGAACAGAATTGTCCCTTTGAGCAGGTAAGACGGAGCCTGTGTGGGGCCAATAAAAATTTTTTAATACTTGTATGTGGCCTTTTATTATTTCTTTGCTACACTATTAAAGGCTGGTCACTAGCTGCATTTGTCCTTCCCTAACATCTCCTTCTGGGATACATCCTTCTTTGTTAATGGGAATTATATAGCCATCACTATTGCCCCTGCTGATTTGATAGTACATCTGAAGGTGATGGCCAGCTCCAAGATTTGGCATGCTTTTATAGTAAATGTCTTCATTCTCACTCCTCCTCGAGGGAGAGAGATCTTCTTCAACATCAGGGCTGCTCTCAGGGTAAGGAGAGTCTCTGAGATTGGGCATGCTTGTGTAAAGGGAGTCTCTGTTCGGGGACTGTAGGTGATCTTCAGCCTCGGCCGTCAGCTGTGAGACGTAGCTGTCAGTTCCTTCACTCTTCACTTTCTTCTGTGGCTGGTACAGAAGCGAGTGAGTCCGTTGGGGAATGAGCGGCGCCTCAAGCTCCTTATGGTGGAGCTCCAGACCTGGGTTGTCACCGTGCATCAAAGATGAAGCATCCGCCACAATTGCATCATCTTCGCTACTGCTCCCGCCAATCACAGCTTTGGCTGGTAGTGTACGCTCCAGGTTGTGGTTCTTGCTGCTGCCGCCCCGCAGGTTGTTGTGCACTAATTCCGAAATGATCATTTTTTCAAAAGCAGTATCATTCAGGCTTAGTCCACAATCTACAACTTGCACGGTGTCATTATAATCTCCATTGCGCAATGAGTAGCTGTTGTTGAAATTACCATTTAGCGGTAGAGTATCCATGGCACTTGTATCCCTGGCATTGTTCAGTGAATGTCCTGGAACAGAAAGGGGACAGTTCAGGTTACATTCAGGCACCCTTTTAACCTCTCTTTTTGTATAAAGCTCTTTAATGTAGTTCAGGACAAAGTTGTACTTGAAGTAAGACTTGAGAAAAGTTAGGTTACTGAACATTCCCAACTGTAAACAGTTGCACACCATATAGGAAAGATGTATTTTTAAAAATACTGGATTTCCCATGGGGTGGAATTGGATTTTTTAATATAAAAATTTAGGGTGGGGAGAGACTCTGGGATTCTGACTTAGTAATTTAGTACCAGTTTTATGACCCTTTCACAAAGAACTGTTCACTCCATGCCCTTGCATATGTAATGCAAAGCAATTCATTCATAAACATTTACATTTTAAACTACAGCACTACGATTAGAAAAATAAAATTAACAGAATTTGTCCTAAACGACACTAAATTAAAAAGGAATTAGGCCACATACAAAACTGAAGATAAATGTATAACAAACCGACATAACTGGCAAGCAACTACTGTAACAACATTTCTAACAGTTCCTTTTTTTTTCCCCCTGGAGATGAAGTAAAGAAAAGAATGAAAAAATGGACAAACACGAAGAATTTATGTTAAACAAGGACAGCCAACTTTCACGCTAAAGGGACCAGGGCCCACAAGCACCATCCAACAACACGATAGACAGCAGGTGGAATGACTCACTTTGACAACTCACATCATGTCTGTCTGCTCAGGCTATCTGGCCTAAGAGTAGCTGATATATAAAAGAAAGTAAAATGATTTATTGTAACATGATGAAGAATTACTAAGCTTCTCAGCAACTTAGTCAGAGCAAGGGTTCAGCAAATTAGATTACTAGCAATAACAGCTTTTTTTTCTCCCACTTAAAGTAATTTTTGCACTAATATTCTGTCTGCCAGCAATGGCCTTGGGCTTCTAAAGGTCAAAGTTCGCCTGCAGTCTGCATCAGTCACAGTGACAGCACTGAATGAACCAGTATAGTCAATTAAGACTTAGGCCCACAGACACCATGGGCATGCAGTTCAAATGCAGAAATGTTAGGAATTTCTGTAAGCATGGGTCACAGAAATTAAACCAAAGAATAAATATTAACTGTGGAATGGGAGGAGGAAATCAGGCATAGCTGACGTCTTTTAACTGCGGGAGGAATGACAGATTGAGTGAGTCTGCTGGAGATATGAGAAAAAGTTTAAGGAAAAAAATTGGAATCTTATGGTGCTTTTTTTTTTTTTTTTTTTTTTTTTTTGCATTAAAGAAATGTATTTTCTATTGACACAAAGACATGTAAACTACAAAATCACAATGCTTACCAAGCAAAGAAAAAGAAGAGATTTGAAAGAAACTGAAAAGCCTGAACCATGGAAGGATGAATTGTTTGTTAGTGGATTCCTAGAAAGTCACTTTAACTACAAATATGACTGAAAATAAAGAAAGAATGAAATGATGTTACTGGAATGAAACTGATCACTGTGAGGCTGCTGCATTATATGCAAGGCTTGGAGGAGTATAGGAAAAAAACTTTTTTCTTTGAAATAGATTACAGCTTTCCTTGTTTTGCCTTTGTTCCACACTTAAAGCTGCAGCTTACCCTAGCAAATGCAAGTTTCTTCTGGAATTCTTTTTAAAATGAATATACGTTTTTGTCATGAGACTGGTTTGGTAGCAGAATACAGATTTTGAGCTAAATTCTTCTATTGGAAAAACTTGAAAGTAATTTTGTATTGTGTTATTCCAGTCTGCCATGTGTACCGAATTAGACAAAGTGGTGACAGTTGTTTGAAAGGACTTTTTAAGCACTGATTAGACAACTTCATAGCTTTGTAACTTCATATATGTTTCAAGATCTTAGCTGCACAGAACATATGGCATTTATAAGAGTGAGGCAACACATGGACCACATGCTGGCATTCATTTCCCTAATGAAAGTGATTTACTTTTATAATTTTGTTCTCTGTGCTCTGCTAAGCAGATACCAAAACATATTTGATAGCCCATCATGAGAGTTCTGTGATATACTGCAGAGTTAAGCACTCGAGAATATACTTTCATTTGAAGAGGCAAGTTTTGTTGCCCATGATCAGGTAATTCACTTGAAATCTTTCCATAGCCTGTAGCAAGATTACTGTGGGAATGTAGAAATGTAAGTAAATTATTAAGCATTTTGCTTGACATTGCTTTGGTTTAAAACAGCAAATTATTTCAGCATTGTGTATCCTCATTTACCAACAGGGTTTGCTACAGACCTTGTGTTATTTTCCAAAAAGCACTATGTTAAGTACTGTTTGAATGTGGAAACATTTCAGTTGCAAATTGTGAACCACTTGCCCGCTGAGTGTACTTCATGATCACTAGTAATGTTTTAATTGTGCCTATTAAAAACCATGCTGAAAAAATTTACATTTGATAGGCAAAGTTAAGTTTTACTCCCATACTTGTCTCTCTGTAGGTTGCTAGAGGAAAGCATAAGGAAAGTAAGAAAACAAGAGAATGAAAATAGAAACTACAGTTCAGTTAAAAATGGAAATAAAAAGAAACAAGGTTTTATGTTATCCATATAATTATAGATTTAACACTGAATTGTATTTACACTAGAGGTAATTGACTCATCAAAACTGTAACGACTAAAAATATATTAACTTATGAATTGCTCTGCTGTTAAGGAAAGCAACTAAATAATATCCCAACAAAAGTTAGGTAGTATCTCAGAAAACTAAACTGTTCTAATTATAGCCTCAAGATTCTCCTAAGAAATAAGCTAACATAAAGCTGCACTATACTATAGTTTGGCTCTGTATGTGATGCTGGATGCAATTTTCCACAGCAGGGTATCCAAAAGCGTCAAGATGCCTTGCACTGCTTTATTGTCTGATCAGCTCCATACGCAAGTTTTTCTCAGAAAGATTGAGAGTCAATTGAAGCTTATATTGGATAGACATGATACCTCTAAGTGATATTTATCTTGAAGATGGGCTCTCGGACCATGTGGTGTCAGTCCTGTAATAGTATATTAAGATTTATGCCACCTGCGTTAAAAACATGGATAATTATTGGTAAATACTATTATGGCAAAGGCATTACTATAATATAGTGCAGTTTTACAAGCCTAGCATTGGCAACACTGTAAGCATTTCTTAAACTGTCAGAAATTCAGAATGCAGGACAAGAACATTGCAAGCTGAGTTTCTAGCTAGTTTCAGGAAGTATAAGCACACCTGGTGAGTTAAACACGGGAGCTGAAGGGGCATTACATACAACTGTTTCAGCGAGCAATGTGTTATAGGGGTTGTTAGTGCCGTGTGGTCGAAGAAGAGGGTTTGTTAGTAGGTAATTGCCAGTCATTCCTAAAGCAAAGAAACAGAAAAAGAGACATCAGTTCTTTAATTTTATTCTGACAGTTTCTATACATTTTTTTATTCATCATGACTAATGTAGAACTTGTCAAATGTAATTGGACTGAAGATTTTGAGGGAGGAGAGAGAAAACTTTGTTAAATTTCATTAATTCACAGGTGCTGTCCAAATCCCTAAAGTAAACAGCTGCTGAGAATGACAGTTTCTGATTTATATAAAAACATTAAAGAAGAATAGCAATTAAATGCATAGGGATCCATGTACTACTTGAAGATGCTACCGCTCAATCAAAAACCTTTACTAGTGTGGTACAGAACTGCAAATCCAAAATGTTATTGATTTTGAGATGTTGGACAATCCCTTATGAAAATAATCTGGGTAATTACTAACCTGCTAAAAGCAGGGGAAAGGGAATACCTTTCTTCAAAGAAAGGCAAGGTAATGACACACTGCAACAAGTCTATCTTAGTATATGCTAAACCACACATGCTGAGGAGAAAGTTTTTCTTTGAGAAATAAGACCATTTGTGTGTTCTTTTGGGGCAGATTCATGATGCAACAGTATCTGCAAGGGTTTCAAAATAAACTATTAAGTATATAAATCTTCTTTAGCAATTACTTATCAAGATAAAATAAAACATGACATGATCAAATGGTCAGATATTTTAAACTAATGTTCAACTTTAATGCAACACCATTTACACCATGTTTCAAGTAATTTATTAGACAAAAGTTTCAGCATAATTTGTTTAAAACTTAATATTTAATAACGTTAATTTGGCCGTGTAACTCCTAGTTTATAAATTAGTAGGAAAACTAGTCAGAATAACAATGAAAAATTATGCTAAACCTTTGATTGAAAACACAATTTTAAACATCTCATTAAGGTAAAATTCAACTTATGTTGTACTGAGTTGCACAACTGCATCACGACTAATGTTATCTGAATAAATCACATGTCCAAAGAGAGCTAAAAAACCATCTACATTTTCGTACTATATTTAAATTCATTAGATTCTCATTCAGGCAATAGCCAAAGATATTATATTTTAAATATTAATGCTGTTATCTTACTAGGGATATTTTATTCTAGGTAGCAGAAATTTCTGGAGCTCAGAGAATTTTTTAATTAACAGATTATGCTAATTTTATTTGACAGCGGTTTAATTTAGTTAACAATTAGATTGCTTTTTACCTTAACATGTGAAAGTTGCTATTTACACACAATAAGTACCCATTCCGATGTATTTCCATATTACAATACATCTTCTCCATTATGCTTTAGTTTTAGCATGAATTACTAACTTAGGATATGTTTACACAGCAAAGTTATTTCGAAATAACAGCCGTTACTTCAAAATAACTGCTAGAGTCTATACAAGGGAATCACTATTTTGAAATGATTTTGTAACAGCAGTTGGCTTATTTCAAAGTAGGTAAAACTCATTCCATAAGTAATAGCAACTATTTCGAAAGAGCTACTTCGAAACAGGGGCTGTGCAGACAGGATATAGTCTATTTCAAAATAAGCCATAATGCGCCCAATGGCTCTATTTTGAAATAGGCCCTATTGGGTGTAGATGTTTTATTTTGAAATAGCTGAGTGTTATTTTGAAATGCATTTAGTGTGTAGTTGTGCTATTTTGGCACTCCGCCCCAGAAATGATGCTGACCCTTGATCTAGAAGAACCCAAATTACTGCACAACTTCTCTGTATTTTCTGCCAATTTTATCTTAAACTTATATTTTAAAAAAAACCACAGTACTTGTTAATGAGTAAATCAGCTTGTTTAATTTTGTGTCATTCTAATGGTGATATTCTAATGAAAAAACACTTTTCTGAACTTGGTAGGGTTGTTAGGTCTCAATTCCCCCTTTCTCTGGCCTTGAATTAGGGCCATGGCACAGGCAGAGCAAATGATGCGCTCCAGTGCCAGGTAAAGTCCCAAGCTGGCTTTTGCTGGTCTATGCAGGGCATACCTCTTCCCAGCAGCAGCAAACTCTTCCTCTACTGCCTTTCCTCTTTTTTGAGTGGACACTGGCTGTGTTTGGGACCTTCACAAATGTTGCATACAGATGTATGGAGTAGAGATGCTGGATAATCTTCAATTTGAGTTAAACAATTTAATAAAGTTATGGCCCTCAGAAGTCTGCAAATCATGTTTAGGCATCTGTGTGTGCTGGGGGTGGGGGTCACCACACATGGCAGATACAACACTGTCACAGAAAGGATAAAAAGTGTACTGAAAAAAAATCTTTACAGATGTCTTTTGCATAGAAACGGTGTCAATCTGATTTCACTGGGAACATTTCTGAGTCTAAAAATCATAGTTTCAAATATGCATTCAAATATTATTGCACTTGTTTGTCTATGTCAGATTTTTAACCTATAAAGGTTAGTAAAGTTTTAAAATTGTTCTTGCTTTTAAGCTGAATTATTGATGAAACTCATTAAAGTACACTTCCCATGAATAGAGAGGCAACTTCTACAGAGAATGGGCACGTTGAGTGAACAAGATTTTAAAATGTGCTCATGGAAAATTGTAATTTTTAATAGAACGTTTGTTCACAAGTTTTTTTCCCCTAACACAAATTCATTTCCATTCTTATCTGTCAAATACTATTAAATCTAAGTAATCTAAAATTGAAATGTTCCCAGTGACTGACCTTGATTAAGTGTTGAAGTGCTGTTGATGTCACCTGAGATAAAGGAAGATTCAGATTGTTTTCTCACAGTGTCGTTCCACATCCTTCTTATTCGACTCTGTTAATGTAAAGCAGTGAGACACAAACATTGTATTTTAGGTCACAAATAGATTTTCCCTCTTTCATCTGTCATCATGTAAATCACCTACATTGCCTTTCACTCTAAACTAAACAATGTCTTTAGCCCAGAGTAAATCTATGGCTCCTTTGTTATGAAAAGTCTGGGCTACTAAGTTCCAATTAGATAAAACATGATGGTATCCTTGCCAGTTCCATTAAAAAGAATATGTTTGCTTAAGAACGAACTGAAAAGAAATGTTTAAAGAGAAATCAATTCCACAATACAAAAATATGTATCTGCCACCTAGATCATTATAATGAGAAGACAGTTAATGCATATGAATGGCATCTCTCAGCAGGCTTTTGTAAATAAGGTTAATTAGAGGATGCTGTCAAAGACTTTGTTACCTGAGTGCCAGAGGAATAGCGAGCACTAGTTCTTGTTGTCGATGCCTTCACTGAACTGTGGGGGCTCTCAGTTGGTAGCCCACCACAGCAGTAGGAATGTCGGAAGCACTTGCCATATTCCTTACGTACCTGTGTAGATGAACAATGGGGACATTAAAAAAACAAAACAAAACATGTGAACAATAGATGTCTCTTGAGCAGTGTTCCTTGTAAACTGTGTGCTTGGGCAACAACCCAGAAGAGTGTCAGGTGCCTCCTAGCTGATTAGCAGAGTGCTCACAACTGCCAGCATGTTCTACTGGTGGTTCACATCTGCACATGCTTTGGTGCATATAAAATTTATTCTGTCCACGGACTGAAAAAATTAGAGACCATTGCTCTTCACATAAGGATGTGACCAATCATCATCTATTAATGAATTTTAATCTAATTCCTTTATGGGAGAGACACAAATTCAAATTATATATATTAAAATAAATAAATGGTCTCCTATCATAGGTCAATATGTGAAAGCCAGGTTACTGCACATCATTGTTTTTGCATGGTTCTGTAATTTTTTTTAATGACTCCTGTTCAGGAATAAATAAAAAAGTGTCTACGGTAAACTGGCACTTTTCCATCCTTGGGTTTTCCAGTCTTTTTGGTGCAAAAACAATGAGTCATAGTAATTGCTCATTACTTTCATAGGTATTACCCATAAAATTTACCTTTCCAATCGAAACGTAACTACTTGTTAATAGATCTACAGCTGCTTCCATTGCGAATGCAAGCCACGTGAGTGAAGGCTTTGCCATAATGTCTCAGTGCCCAGTTCTGGGTTGCACAACTCAGGCCACGGGGTAAGTCAATAGAACTATTGTCAAGACACAAGAATTTCAATCTCTGTAGCTATACATGTTTGCTGGCTCCAGAAAGTTCAACTCAAACATCAGTTGTTTTAAATGAGACTTTTGTCTGACTAAAGATTAAGAAAAGCTACGTAATGAGATCAGAATTTGGCCTATGATTAGTTCCCTCTGTTTCTAAATAAAAGTCTTGATGGTGCAGCTTTATAATTAGATGTATTGATGTTTATTTATATTAATGTCATCAGGACTATTTTTCAGAGCAGCTCTTGCCCTCAGATGTGTTCACTAACAACTATTTTTTATAACATGCACAAATCCTGGCAGCCATGAATGGATCAGTAAAAGACCTTATGAAAATAGTATTCACCAGGTCTTTCCCAGCTCCTAACACTACTAACTTCCCAAGTTTCTTTTGAAAATGGGACTTGAGCTCCTCCGTCACCTAGACACTTCTGAAAAGTGAATATTTTGTGCAAAATGTTAAAATTTTCATAGCACATAATCCAGGTTTTGCTTTCATAATCCCAAGTCTTTTATTCAAAAAGTACATACTTTTACCATGATACTTTTCCAAAAGCATAAGCAGGATGCAAATTTGACTATTCACATTAAAAATTAGTTTTGCAGTCAAATCTTGCATTTTATGCAGATACCAAATGACATATTTTGTAAAGGAAAGTTATACTGTATGTATTTTAAATGAACATATCTACTACTTAGAATATATTTCCAGATACATAATTAGAATAGGGTAAAAGTTCATGAAAATGTAAAGTTCTGTATCATTAGATGACATAACATCAAGGGAAAAATATATTTCTGGATGTTAGTGGATATTAAATGCTCTGAAACACTATATAACATGAACAATAGCAATCAAAGCTGTATTTTACCCAAATACCATCCTCCAGGGCCGGTTTTGCCTAATGCCTATATTGCTGTGAATGTACATTATCTGTCAGTACTGCACATTCCACTGTCATTATTTCTAAATTATAGCCTGTTTGAAACTGATGGAAGTAACAGCACTATCATCTTGTCAGGACTGGAAACATAATAGTTTTCTCTTCCACAATTCTGTATCTCTGTTCAATTTAGTGACCAACTGGTAATAACAGAATAAAAGGACTACATTAGCTATGCAGACAGGGACAGGATAATGATATCCAGTGAAAGGCACTGAAACTTTTAAACCTTAAATGCAGCCTGAGTATAAATCTTCTTGATCCAGGTTAAGGTTTTTCATACTTGACTGGTACTTTAACATTGCTTGACTCCACTTAATACAGAAAAGATGCATGACAGTAGGAAATAAAACAGCTATGGGTCTTGGATTTTCAAATCTTATACAAGTGATAAAAGGGCAACATTTTAATATACCCTAAGCTAAAAATTTCCTGTATCTTTACTACATTTACATTTTCACCCTTTTCCATGTTCAACCCCATCTCTGAGTATGGCTTTCCCTATCTGAAAGTGTAAGGAGTGCTGTTGCCAGTTTGACAAAAAAAAATCTCTCATTATTCTGGCATTCTCCCTAAAACATACTGCAACAGATTGCATGGAAGAAGTTCTATACACCAAATTGAGAAACAAAGTTAAGTGGTGAACACACACAATTTAAATCACAAGAATGATACTTTGCACTCGCATAGCGCCCATACACACAAGGATCTCAAACCACTTTACAAGCATTGAGTTAATTAGGTCCCCTGTGAGATACATATAACAAGAACTAATGATCACAAGTTCCAATATGTAAATCAGTTAAAATATCTAGTGGCTAAATACCTATTGCAAAATTGCTAAGATTAATTCAATATGGTTATTTTTAAAAGAAGATAATGACTATAATTTTTCATTTTTCTTACTCCCCTCTCCCTATTACCACTTCCTTTTTACTTTCATTTGTTCTATGACTCTGATGCAGATTGTAAGCTCTTTGGTACAGTTGTCATTTTTTGCTAGAGTAACAAATATACAATAAACACACACAGTAGGGACCTCAGGATGTTATTGAAAGGATATTCAGCTTTAAATCTGGAGGCTGACAAATGGACTCTTGCCCAAGATCAGGAGTTTACAAGAATTTACAAGCGAGTCTGCTCCACAATCTTTGGGGCAGTCAACATTTTTTAAAATACAAACATTTTCAACTTTGGAGAACTTTCTTCCACGTCACATACCATCTACTATGAATGATCACGTTAATCTACCACCTCTTGGTATTTAGCATTAAATTTTGGGATCTCAGTTGGTTTAGAAATGAACAGTTATCCACACTGCAACCCTCACGCATCACCACTGGTACTACTTAGTACTCCTCAAGAGAGAAGGCCAGGATGTATCACTGTTTGCACTGTTCCCTCAACCCCAGAAGTGATCTCCTCTGGGTTGAGACACACAGAAGCTGAACATGAGGCTGTGTGTGCAGCCAAGGTAGACATACCCACATTTGCTTTAATTTAGCCGGCAAGGACAGAATTAGTAGTGAGGAAGTGGTGGCACAGGACTCAGCAAGGAGTAGCTGTCCCAGTCCAGGCCTGCTAGAGACTCTGGATATGTGCTCAGTTTGCTGGCCACACCAAAGTCTGTGTCATTGACTCCTCAGTGTCACTTATCCACATTAGCTAGGCTAAACTAGTATGGATGTGCCTATCTGCATTGCATCCCCAGCTTTATTTGCAGGAAGCCACACCCACTGACACTGTAAAGGACTAGAAGGTTGAACTGCCACTGTTTGATGCTTTAACTGTTCTGAGAATAAATAAGGGCCATGAGTCTCCAAGGCTGTAATCGCAAAATGTTTATAAATGTAAAGCATATACATACTGCCACAAGAGACACCTATAGTAACTTTCATCCAAGATTCTCAGACCACTTTAAGAAATATTAACTAAACCTTGCAACATTTCTGCAGTGTAATATTAATACCCGTTGTACAGCTGTCTGAGTCATAGAGTAGTTAAATGATGCCAAAGGACAAATAGCAAGACACCTCCTACAAAGAGGACCGATGGTTTCTGTGTTCCAGTCCTCTACCATTGAACTCACCATTAGAAGACAGAGCTTTCCTTCAAATTACATTCTATTTCCCCTTTTTCTTCATTACTATTTCTTTTTTAAAAAATATCAGGCTACTGATGAGGTATAAACCATGTGTGCTTATTTTCAGTAACTTACTTTCTTTTGAAGGGCACAATGAAAGATGAAAATAAACATTCCCTGGAAAGCATTAAACACTGTGAAGAGATATGTCATCACAACAGTCTCCTCATTGATAAACAGCAGACCAAATGACCATGTTAGGCCAAGAAGACATAGGAGAGCAAATGCACCCAAGACCCAGGACCTGTAAAAGAAAATTAATTTTAGTAACACTGTTGATAAAAATGCATAGTGCCAACTTCAATATTAACATTTCAGTTGCTGCAGGTGACTTTTACTAGGTTCACATTCAAATGCAAAAAATCCTTGACTTTAACCTTTCATCTATTAAAAACAGAACAATTCCATTTGGTACTTTCAGTCTCCAGTAGAAACAGCAACAGTAGATATGACCTTTTTCTTATTCAAGAATTGCACAAGGTGTCAAAACTATTTTAAAATACAAAGGTGTAGCACAAGCCCCAGCTATCCCATTGCTTTAGCTGTATTTTTATATAGTAGACAGACAAGTCTAGTTTAACCACTAACTGAGTCCTATATTTTGAACAGTGGTGCTTCCACGTATCACCAAATAATGGAACAAATACACAGAAGTTAAACAGCAGAGTAAAAACTTAGAACCTAAAAGCTTTAACGTTCTTATGAATTCAGCTAAACTAGACCTAGGTGAGCTAACTTCCACATGAAGGAACCTTCCTGAAATGTGACAAAAATATGGATACATCCACAAAATAAAGTCTTTGAGAGAGATTCCAACATGACTAGTTTAAGGAAAAAGAAATTGTAGAGAACAGCACAGAATGAAGGGGAAAGGGATTTTAGTTGGTGCATTCCACATCTAACTAATGATCTTACTTGATAAATGGTTTATTATCTTCATAGCTAGAAAGCATTATAAGCAGAAAAGAGAAACAAAATTATTAGACAGAATTGTAGCAGAAATTAGTATGAAAGCATTTTTGTATTTTATATACAAATTAGTCAAAATTAGGAAATTCAAAGTGCAGAGGCAAGCAGTATAAAATCATAAAGGCATATAAAAGTTAAAACTACTTTAGCAAATTAGATATTTCCAAACTAGTTAATTAAAATTAAAGGTGCTCCACAATATTGACGGAGTTTGTAAAATTAAAAATAACATGCTAGGAATTTGGTAATGTAGGGTTCTATCTTACCCAGGTAAGTCCGTATTATAGTAGCCATCACAAACACGGTAATTACTGGTGTGGATGAGAAGACAGAAAGAGGAAAAGGAAGAAAAGAGAGAGATGCTAAAGATTAGCGCTCTCTCTCATCATGCAACATGCAATGAAGCTGATACTGACCTATCTATAGCATCTTCTTTGCAGTGTTAACCTTAATATAAACCTGTCTTTGCCATTTTCAGTATTAAAATAAATTCATAGGGCCTTTTCACAAGCAACCCTTATTGTTCTAAGTTATACCATCCCAGAGCAACAGCCTTCAGTTTGGGGGGAAAAAAATTAAACACTAAATAGAATACTCTAGAAGACTGTCAAACAAAGCAACAACTGTAAGATTCTTTTATTACATAACACTTCCATTACTCTCCAAAAGGGATACTGAAATATAGCACACAGATAAATCAAACGTATTCAAATTGCATGAAAACAACAGATAATCTTCAAGTTAACAATAGTAATGGAATAACTTCTCTTGGAAAGACTGAGTAACAAATGAAAACGTCTCAGAACCCCTAAAATAAAGCTATTTAACAAAACAAACTTAACATTATCATATTAACCATGGAAACAAGGAACATCATTTTGAACTAATACTCAATGCAAATGAAATTACCACATTCTTCCATGAAGATACTGAAATAATTTCTTGGCACTAATTCCAGGCTGAATTTACCTAATTTTGACCAATGTCTGTGGCATTATGGTAATAATTTAACAAAAGCAGGATTGGTACTGTTCCTTTCCAACAGACCATTTTAGTTGCTGGGAGACAGAGCCATGTGTTCCTAATGGAGAGGAGCTTTCAATCAGTTCAGTAATCAGAAAATAATCACAGTTCTCATACTTGAACACAAAGCACTTACTTAATGTTTTCCAACCTGCTAGAATCTGGTTTCAGAGTGTTTGAGTGCTTCACCATTTTGCACAATGTGATCACCAGGAAGATAATATTCAGCTGTCAAAACAGATAAGAAAGAAATTAAACAATTTTAAGTAACAGGTTGAGTAATGAGGATGTTATTGACAGGGGGAAAAAAAAACACCTATGACAGTTTGACTGTTTCACCCCTACAATGGTGATTCAAATACGGACAAGGGGAAACATTTTCAAAGTCGCAATTTTACCCAGAATCTAGCCTCACCACAAGTCACTAGCTTCTCAGACAACCTGCATTACCTTATTTAACGTGTTGGTCTGAATTTGACATTTTTAGTTGAAGGTTGCCCCACTAAACATCACTATTTAAAAGCACACTAAGTCAAAAACACCCACAACCCTCCCTATTCTTACTCCACTCATCCCACCACAACCACACACATTTTGTTCTTCATTTTTATCCCTGCTGCCACCACTCTTCCTCCTACTTGCCATCATTCCATCCTTCCTTTCTTCCTCTCACTAGTTCCTCTTCCATCCCTTCTACACCTGCCCTTCTTCACTCCTCCTGACCCCGAGCTCTCGTCTTGGTTGGAAAAACAATTTTTAAAAATTGCTTCACTGTAACAAATGAAAAATCTAGCAGACACAGAAAGAACACAATTTAAATCATTGTGTAGCACATCCTCCTTTCTCCATCCATTTTATTGGCAGAATATCGTTTAATTTAGATTACAAGCTGGCTGTGCTGATGTCTGAAGTGTCGTGCATGCCAGGGTGGAAGATAATGAAAGTAGCCAAGTACAGTAGACCCTTGATTTACATGAGGGTTCTGTTCCCACGCACTCTCGCTTAACCCAAATTTTGCATACGTTGGGGGTGGCTTTTTCCCTGGTGGAAAACACGTTCTGCAGCAGGAGCACCTGGAGCTCCTTTTACAAGGTAAATCCTGGGCTGGGAGCAGAGGGGTTAAGCCTAGGGTGGGTTTGGGCTGCAGGTGGGTGTGGAGTGGAATGGAGCTGGACATGCTGGGAGGAGAGGTGGGGGTTGAGCTAGAGCCATGTGCCTGGGGTGGTGAGAGCCAGAGCCCTGCTCGGGTGGTGAGCCAGACGATGGGGGGTTTGAACCAGGGCCACACGCGGGTGTTTGAACTGGAGCCATGCATGAAGTGTTTGAACTGTGGCTGGGAGACAGAACCAGGGCTGCGCACAGGGATTTGAACTGGGGCTGCATGGAGATGGTGAGCTGATGGGGGGGGTTTGAACCAGGGAGCAGGGGCTGAGCAGGGTTGTGGGGTGCGGAGCCAGGGCTGTGGTGGGGGGAGGGTTGAAGAGCAGGATTTCAAAGTTCCACCTAACTCACGTTAATGACAGTTACGCATAATTCAAAATTATGTGGTGAGGGTTTACTGTACAAAAAAGTATGAAATTTATCAAAGCACTTATTACATTTTCCATGGAAGCCCATGTGAAATGAAACAGTGATCTCAAGCCAGTTTTTTAGGCCACTTGACAAAAATAGCCATCTGGAGTGACACTTAACTGTTGTTAGAGCCTCTGAACAGAAGCAGTTGATGAAATGGGCATAAACCAGGAGTCAGAGTCAGAGATTTCAGTGTGTTTTTGTGATCTGCCTGAGACACACTGCATTAGGTTATTGTGGTCATTTCTGGATGTTCCGTTCCTGGGACAAATTTTGCATTGTGCTGCACAAATGTAACGGAGGTATATTCTGAAGAACTCCAGTGACTATAAGGTAAGGAACATGTTGACTCTTCCATCTGAGCAGAGGGCCTGCTGGGTGTGTGACTGGAGCTCCAAGTTGCCACCCTACAGATCTCATGAGATTGGGATTCCCTGGAGGAAGGCCAACAAGGGCAGCCTGAGCTCTAGTAAAATGAGCCAAGGCATACAGGGCAGGAAGGTCTTCTGCAAGCTGGTAGCAGAGGCTCTAGCTGGAGATCCATTTTAAATGTGCCTGAGAAGATACTGTCTTTCCTTTCAGTGTCTCAGCAAAGATGACTATTAATCTTGCAGATCTTCTAAATGGCTGTATCCTGCATAGACAAAAAAATCCAAGGACTGCATGGGTCTAGGCCACGTCTACACAGGCAGTGTCTGTCAACAAAATTGGGCTTTTGTCGACAAAAACTTGCTGAGCATCTACACCAGGCGTGTCCAACCCGCGGGCCGCATGCAGCCCTGGACAGCTAGTAATGCGGCCCCACAAGATCATAAACTTTTAACATTATTATGTGATTTATATACATTAACCATATTATATATTTTATATGCGGCCCAAGACAATTCCTCTTCACTCAGTGCAGCCCAGGCAAGCCAAAAGGTTGGACACCCATGATCTACACAGTTCAAAGCGCTCTGTATAGAGTTTGTCAACAAAACTCAGCTGTTCAGTCAGTAGCATTATCCCTGTTCCTGATCAGGTATAACGCCTTTGTTGACAGTGTTTTGTTGACACAGTCCCTGTGTAGACGTTTTTGTTGACAGAGAGGGCTTCCGGTTCCCTGGGCAGCCCTATTTGCAGAGCTTCTGGTCAGCTGTTCTGTCGATAGAGGGCAGGGCAGTCTGGCTGCCCTCTGTTGACAGAGTGGCTTGCTCTTTCAATCTGCTTTTGCGTGTGGATGTTATCTGTCAACAGAGGTACTACCGAGGTTTCTCTGTCGACAGAGGCTGTCCATGTAGACATGGCCCTAGGGAGTAGAGCTTTCTGTCCTCTGCAAGGCTTTGCTTAAAATACAGATGGACTGTCTGCTTCAAGTAAAAATCAGAAAGAACTTTGGAAATTAACCTGTGGTGCAGTCGTAAGAGATATTTTGTGCGTCTGATAAATCATATAAGATGGGGTCACCATACAGCCCCAAGTCCACACACTCTCCTGGCTGAAGTGATGGCCAGTAGGAAAACCACCTTCCTAACTAAGTGTATGAGGGAGCAGGAAACCAAGAGGTCAAATGGAAAAGTCAACAGCACCAGATTCACATCCCAAGCAGGCATGTGCTTTTATGCTGTCAGGAATGTTCTGGCCATGCTTTTTAAGAATTTTACTATTGTTGGATAGACTAAAACAAAGTAGTTCTCCACTCTTAGAAAGAGACAATAGGCATCAATGACTGCTAAATATATCTGCAGTGAACTGATGGATAGGACTGATGGCTTCAAGAAGAGGATAAGAGTCTAGGATAAGAGGAATCTTTGACTTCTCTGGAGACAACTGATACTTCTGAAACCACAAGAAGAATTGCTTCCATAGAATAACAGGACTAGAAGGGATCTCAGAGAGGTCATCTACTCCACTCCCCTGCACTTAGGCAGGACTAAAACCATTACCTAAATCATCCCTGACATGTAGTTTTCTAACCTGCTCATAAAAATCTCCAGTGATGGAAATTCCACAACCATGTGGCAGCATAAGACTTTCAAGGAGAGAGTTTCCAGAAACTGAGATTGGTGGATTGGGCCTCCTCTGAGTGGGATCTCTCTAAATCCATTCCCCACCCAAAATCCCACATTGCCAGATGCAAGGATACTGGATAGGGATGACTGCTCCTGATTCCATTCTGTAACAGTAGATTTGTAGACAGCAGTAAGTAAATGTAGTGGTGGGTGGACATCTGCAAAGCCATGATGCACCAGGACTGTCATGACCACCGTGGTATTATTAAAATCAGTATTGCCTTGTCCAACTTGATGTTCACTATATGTGAGGCAGGTGGGAGAAGACCAAGAAACCTGTCTCATATCTATTGACATCACCACTGAACTGGAAGCTGTGTCTGCTTTGTCCAATGACACTTGAAAGGATGACCCAGACATTAGCTTTCCAGAAGAGCCTGGAACTGGGACCTAACATTACTAAGGTAATTTACTGGTCAACTCTTGTTGTAGTTCATGAAGGTATATTTTGCTAGAAGCATCCAGTAGTTCTTAATATGGAAAAGTAGACCCAGTAAGAAAAAGTCTTTCTGGTGTCCTTGTCTGATAGAATGGTCCTGGATTGGTTAGCTCTTCTGCCCCATGTCAGCTTTGACAATCAGAGTGTTCTGGTTTCAGAACAAAAAGATATTTGCCTTCTTCGAGAGGGACAAAACGCTTACTTTCAGCTCTCTGAGGAGTAGAGAGACCAATGTTCCTTCTAATTTTCTGTGGAAAGTAGAGTTTTAATGATCCTTGACTAGGGCACACCAAGTTCTGACCATAAGAACACTGGAAGAAGTCATCCATATGTGATCTGAGGCATGCAATGTAGCTCTGCCTGGGCAGAGGCTGAGCACTTTTTTGCTTTCTTTGTACCCCTTTTGGGAATGGTTTTGGAAAACTGGAAGCCACCATTATTGTCAGAGCTGGCTTGCGCTTCTTGTGAATGTCAAGAGCACCCTCTGTGTGTGATGGAGTCTCTTGCAGTCCTGAGTGAAGAGAAGAAGCAGCTTTCTTCTTTGAGGACTTACGAGACACTTTGTTTGCCTTCTTATGGGGGTGTTTCTCCTTATCTTCCTCATGCTTCCACTTTGCAGAGTCCCTGAGCCTGCCAGGCTCCACTCAGTGAAGTGGAGAGCAGGAGCTTCCTTGATCTGACTGAAGTCTCACAGAATGCCTACAGACTGACTAGTCCAAGGGGGAAAGGAATGGCAGAGCTCAATGCAGCAGTAGAGGCAGTTCTCCTGCAGGCTGCTTACTGGTAAGACACACAAGTAGGTGAAATAAGGCCTGTGGCCTGAGACTTCCTGACTGTTGGGAAATATACAGGAGAATGCCCATTCACTAATTGTGACTAAAAACTATTCCCTAACTAAATACTAGGACAATTAAAAATGGTAAGCTGTACAGCTGTACTTGTTAGAAATTTAAGCAAGCTAGAAGGCTCTGAACACAAGAGGATCCCATCCAAGGCCATGACTAACAGAGGCAGTAGGTCCATGCCAGCCCTTAACACTTTGCTGAGAACCTGAGGTGAACGGCCAAGGCTCAGGCCAAGGAACACTACTATTGAAGACTGTCCCATTCTGACCTCCTACAGTGAATACCCAGAGGGACCAGGACTCGAGGAAGACTGGCAGGATTTCACCCAAAGAGTCTTTGCATATGAGGAGTCTAATTGACAGTTAGGCATCTAAAATGTGGGAAAATATGAGTCTGTGTTTATATAGTGAGATTCCAGACCCGTAATAACATCTCAGCAGTCAAGTCCATACCCCGGAACCCACACAAAGTTTCCGTAAGGCAACAAGGCTTCATTCAGGTTTTCCCTTTGGGGGTATCATTGCAAAAACAGGGGGCTAATGTTGCAAAACATCTCAACATTCATTAACATTTAGAAAACAAAACTGAAATGAGCCCAGAACTTTTCTAAGATGATACAGTTTTATCATAGCAGAAGAAAACAAACCTCAAAAATAAAAAGCATTAAAGTACTGCACTTTCAAGGCAAAGTAACTATGACAACCGACCATATGATACTTGTTCTCCAAATCTCTGTGAAAAATGATATAATTTGAAACATCAGCAAAAGAACATTAGTTCACCATCTGAGAAAGGATTAAAAAACATTGGCTTTGTATATGCACTCTGTAACTACCAGAAAATCGGTCTATCGGTGGAAAAACTAAGTGGCAGAGAGCTGATCTTGGGGAAAAACATCCACTTTTATGTCACCCACCTCCTATCATGAAAAAGGAGGTTCAGTTTTTTTAAATAATTTGCTGTTGTGGGTATATTTATTTTATTACATAGTACACCAAGAAGAAAGGGCTGGGGACATATTTACTTTTATAATAAATGACAAACTCCTTTTCCTACTGAGGGAGGTGGGTTTATATACATGTACCCATATGCACAAGAGATGAAACAAACCAGGTATTTATGCCTCCTTTCCACTAATTTATATCAGCTGTTATCTAGCTGATTCAATACATTCACAGTTGTTTTAGAAAGAGGGATCTTAATTTCTGAATTTCTTAATATCAATAGAAAACTTTTTAAAAACCATATTGCAAAGCATAAAATCCACGGAAGCCTATCAAATGGCAAGGTGAGTTTTGTATATGCACCTCTAAAAATGGGACTCTCTTGCACTAGAACAAGTCAACCAATGGACATGATGCTTTTTGCTTTCACAACGGTGTTACCTGCCAACAAATTTTTTACCTGGCTCAAGCAGCTCACACACTGACCTACATTCAGCTATTTATTCATTTAGAGTTATAAATCACTCCTTGATGTATATATATTCTCCTCTTCCACAACAGAAAAACCATGAGCATCCAAAGCTTTGAGTTAATAGTTTCATCTTTCAAAGTTTGAAATCCTCCCGTAAATAAAAATAAAGTTATCTGTTACTAAACTCCTGCTATTAGATTTTTTTTTTGAAAAATATTATCCTTCAATGAGCTCCAAGTAAAGTTGGTATAGTTGTTAACGTAAGCTAAAACAAACAGAAGTCTCTCTTGCACAGATTTCAAAGAACTCAAGTTACACAAGTAATATGTGATGATAGGCGCAAAGAATTTTGCTGAACAACAGTACAGGCCCTTAAGAGTTTAGCACAGCTTCACATTTAGTGAAAGTTCACTTGATGCCATCAAAACCATGGATCTTGTGATCAGTAGAGATGCTGAATTCACAAGGCTTCTTTAGTTTAGGCAAAGTTTTCTGAGATTTTGGGTTCTTCAGATCAGAATCCAAGTGTTGTTAACACTGATTTTGATGCAAATTTCAATTCTAAATCAAACCTGAAATGCTGCCTCCCTATCTTTTCTCCAGCCATATTACCTATACCTTTATAGGATGATTTTCAAAAACTCCCAGCTTTGGGTTAACTTCAGGAACGCAGGCAGCTTAGCACCTCTGAAAATCAGGCCAGTTCTTTTAAAGTCTCTATAGATTTAGGGGCCTAAGGGTATGTCTACACTACAGTTATTCCAGAATAGCTTTTTCCGGAGTTATTTTTTCAAAATATATTATTCCGCAATAACAGCTACACTACAGTGAATCCGCAAAATAAGCAACATTTATTCCAAAATAGTATGTCCACACACAATGGAGCCTATTTCAGATTCTAATCTGAAATACTATGTCTACATAGCAGCTTTATTCAAAACAACAACAAAATCTATTCCAGAAAACCTATTTTGAAATAGCTGCCATTCCTCACACAGGCTGTGTCTACACTAGCCCCCGCACCTTTCGAAAGGGGGATGCTAATGAGACACTTTGGCAGATGCTAATGAGGTGCTTCCATGAATATGCAGCAACTCATTAGCATAATGCTGGTCACAGCAATTCGAAAGTGCCACTTTCAAGTCGCGCGCTACTTTTGTAGATAGAGGCCTTTCAAAAGGACCCCCTGGACATTGAAAATCCCTTATTCCTAAAACCAAATAGGAATATGGAGATTTCAAAGACTAGGTGGTCCTTTTGAAAGGACCCTCGTCTACATGGGTGGTGCGTGATTCGAAAGCGGCACTTTGAATCGTCAGAGCTGGCATTATGCTAATAAGGTGCTGCATATTCATGGCAGTGCCTCATTAGTATTGCCAAGTATCTCATTAGCATCCCCTTTTGAAAGGTGGGGGCTAGTGTAGACATAGACACAATGAGGTTACCAAATTTGAAGTGAGGCATCCACTATTTGGAAATAATTTTGAAATAGAAGTTGCATTGTGTAGACACTTGCCAAGCTATTTCAAAATAGTGTCTGTTATTTCAAAATAACTTTGCTGTATTGCCACACACTAAGGCCATGTCTACACTTACTATAAACTTCAAAATGGCCACGCTAATGGCAAATCCAAGAATACTAATGAGGC
This sequence comes from Carettochelys insculpta, assembly GCF_033958435.1. Classification (NCBI taxonomy): domain Eukaryota; kingdom Metazoa; phylum Chordata; order Testudines; family Carettochelyidae; genus Carettochelys; species Carettochelys insculpta. The sequence continues at coordinate 27,496,577 of NC_134145.1, read as the reverse complement.
ACTGAAATGCATATTCAGCATCTCATTAGCACAGTGCTTGTCCATGGCTCGTTTACACAGCAGTCCTTTTCGAAAGGAACCCACCAACATCAGCTGATAGGAATAAGGGGATTTCGATATTGGCGGGGTCCTTTTGAAAAGGACCCCCATGTAGATGAGCGACAGGCGAGCAAACCACAGCACTTTCAAAGTGCCGTGGCCAGCAGCATGCTAATGAAGTGCACTGAACATGCATTTCAGCGCCTCATTAGTGTTTTTCGATTTGGCCATTAGCATGGCCATTTCAAAGCTTTTTTAAGTGTAGACATGGCCCAAGTAGGCAACAAGGTTTGAAAATTCTGTGTTTACATGGAAAATGAGAAAGTCCACAGATAATCTGAGGTAATGTGAAATCACTACTAGATGCTAAAAAGAAATGTTAGTAAATTAATCCATAATTGCCCACTACCATGTTTCTTGCACTCTTCTTCTGAAGAATCAGATACTGGACATTGAGAGTCACGGGATATGTGGCCTATGGGTCTGATCTAAGATCACAATTCCTGTCCTCCTACACGCATTTTATACAGCTGCAAATTAACTTATAAAACTTTTTTTAAACAAAACTCCACCACCTGTAAAGCCAGCCAAATATACAAATTTAGGAAGAAGAAAATTCCAAACATTTTTAAAAACTGTCTATAAAAATGTTGCCATTCTATGATCTAAATGCTGAGAATTCTACAGAGCAAACAGCAAGTTCAGTACCCTATAAAATTTGAGTATTCTCTCTCTCCACCAGCACACAGAAGTCTTATTTGTAGTGCTGCAAAACCAGAAGGCATTGATCTTAAAAAGATGCACTACTGAATAATGTCTGTCCTGCACATCAGACCAGGGTCATTTTAAGGGAAATATTTTTTGTCTCAAGTTTGTTGGCAGGGGAAACGCTGTTATATTGTGTACTCATAGAAACATTGTTTTGTAAATGAATGCTTACTGATGTTCCCATGAGGTTCAATATTGTATTTAGCATTGTTAGTGACTCCTCCTCAATTTTCTCATGAAATTCAGCATTGTTTTGTTACTGAAATCCTGTTCATGTTCTATACGACTGAATAACTCTACCTCCCTGTAACTTACATTATTGGTACTTTACCTCCTGATTAATAGGGAATTACCAGAGAGGAATGTTATATGAGCAACAGGAATTCAGTTTGAGCTGGAGGCGTGGATAAGGAATTATGAGAAACTCTCCCTTGGTTTGTTGGGTGGGGGGGTGAACAAAGGAGGAGAGAGGCATAAGTATTGCTCACTTCTTGTTGTAAGGTGTGCAGGCTTTGAGGAGAGATCCCCCTGCACCTTACTTGGCATGCCAAATAAAGATTCTTCTTCCACTCTCAGTGTGTTATGGGGCCAGCGTTGCACACCGGGCACAAACTGACACTGTGCCACCTTAAGAAGGAGGCAACAAGTTCATTTAAAAGAAAGATTGTTATCAGCTGCAGAGAACTTTGAAAGACTAGGCATCGTCCTATAGAAGATAGGTAAGTGGCAAAATGATGGTCAGGTATGTGACAAATAAAATTTATCACATGGCTTTCACTTTCAAATGTGCCATGTGTGTACGTATAAAAATACATATCTACAATACATTTTTACATGTGCACACGCACACACACACAATGTGTGTACCAAGCTATATGCATACACGCATACTAGTGTAATAACTTTTCAGTCTGAGTAGAATGACCGCACATTTTTCCTATAGTGCTTAAACAAAACATCTATGGAATCTTTGTTTAAATAACCTTTGCCGAGCTAATTTATTAGTTCCATCTGTGAGGATTATATCTCAGTAACCCTGGCTGGGCAAGAATCTAAGCAACTTCATCCATTTTAATGCTATGCATGAACAGAGGGCTATATAGAAGTCAAAATATTTGGGCTTTTCTGGCTACAGATGATGGGAGCACACTGTTTGTTTTACAGTCATCAACTGGCTCAACTGAATCATATCTGCCTGAGCTTAGCAGCTTAAAATTCATTCCACACAACATGCAGTGCTGACATGGATATGATAAGACAGAACAGAAATACCACTCTGAAGTAACCTAGCTGAACTGCACATGTTCTGACCCTTTTTGTCCTCCCTGGAGCTTTTGTTACCTGGCAAATGCAGCTCTAAAACTGCTCATGTAGCTCCAGATCTTCGCTCTTAGCCATGCAGAAGCCTATTTCTCTGTGGGACTGGCAGCCAAAGAGGTGTTCTCTGAAGGAGGTTTCTAAATGAGTGTGCAAGCTGAACTCTTACTGAACTGAATTAATTATTAAAGATGCAGATGGAACTGTCCAAATGATGAGAACAGCTCCTGATGTGTCATGATCCAAGCTTTCGTTAAACCATTTCAGGCATACTAATGGTTTCCCACCGCTCATTACTTACAAGCTCTTCTCTCATAGATATAATGACCCTGGTGCCCATAGGCATTACAGAGTCTGGAAATACTGAAGTTGAAAGTTTTCTGTCTTCCTCAGAAAGCAGCTTTCCCTCACAGATCCCCACATTGTCATGAATAGTTTTAATGCAATTGGAAAAATGGATTTAACCACAGAGAAAACCTTATAAATCAGAACATCAAACAATATTGTCTAAGAACATGCATATTATTTAATTAATAAACATCTGAACAGAGTGTGTAAACTTGCAACAGATATTCAAAAGCTTACTCATATTAAATTCTTTCATGCCATTGATAAAGAAAACTCTACAGACATGGCTCTTCTCTGGTTATGTTGCTTGCACATGAGATATTTTTAGCCATTACTTATCTGCCTCTCTTTCTCTTTCTATCTCAGTTGGACGATTAGAGGGCAAAGAAACTGCAGGAGAAGAATTACTCCCAGGAACTTTGCTGTGATTGCTACCTGCTGCTTCGTATTTGTGAAGTTGGGAATACTATTCCCAAAGGCCTTTAGCCACTCAGTCTAAGTCATTTACTGGAGGGTAATAATGCCACGGCTTGTAAATAATAGCAGAGTCTTACTGTACATGGTCAATATAATTTAAATATCCTTCATCTCTGTTCTCACACTGACCTGGTAATAAGGAAACACAAATGGCCTCAGAAAAGCCACCTTCTGGCCCCCCTGCAAGTGAAATGTTATATAAAATACAGAGGCATGACCTAGAAAACGCTTATAATACTACGTTAAACAAAAACAAATAAAACCCACTTACAACCAGAATCTAAAGCTCCGAATAGCTGAACTGTATGACATCAGACTTAGAACAGTTTTCTTTAAATGATCCCAGAGTCATATATAGAACTTCTCCTATTGGAAGAGACATTAAAAATGTCTGAAGTGCCTTTTAAATATATTTGAAGGCTTAGTTTTAAATCCAGTTCCAAAGTGGGTGAGATTTCCTTTACTTTAAACATATTTAAATAGACTAAAATTTGCACTACATTCCTAGCTGTCTAACCACATTCCACATGCCTCAAGGAAACTTATCCTCCTTTCTCTCTCTGTCTCTGTACATACATACATGAATTTTGACGTTTGAGGAAAGAAATTTTACATAGAAAACCCTTACAGCATTGTTACTGCATCTTCAAAATGAAGCATTTACTTGCACGTTGTGCACTTGTCCTTTCTGAAGTGTTCACAGTCAATTGGTTAACCCTTTTGTAACCAAGGTAGCCTTCTAACAGAGTAGAACTGTCCTAACTACATCTGGAGATACTGCAGCATGGTATCTTAAGACAGAACAAATCATATCATAAATCATATATCAATAGGCTTCCCAGAATTGAAACAAATTCTGATGTTTATTTTGAAGCATATTTCCTATTTTTACCTGTTAAATATTTACAGATGTGAGAAATTATGGAGGAGGTCATAAAATAAAATATTTAATCACAGTAGACATAGAAATTCAGGATGCTGAAGCTTTATAAATGTTAAAACCAGACTGTCAACATTACGTGTCAAGTATATGAAGTAATTATCTCCAAGTCAATTCAGTCCTCAAAGTGTTTAGTATTTTGACTATCTACAAATTTTGTTTATCATCAATAGAAATTTTTCAATTGTCTGTGTGTTCAGTGAAATTCACTTTTTACCAACACTGGATAAAAATCAAATCCTTACAACCCTACCTATCCAGGATGGGCTGGCATACCTTTTCACTGTAATTCATAGATTCAAAATGTGCCAATTTTCTCACATATTTTGGGGTAGTGCAAATTATAAGATACAAGAAATGTGCTTAAATAATGCAGTGTTTAGTGTATCAATAAAAGGCAAGAATTCAAAAATTAAGGCGGACAAACTATCCTTGAGGATGAAAGAATACATAAGTACAAAGCTTGAAAATAGCGAAGGTGTGTCAGCTCAACTTGTATTTCCTGGCTTTTGTCAGTTTTTGCTGTAACATGGGATTTGGGTTCCCAGAAATACTAATAAAACCCACTTTGCTGTTTTAAAATATCAAAATTGTGAAGTCTCTCATTTACCTACAGAATAAATGCAGCAGATCTTCTCGTATCTAAATATATATCCGTGTTCTAGTTATTCTGAAGACTGAAATGATTCTCTGACTGGATAATGAATAGATTAACCACTGGATTTTTAATCAGATACACAGTATTTCCATAACTGATTGGAATGACTCAGGTGGATTTTCTACTGGGTTCACAATATATTAGTTATATAAATCATACGTGCATTATGCACAGTACACATAACATATGCACATATGGGAAAAACACTGCATGCATACAAAATGATTGAACTATTTACCCAGAGGACTAGAACTTCTGTTTGAGTCATTTCAGTCTGCTGGATAAATATTCAGTTACAATTTGTGAACATTTGCAAACCTGACTCAGTATACAGTTGCTACCATAAAAGACCCTTTGCAAACCTGTATTTACTACTATACTGATCTGTCAAGTGACAACCATACCAATATGACCTACAATATTAAAATAACAGACAAAAAGAAGTGAAGCAGCACCAGCTGAATTTGGAGCATGATAATTTGGTCAAAACATATTTTTTAAATATTCCTCTCAATCCTTTGTTCCCCTTACAAATTTGCCTTAAGAATTTTCACACAAAACTCTGAGGGCAGGGTTTGTAATGACTGATAGTGCTCAACATTCACAACACTATTGCTCATGTACAAAGAACAGAAATGTGAAGGGGTCTTTGGAGGGGAGAGAGAAAAAGGAAAGCACTCTTACCAGAATAATGAAGGTAACAGGTCCAATGAAACTCCAGATAAAATAGTTATCTGTGTGGAGCCAGCAACTGTGAGGAAAAAGGCAATGAAAGTTAAATGACTATTTTGTCTCCTGAGTTGTAAAAACGGAAAGTGCAAAACCCATCTTAAATAATCCTTGAACAGGTGCTTCACGGTGAATACACGAGACACCACCAGTGAAGAGTATCATCTTAATCGCGTCCATTTCCCGCCCCCGCTGTTTTGTTTAGTTTTCTGTAACAAGGTTGTTCCTCACCTGCTCAGGAGTTCTCCTTACATACCAAAACTAACAGATTTGGTTCTTATTTAAAAAAAAAAAATTTTTATGATTCCCTCAGTTTTTGCTATGGACTGATGAAATTCAACATCAGTAAATGTTTTATTTTCATAGATTTTCCACGTAAGTTTGAAAATTTGCCTTAAACTTCAAAACATGAGCAAAGAGCTGATCCTTGAGGAATTAAAGATAGAAAATGTTCAGATGTCATATTTTTATGCAAAATAGTATGCTATAAATAAAATATCCCATTTGGGTGTTGAATAGTAGGAAAAACATATCTGATATTAAATTAAATGATGCATAAATTTATTGGCATGACTTCACCTTAGTAGTTCATTTTTCATATAACCCATCTCCCTGCCGAATCTCTTTTATTTGTCTTTCATCAGCAGCAAAATCAAGCAGCTTTCTAGAAGTCAACAATATCTTCCTATACTGTAACTAATTTAATCAAACAACAAAACAAAAACACCACTGGAAGGCAAATCTATGCCTCAAGCAATTCAAAACCTCAGAAACATTGAATGGCTGCCTTCTGTCACTTTCTATAAACATCTGTATTTTTATAAATAAAGGCAATGGGTAATTATAATCCTGCTCCACCCCTCTGATAAAGTACTATCAAAGTGAAACCTATAGCTTGGGATATTGCGATGTTACAATTCAGAATAAAAAGTTAGCCAGAGGGCCATCTGAACAAAGAGTTCTAATGAACCATTAGCTTAAAACAGGGTGGTTAAACCTGTCAGATACTAAGTTCGGAAGAATTTTTATTTAATATGCATTCGAGGCCAAAAATTTATTTACTTTTTCAATTTATTTCAGGTCAATCTTTTTGTGTTACGAGAAAGACCATAATTTAGAATCTGCCTCTCCAGAGGACAAATCCTCTGAACCTAGAAAATTACAAAAGACTTGATTGTAATTTGTGCATGGCATTGCCGTTCTCTTACCAATAAAGCTTTCAGATGCTATTTTAGTCTGTCAGGCACCCTATGACAGCTAACAGGCTTTAAAAAATTATACACTTGAAAAACACTTAGGTCACTTGCAATTACTTACGCTTTCTCTGTTCCATAGCTCTTATAGTCAATAGCTGCTGAGACACCAACTACTGTGGCAGGGAAGAGGTAGCCAGCAACATAGTAGTACTTCTTCCTAGAATATTCACTTTCAAATACTTCTACTAACATGAGATAGAGCTGTACTCCTTCTAGGCACATCCAGGCAAATGCTGCCAGGAAGAAAAAGTGTAAAAGGCCTGCAAATATTGGACATGCAATCTGCAAAGAAAAAGAAACATGAAAATACAGTCTGCCAAAATCTTCCTCTCTAATTCAATACACTGCACATGAAACAGTACACGATTCTGTTATGAAGGTAGCAACTAAATAGATTCCAACCAAAGGCCTGCCACAAATCCAGAGTAATTTTCACTAGCTAAAACCATAACCATAGATATTCAGAAATGTTATGAATATGCTCTGTCCACAGTAGCTAAATCTACTCAATTGCACTATGTGCATTAAGACACAAACAACTTATTAATATTCTTTACTAGAGCGGACTAAATGGCATTTAAAGCAACTCTTTAATTTTGGCACTGACATGTTAACATTGCTGCAAAACTAATATTGTAGATTTTGGTACATGAAGACCGATAAAGAAGAGTTGGTTCTAGACGTATTATTTATATCTTCTGTTTAAAATTCTTACACAGCCATCAGAATTTTCTACCTCCTTTAACATAAAATAACTGCTTTTGCTATTAAGTTCTGCTGTTGTATCAATAGCCAATATAGATTCATTCCTGTCTAGTTGACTTCTGAATGGAAGTCTACCAAATAATGAAATTCCAAGCCACACTCTGAGTTCTGAATGATGGGATGAATGTCATCCAACTTCAAAAAGTTGCATTACACACTCATAGGGTCTTTGGTGCAAAGACTTCATGTGTCTCTGGTACATTTAATTTTAGCAACACTTTGAGAAGTACCCTTTAAATCACCTATCTTTGTCAACACGTTTCTTAATGGAAAAATGCTACTTCCCTGTAACAGGAAAATAGAAGTTACAATGGTATTTTTGATGCCTGTAAATATTATTTGTGAACATGTCTGTCTTAATCTTTTCTAACACCCTTTATTCCAGTGTTGTTGTATCATTTACATACAGAACCTTGAAAGCTTGGCAGTGGTGTCATATTTAGATTCACTTCCATTTCAAACCGTCATTTGCAGGGAACGAAATCAATATGCACACAGACTTACTTTGTATTCTGTTTTATCGATGCCTATTAGGAAAATGAACTCTGCAATGAATAGGTTGACACAAAGATTCTTGTGAATAGTATTTCGATCACTTTGTAGGCCACGGAAGAAACAGAATGTGAAGATGCAGATGGCCAGGCAGACAAGGGAAATGACAATTCCCACCCACGTGATGACAGTAAGGAGTAGCTCATGTACTCCATCTTTGTACTGAAAATAATCAAGAATGGAGAAAATTAATATGGCCACTTACCAGGATGCACAGATCATTTTAACAGGTGGCAGCTAGAAAATTCCAAAGATATTTTATAGGTGACAGAAGACAAATGCTGTTTATCTTGTCAACCTGATGTCATCCGTATCAAGTGAACAAGGTTAGTGTGACTGCAAATAAGGAAGCTCTGAGACCACAGAGATGAAAATCTAAGCTAGAACACACAATATTTTTAGCTTTTTTTTTTTTTCATGCCCTGTAAACTTGAAGAAAATTCTGTGAAAAATGGGCCTGTACCATGAAAGTACTGATGTAAGCATGTTCAGCTACAGGGGAAAACAATTCTTTTAATGAAAGACAAAAATATGGTTCTTTCCTACAAACCTGCAACTCCAGATCCAAAAAGCCTGAGTGGACATACGTGCAAATTCATGAAGAAGAAATCAGAAAAACACAAACAAACCTCATTTGACCCTTCAACATACAACCCAAACTCAAACCTCATGTTCAGATAAAGACTGGTTCAGAAACCTGGCCAGTGAAAGTAAGGACAATTCTGTCGTCTCCAGGTTTGATTTATATTGGTTGCATAGCTTATCAATTCTCTGGCATCATTTGCTGCTGGGCTATGCTGCTGCTGCTACGTTTATATATCCAGGCACTCTTGGGCTTCCCTATTTAGCTGTTCTTCAAAGTACACAATGTCCACATGAATTCCCAGAGCCATTCAGTTGTCACATGCTCTGAAACGTTAGAGACCTAGTAAGCAACTGGGCATGCAGCTCGACAGCAAAGTTCTGTAATACAGGGAAGCGTGAAGAACCCATTCAAAGAGTCTGCTTCACCTCATCACTAGTATAGCACAGTGATCAGCAACCTTCAACATGTGGCCCATTGTGCCCCTATGGTCTGTACTGCTTCCCACAGCTCCCATGGGTCAGAATGGCAAACCACAGCCACAGGAAAATGCTGGGCAGTGGGAGCACGTGTGTGCATGCGCACACGTGCCTGCAGAAGGTCAACATAAACTAAACGTCTTGTGGCCTGCCAGCAGGCTTTCCTGATGGACTGTGTGCCAAATGCTGCCAATCACTAGTATAGCAGCTTGTGTTCAGGCCTCCAAGGAAGGGCATAGAATATGCCAACTTCACCCAATTCACATCCTACTCTATCTGGGAATATGTTATAACCTGGGGCTAGAAGTTGAATAGAAGGACCAGAAACATGTCCAGCTGTGGGAAAGCACACATTTGGTCAGAAAAATTCAACAAAAACAAGACTGTGACAAACATTTTTTAATCCCCCTCAGCCCCTCCCATCATATGATCAGGTCTACATAAGAGGGAGAAAGATATTAAGATGCTGCTGCTTTGGAAGTGATGAGTAAAAGTTGGAAATGCGCAGAGATATTTTAAGATTTGGATAAGCATCTGAAACTTCACATTCTTCTACAAATTAAAGCCAAACCTTGAAAAGTTGTTTTCTCTCTACTGACTAGAACTATGTTTACTTACCGCAATTTCCCTGTGGGCCATAAGGATTGCAAAGTTTGTTAGGTGGCTGCAAGCACAAGAGGTATGAGTTTTGTTTGTGTCAATAAGTTTGCAGCCCTGAGTGGACCAGTACCCCATCATAGTCCTCTCTGAGTAGTTCCAGAAGGAGCAATTTGCATTGAAATAATTGTCAGGCTGGCGGATAAAAGGATAAAATAAAATTAGGATTTTAGACACTGAGATGGCAATAGCAGTTGCTCAATACATGTAAAAGGTAATTTAGATAAAACTTTGCACGTTTCGGACTATAAAGTTTTTCATCAGCAAAGCTGTGGACTACACGTACAAGACAGACATCTAGTTTGAAAGGGACTTTATAGTCCGAAACACTCTTAACGTGTCATCTCAATTACTGTAGACCCAATTTTAAACAATTACAACTTCCATCTTATGATTTTATGCACTGATGGTACATTGCAGCCATTTTTTAATTTCCGCAAAATTAAAACTGAATTTATTCTGTAGGATTTCATCTGTAACTGACCATTTGAAAATACCATGCGTTTTCTTTTCTGATTTTTGGGCAAGCCTCAGGCTATGTCTACACTATGCTGGGGTCTGATGATGCAGTGATTGATCCACCAGCTGCTGGTTTATCCTGTCTGCTTAGATGCAATAGATCAATCTCCCTAGTGCTCTCCGGTCAAAATGAGAAAGGTGGTGGACATTGACAGGAGAGCAGATCCTGCCAACCTTACTTAACACCAGGTATGTCGACTTCAGCTACACTATCTGCGTGGCTAAAGTAAATCAAAGTTGTCGTGTAGTGTAGACAAGGCCTAAGTTACATATAAGAGACAGTGGAAAAAGGTCAGTTCACCAAAGTTTATGTCAAGGAGAACCTGATACAAAAGAGTAAAAGCTACACACATTTTTCTGGGCTAGTTCTGATGGTTTACTAGACGCAGTCTCTAGGCATGGGAACAGGAAGAAACCTACTCAAAACAGCAGAGTGAAAGAGCATGATGAAAAATAACCCATATTGCTTTAGCAGTCACAAAGACAAGAGGAAGCTAACTTTGAGATATGTGGGACTGCAGAAGCTACACTGTTCTTTGCTGAATAAATCTACTTGAACAATTTGTAAAGGTTTCCCAAAGATGATTTGGAATTAAAGTGCTCCAAGTGTCATTTAAATGGGCAAAGTCATAACAGTTGACATTCTTCTATCCTGCTGCTAAGGTAAGAGTTAATTTTCACTTAGAAACAAATTAGAGTCATTTACATTTTCATGTTGATTACTGAATTAGCTTTCATTAAGAATACACTTAAGTTCTAATAATCACTGAACCAGGCTCATTTAATTTTATGTTCATAGACTTAAATAAACTTGAGTCTCTGACCTAGTCCAACATTTAAAATTCAAATGGAAGGAAGGTGGGTTTTTTTTCTGCTTTGCTCTTCTCCCTTGCTGATTTTATGACCTTCCTATTAATTCATTAGCATAACTCACATCAATGTGTTCCAGGGTAAAAAGCACAGGATCAGTCAGGTACACACGGCTGGACTCCTTGTTGATGGAGGCTGCAATGACGTGGGAGTTCACTGCAATGGTACTGTTCCGACCAATGAAGTCGCTACCCAGCTTTATGGTTGCATTTTCAGTACTGAGGAACCGTCCCAAACTTTTATAAATGATGAAAATCAATTTTGCTAACCCTATTAAAGGAAAATTCCCATTATAATGTTATGGAATTGTAGGTGAAGAGTACAATGTGTGCTGAATAATCTATTGTCTAAATGCAAAATAAAGCATCAGCAAAGAGACATTCATCATGCAGGGTGAAAATGCAACAAAAATGATTTATACACACTCCATGCAAGAAAGAGCAACAGACCAGCTATTTTTACCTTTGTTGGTCAACGTACTAACATAGTCAGAAATGTAAGATTTAAACTGATATTACTTTAAACATGTATTCCACATAGTTTTAAGGAGTTAGATTGCTTATATGCCCAAACTTACCATTCCTGCTGTTCTGTTTCACAGTGTTTGCAGACAGTTGGATCAAATTGCCTCCTTTACTGCCCTGAGGAAATTTCAAGTCCTGCACCTGGCCTTCCGTACTGAGGACTGCAACTTCCAGGACTAGGCCAACCAAACACAAAGCAACAGGAAGAGGGGGGGAAAAATATAGAAAACATTTTTTGTGGTCAGATTACAATGTGGCTGGTGATAACTTTCTGAAAACTCCTTAGTCTGCTGTCCTGATTGCCTCTATAAGACAGATGCATGCTGGCATGCTTCAACTATGTGTACTTAGTTCCATTAATCTTTAATAAAACCAAAGCAAAAGCACTTCAGTAGTGAAAGCATAACACGCCTTGTTTTATTGTGTACTAGAAGACAATACTGTAAATTCTTAGATTTACAAAATGCTTAATTTTTGGAGTCCAAGTGTGTCCACTGCATAAACTGTTAGTGTCAGGCTATAGTTTTTAATAGCAGTTATGCAATACTGAGGCTATCCTAAAATACTTTAAAGAGCAAGATACTCTTAAATGGTATATTTATTTGTATCTGCATTTATATTTACAAAAGTCCAAAATATAGGTTTTGTGCATGTATTTTACGAAGTTTTGTGTTCTGCTAAACAAGTATTTAAGAAGATTTATATGCAACTATCAGTTTTTACATTTTAACTCCGGTTTGTATAATGCAGAAGTGAGGTTTTATAGAATTATCTCGCAAGATTAGATGATTTTGATAGGTAAAATTACTTGGATCAGGACAACCCACTTATCAAGAAACACCTTTGCCTTGATGTTCAAATCTGGTATTTATTTCCACCTGTACATCACATTTGACACTGATTTCAATTTACTTCTCTCTGAAGGACAAACACAAATGCTTCCAAAAAAAAACAAACCACCACCACCACCTCCACCACAGTTAATGTACAAAAAACATGATAGATCCATAGTGGTTTTTGAATGGGCACAATTTATTTGAATAATGAGCTCATTATTTAGGGGACTTGATGACCTCCTGAGGTCCCTTCCAGCCCTAGGATTCTGCAAGCATAAATTGTGAAATCCTGAGCCTGCTGAAATCAGTGAAACTTTTACTATTGACTTCAATGGGGTGGCAGTGGGGAGAACTGTGGAGAACAGAGGGAATGGCATAGTCTGCTGCAAGCCCTTCAGAGGTTAAGATCTTAGGTTGCTCTGTTTCTGTATGCCATTTAGTTTAATGGGAGTTTTGCTTGCACAGATAGTCCATTAGGCCTTGACTGACATCAGTAGCCTTCACAAGAGCATTGTGTTATTTTGATTTGGCTCCTCCTGGGCACTGGTTCAATACAACTATTGTACATCAGCATTTGAAAATCAGGGGTCTAGACTCCCACTCTACTGTAAAGGAAGCTGTTACCTCACGAATAGATTATTTGCAAAGGGTGCATCCTTACTATTTTTCAGGTGGGGAAAAGGGAGATCAGTTTTTAAATATGATTTTTTAACAGTTACATTAGCTCAAACTCTCAAAAGTTCTTCAAAAGCAGCTTCTATCCAAACTCTGAATACAGGAGCGAAACTTTTGTAATGACAGTTGTTGTAACTACTTAACAGGGATGATGAAAAATCAGTGACAGGAGTAAACACTTCATGTGAACGGTCTATAATTAGGCAGGCAAAGCCACTACTGCAGAAAATAAGGGCCATCCAGAATTTGAATTTATCAGTGCCCAGTTCACATCAATAGTACTTTTCTTGTACCGTGATGTACAAGATGCAGCTTTCAGGGTGAAAATAGACGTTTAAGACATTATTTGTCTAGATTAAAAAACTTAAGTTGATTGAGAGGTCTTTCACCTATAAGATCCAAAGTACCCAGCACTTCCACATTGTTCTTGCACTCCCATCCAAAAAATTTCTCAACTTTCTTTCTATTCCCAAATCTCTTGGTCCAGCCCGCAAACCTCTGACTTACCACTTTGCATCGTACACTTCCCTTCACTGACACTTTTGCACTAAAGACTTTTTTAATTGTATGTGCCAGCATTGGGTTTACCTATCACAAGAATATATCTGTACCTGTAGTTCCCTAATGATGAACCCTACATCAGGGCCACTACTTAAAGTCTAAATTATGTTCCAAGCATCTGTAGCTATTTTGCCATCTATGGAGCATAGCAATTCTGCATTATGGGAGATGTAAGTTCACTGAACACATGTTCACCTGAAGGTAGTTGTGTTTAATATAAACAGTTGTTCCATGTCCTATGTGCCTAAAAAAATTTAGCTGGCAGAGCACATTTCAGAAAGTAATTTAAATTCATTAGGAACAGATTATATATAATGGGAAAACATTTCCACATCTTCACAGCAAGCATTTCACTTACTTCAGAAAATCCATTCACTGGTATTTAAGCACTATTCATATCCATGTATTTTGCTAATGATTTTTCAATTGTGGATGACCTTTGCAGCATGAACTACTTCATTTTTACATAACATTTATTATGCTACAGAAGAATAAGTTTTTAAGTAATTAAGAAAACATCTCAATTTACAAACACTCCCCCTTCCCCCCACCCCCTGAAGGCGGATCTAGCTTTCTTAGTCAATGTAACTATTCGACTTGGTAGTTGTTTTCTTCTCATACCAGGATACCAAGTACTTAAAAGTACACGAAGACAAATCAACTTACCAATGTTTTCAGTGGGCATTGAGACTCTAGTTGGTTCTAAGAGATTATCAGCCAAGACAAAAGCCCCTTCTTCTAATGTATCAAGTAACATTGTTGCAGCGTGTGCTTGTTCTGAAGAATTCATATCCTTCCAGGATTCTAGAGCTTCCAGCCTAAGCAGGTTGTCCACTGTGTCAACAATTGCCTGTATTTGTTAGAGAATTACCATTAGGTGTGACTGCCCTAGACAGCGGAAGAAAGTTTCCATGTATCATCTAGTGAAAACTGCAGTAGTTAATTGTCAAGATGTTTCACTGTGATTTAAAGGCACCAGAAACTACTTCCTTCACATAAAAATATTACCAACCCTTTGCTGAACCAGGCCAAATACAGGTGCACTAGCCATCAAGAGAATGTCATCCGTCACTGATGAAAGTGCAGATGTGGCTAGTTTCATATTGGATATGAAGACTTCATTATTAATATGTTGAGAAATGTAAGAAAGAGAAGTTACTCACCTGTAGTAATGATGGTTCTTCGAGATGTGTCCCCATGGGTGCTCCACAATAGGTGTGGGGCTTGCCCGGCACCACAGATCGGAAATCTTCCCGCAGTTTCTCCTGGATCGCGCATGCGCCGGTGCGCGTCACTCCCCTGCGCGCCCCCGGCCACGTGTGCGATCCGGTCCCGCCAGTTCCATGACCAACCACCTCGAATGCTCCTGAAAAACACTAGACAGAGATCCGAAGCGGGGATGATGGGCGGGTGGTGGAGCACCCACGGGGACACATCTTGAAGAACCATCGTTACTACAGGTGAGTAACTTCTCATTCTTCTTCGAGTGGTCCCCGTGGGTGCTCCACAATAGGTGACTACCCAGCAGTAACCCAAGTAAGGAGGTGGGTAATCGGTTTATGTGCAGCTTGCCCCCGAGAGGACTGCTGTCGACAGACGGGTATCCTCTTCGAATACCTGATGTAGGGCATAATGCTTGGCGAAGGTGTCGTAGGATGACCAGGTCGCCACTCTACAGATGTCTTTTAACGCGATGCCCTTGAAGAAGGCTGTTGACGCCGCCACCGCCCTGGTGGAGTGAGCCCTGGCCGGGGCCAGCAAAGGAGTCTTTCGAAGCTCGTAGCACATTTTTATACAGGACACAATGTGCTTTGAGATTCTCCGTGAAGAGAGACCTTCTCCTTTTGACCTGGGAGCAAGAGAGACTAGAAGCCTGTCTGTTTTCCGGAAGGACTTAGTTCTGTCTATGTAGAAGGCCAACACCCTCCTCACGTCCAGGAGATGCAGGCGTGCCTCCTTGCTGGAGCTGTGAGTCTTCGGGTAAAACGAGGGTAAAACTATTGGTTCGTTAAGATGGAACTCCAAAGAAACTTTTGGAACAAAGGCTGGGTGCAGCCTTAAGGTTACCGCCTCCTTTGAGAATACTGTGCAGAGCAGCGTTGCCATCACCGCTGCGAGCTCACTCACCCTGCGGGCTGACGTAACTGCAAGGATGAAGGTTGTTTTCATCGTAAGGAGACATAGGGGAACTGTGGCTAATGGTTCGAAAGGTGGACCCGACAGCATGCTGAGCACCAAGTCCAAATTCCACGATGGTGGAAGCGGTTTCTGAGGAGGGTACAGGTTTACCAGCCCCTTCCAGAACCTTGTAACGATAGGATGGGCAAATACAGTGGGCCCTTCCTCTGTATGCCGAAAGGCTGATATAGCGGCAAGGTGGACCTTTAGCGAGGATAGAGAAAGCCCGCCTCTTTTGAGGTCCAATAAGTATTCTAGTATTACAGGTACAGGAACGTCAAGGGGAGCTAACTGCTTGGTGGAACACCAGGCTGTAAATCAAGTCCATTTCTGCTTGTAAGTCCTCCTGGTGGAGGTCCTTCGGCTACATTCCAGGACTTGTTGTACTCCCTCCGTACATGGATTAGCCATGCTTGTAGACGCAGACCCTGAGGGTGCGGGTGTATTATGGACCCCTGAGTCTGCGTGAGTAAGTCCGGCGCCACCAGTAGAGGAAGTGGTGGGCAGTCCAACATGCGCAGAAGCAAGGGAAGCCATTGCTGCCGATCCCAAGTTGGGACTATGAATATTATGTGAGCTCTCTCCTTTCTGGCTTTCTGCAGAACCTTGTGGATAAGCGCTGTGGGGGGAAACGCGTAAAGTAGGGGGCCCCTCCATGAAATCATGAATGCGTCCCCCAGGGACCCCTGCCCCACTCCTGCCCTGGAGCAGTACTGGGGACACATCTTGTTGTACTGAGTAGCAAACAGATTGATCTGGGGAAACCCCCATGTATGAAAAATGCGCCGTAGCAGATCGGAGCAGATCTGCCATTTGTGCGTCAGTGCGAAGCGCCTGCTCAGCTGATCTGCTTTCACGTTGTGAGTGCCCGGCAAGTATGAGGCTTTCAACGTTATGTTGTTGGCGATGCACCAGTTCCACAATCAGACTGCTTCCTCACATAGGGCACGGGATCGTGCTCCTCCTTGTCGATTGATGTAAAACATAGTGGAGGTATTGTCGGTATTGATCCCGACTACTTTGCCATGTAGGTAATCTCGAAAATGTTTGCAGGCGTTGAACACTGCTCTGAGCTCCAGTATATTTATGTGCAGTGTCTGTTCCGCAGGGGACCATAGCCCTTGCGTCACCTTGTCGCCGATGTGCGCTCCCCATCCTATGTGGGAGGCATCGGTAGTAAGAAAAATAAAAATTTGTGGTTGGTGAAAGGGCACCCCCACTAGCAGATTCCTGGGGTTTTTCCCACCACGCCAGGGATCTGCGCACCTCTGTCGTGGGCGACACCACCCCGTGGACAGTGTGGGATGCTGGTTTGTAAACGCTCGCCAGCCAATGCTGCAGGCTTCGCATGTGTAACCTGGCATTCTGTACCACAAATGTCGCTGCCGCCACGTGGCCCAGCAGCTGTAAGCACGTTAAGACCGGCACCGTGGGGCTGTATGTGATGACTTGCACCAGAGAACTGTTGGCGCGGAAGCGGGCGTCGGGTAGGTACACCCTTAATGTGATAGAGTTTATGCATGCCCCTATGAACTCTATATCTTGTGTGGGTTCGGTCTTTGACTTTGTGAGGTTGATAACTAGGCCCAGCGAAGAAAACGTGTCCGCTGTGACGCGTATCATGTGTAAGACCTCTGCCTTCGAGGCCCCTTTCAGCAGGCAGTCGTCCAGATATGGGAAAATAAACACCCCATCTGTGCAGGTAGGCTGACACCACTGCCAGGGTTTTGGTAAAGACTCTGGGGGCCTGAGGAGAGGCCGAACGGAAGAACCCTGTACTGGAAGTGCTCCTTGCTGACCGTGAAGCGGAGGAAGTGTCTGTGTGCTGGGTGGCTTGTTATATGAAAGTAAGCATCTTGTAAGTCGAGGGCTGCAAACCAGTTTCCATCGTCCAGTGCCATGAGTATCAAGGCAACTGTGATCATCCGAAAACGTAGCTTGCGCAAGTAACAGCTGAGGACCCGAAGATCTAAGATGGGCCTCCAGCCTCCTGTTTTCTTCTCTGTTAGGAAGTAGCATGAATAAAAACCTTTCCCCTGGAATTCTTCCGGCACTCTTTCCACCGCCGCTATGAACATAAGGTGATCCACCTCCTGCTTGAGCCTCGCCTCATGGGCAGCGTCCCTGAGGTGAGGCCTGGCGGGAGGCTTCGTCGGTGGGAGCGACTGGAAGGGGATCATGTAACCCGTGGCTATGATCTCCAGCACCCATTTGTCTGTGGTGATCTTTTGCCATTGGGAGTGGAACGGTCTGAGGCGATGATGGAACATGAGATGAGAGTGGCATTAAGTGATGGTATTGATAGTGCAGCCCCCGACATACCCGTCAAACTTGTTGCCTTTGGGCCTGTCCCGAGGGTGTACGGCTTTGTTGAGAACGTCGCCTGGGAGTTCTGTACTGTTGCTGCTGTTGATGGCGCCCTTGGTCATAGCCCCATTGATATTGAGCACGCTGTGGTTGGTAAGCGTAGCGTGTTTGCTGAGGATAAAATTTTTTCTTCCTGTATGGGGGAGTATAAATGCCCAAGGTTCTAAGTGTAGCTCTCGAGTCCTTACTGGAGTGGAGGACCGAGTCGGCTGAGTCTGCAAACAGCTTTTGTGTATCAAAGGGAAGGTCCACGATCTTCGCCTGTAGGTCCCTAGGGATACCAGACATCTGGAGCGAGAATTCTCTACACATGACCACTGCTGTAGCCATTGAACATGCCGCCGTGTCCGCCATGTCCAGGGCAATCTGGACTCCCGTCCACGATGCTGCGTAGCCCTCTTGAACAATCGCCTTTAACGCTGGCTTTTTGTCTTCCGGAAGTGAATCCATGAGGGGAGTAAGTCTGGAGTAATTATCAAAATTATGGTTCGCTAGGTGTGCCACATAATTTGCCATTCTTAATAGTAGGGTAGAAGAGGAATATACCTTCCTGCCAAACAGCTCTAGCTTCTTAGCATCTTTGTCCGATCCCTCCGATTTATACTGAGAAGCCTTCGACCTCTGCTGGGACGATTCGACCAAAGAATTTGGTTGTGGGTGACTAAAGAGGAACTCCATGCTCTTTGCCGGGACGAAGTACTTCTTATCCGCTCTCTTGTTCATAGGCGGGATAGAGGCCGGAGTCTGCCACATGGTAGTGGCTGACTCCATAATGGCTTTGTCCAGCGGAATAGCAATTTTGGATGAAGCCGGGGGTCTCAAATTTTTCAGGAGTTTGTGATGTTTCTCCTGCACCTCTGCCGTTTGAATGTCTTGTGTGAAAGCTACCCTTTTAAATAGCTCTTGAAATTGTTTAAGGTCATCCGGGAGGGAGACATCCCCGGGGGCCATGGCCTCATCTGGGGAGGATGAGGAGGAACCACTGGGGTAAACCTCCCTCGAACCCTCGGGCTCCTGCGGTCGATGATACACTTGCTCCCTGGAGGATTGTGAAGGAAAGTCGCGGGGTTCTAAAACTAACTCCCCTTAAGACAGTTGTGTTTCCGTCCCCGATCAAGAGCGTCCACAGGGGACCTGCCCCTGGATGTAGGCCTGCGGTGTCTGTGTTCAGCATGATGAGGACAACCATAGCAGCATGGGCAAGGGTCCGGTGATAGAGACCTGGACCACTCACGGAGCATGTACCCCCGATGTCTGGGAGAGCGAGACCTCCGCGACGACACAGATAGAGGTGAAACTGGCTTGTGATAGTACTCCAGGGGACCCACTCCCAGAAATGGTGAAGGTGGCCCAAGCCATGGCGACATTGGTTGGAGGAATGGAGAAGGAGGTTCTGGATAAACCAGTGGAGACACAGGCCTTCGGTGCGGCGTGTGTATCACAGGGGGAGGGCTTGGTGCTAACAGCAGCGCTGCCCGGTCCAGAGATGGGTTGCAGTGCCGGATTTTTGATTTTGCCTTGCCCCTCCCCTGTGGGGCTGGCACCGCCCCCTCCCGTGCTGGGGATCTCGGCCCCACTGTCGGCACCGCACTCGGCACAATCAGCTGCGGTGCTGCGCAGGTAGCTTCCTCCGGCACCTGCAGGCTCCGTGCCTGGTGCCCCTGCACCGTTGGTGCTGCGGGGACTGGTGCTGCCTGCGGCAGTGCCGCCAGGTCCGGCGCTTGCCTCGCTGACGCTCAGGGCGCCGCGCATGCTGGCTGTTCTGTAACTGGAGGCTCAGCCTCTGCCACGTGCGCTGCTGCTTGCCTGAGTATGCAGCCGGGGGCTGTGTGCGCCGCTTGTCCTGCTCGCTGAATCCGCTGGCAAGGATCGAGCTGGGGAGAGTTTCCTCCGTTTCTGCACCGAGGGGGTCAGAGAAGCTGCCTTCCCCTTATGCAACCCAGAGGGCCCTTCTGGGTGAGGCTTCTCCGGCAAGTCTGGCTGGAGAGCCTTATCGAACAAGAGCATTTTAAGCCTCATGTCTCTGTCATTCTGGGCCCTGGCTGTGAGCTTAGCACAGTGAGAACACTTCTGGGTAACATGTGATTCCCCCAGGCAGCGGATGCATTCGCTATGCCCCACGGAGGCCGACATAGCTTCACAGCATGACTCACACTTTTTAAAACCTGAAGAGGCCATTGCAGTGAGTCCTTTACTGTTAATAGGGTACTTAGCACTTAATCCGTGCTTTTCCACCCCAAATAGCGATCACCGGCCTGCGGGCGGCCTAAATGGCCTTCACGTCCACTCTTCTCTTCTCCACTCTCTCTCTTTTTTTTTTTTTTTTTTTTTGCTGATACTCTCTTTGTCCTTGCTTCCTCTCAATCTCTCTCTTTTTTTTTTTTTTTTTAGTAACCAAAAATGACAAATTACACGTAGAAAACAACTATCTAATCTGACTCTGGCCTTAGCCTGAGCGGATTCTGTCTGCAGCCGATGTCGGTTGAGAAGGAACTGGCGGGACCGGATCGCGCACGTGGTCGGGGGTGCGCGGGGGAGCGGCGCGATCCAGGAGAAACTGCTGTAAGATTTCTGATCTGCGGCGCCAGGGGAGCCCGACACCTATTGTGCGGCACCCACGGGGACCACTCGAAGAACCACCAGTGCCCATGGCCTTGCCTGAGGCTTAAAACTGAAGTTAACGTAAAAATATAATTCACATTTAGAACACTAATACCAAAGACAGCATTCTAAAAAGGCAATATTATTATCCTCAAACTTAACAGAACAGACTAAGTTACAGTTCCGTAAACTGACGTGTTTATTACAAGAGGCATGAAATGAAATTGCCTCTGTAGTTAAATAGCCTGCTTCACACTCTCCCCCTTCTCGTACCTGTTGACAAATACTTAGAAGCTTACTAACTCTCATTCCTCCACAGTGGTCTTTCAACAAAGGAAATCACTAGAGCAAACAAGATGCCCACTGACTCCTGTTATCTGTGAAAGCCAAATCACAAAACTGAACAAAGTTCCCATATTTGAAAGTCTACACTGTGACAACTATATTATGTATTAGGGTTCATTAAACTGCATATAGAACAAGAGTAAGGGCAGAAATGAATCTGAAAAGACATCATTACATTCTCTTAACAAAATAATCCAATCAATCACAGTAATCAGTTAATCATTTGTAGGAAGGCTCTTACATTAATGCATAATGTAGCGGTGCACTGAATATGCCATGCATTGCTGAATCACTGTCTCATTTACCTAGTCATAATGTGTCATCAAGCACATATATAATCTGATCAGTTTAAAAACACTGGGAATGGAAACAAAACATACCATACAAACAAAAATGTTACTTTGGAATACTATTCTGTGCACAAGAATGAATGTGAAAAGTTGGTAGAGGCTATTGTCAGACCAAGATTAATTAACCTAATCCATCTTCATATCCTTTCTCTGCCAGCATTGCAAGCAACCACAACCTTTGTGGCAGGTTGAAGATACTTCGAAATGGCATTAAAAGGCTTTCTCTTCCCACCCACCCCTTCTCTAATAAGAGACAGAATAGTCAAAATGCTCACTCTGACACTGCTGCAGCCATTAACTAGAGTGGAACAGAAATTGGTCTGCAGAGGCCAGATTCATTAGTCACTAAAAAACACAGATTGGAGCCTCTAATCCGAGGTGCAATTGAATCCTCTTGTCACAAAGCAGGAACTTGCTTCGTTTGCATAGTGTAACTCAGCTTTGATTTGTAATTTCAAGAGGTTTGTTATTCTTGTCTGAACAGAGACGCTCATGAGACCCACTGAAAATTACACCGGTCAGAAATTAAGGTCGTGCTACTGTTTCTTGTGTATCTATATACTTCACTGTTTATATGCATTCATTAACTTGAAGCATGCCTTATTTACTACAGTACAATCTAACTTTACCTATTTATTCACTGGGATCAAAATGATTATAATATTTCTGAGGTGCTCTCTCCTCCCTGCCAAAAGGGTGGGAGGGGGTGAAGAGAGAAACAGAAGACTATTTTTGTCCTAATGACACATGTACTGGGCAGCACACCAGTTACTTGTATCTTGAAAGGTGAACTGCAATTTAATCTATGAAAATTCAATCCTCTCCAACGCTCTCTGCTGTGCTCCCCATTCACCAGGCTAAAAGGGACAATTAGAACATTATTATTTGAAATATGACTACCTACTCCTACTTCTTTTTTCCCTTCAGGTCTCACAGTAACTACTATTGCTGTGACCAAACAGCTCCTCTTTCTATGTAAGGTTTCAGCCTGTGAAGGCTGGTGACCGGAGCAGTCCTATATAAAGGGAGGAATGTCAGATAAGAGGCTTTTCTTTTTTTATTATGTTGTGCGGTGTTTCAAAGTTTTTATTACTCTGATATTATATCCCGTTGGGTGTAAGCAAAAATTAATAATTGTGAAAAAAAAACTTTGAAAAACCGTGCAATATAATTTTAAAAAGCCACTTACATGATCCACTCTCAGATAGTTTCTTCCGCTACCAGTACTGTGTGGTGGCAGTGACATAACCAGCACAGCATCATTGTGTGGGCGCTGGGCCCTGCAGGGGTAGACCCTGCAGAATCTGCAAGAAACTGAAAATCAGGTAACAATATAGTGCATGCCTCTTGTAACGGTGCACTCAGCGTAAACTCCACAGTGAAGTTACAGGAATGATTTTATTTTTATTTGCAGTCCACCCCTTAAGTTGCTGAATTTGACTTTTGTAATGACTCTCAACAAAAATCTTTGGAATAAACAAACACTTATGGATATAAGAGTGCACCTCAGAAAAAGCGAGAAACTATTAATAAGATACCATTTCTGTTTTATTGACTTTTTCCTCCCCTCCACAAACACAACACAAAGAAACAGTAATATTGTCATTTCCAAAACACAGTCCTCACTACTGTTCTTGTACTTTTGGACTGGGGGGAGAAGGGAGAAGAGTTCTAAGGGCTGTTCATTTGGTTATTGTGAAAATATTGTACCTGTGCAAAGCCAACATTTGTACAGTTGATTTGGGGCACAAAACACATTTATCAAAGACTGAAATACATAGGATCATGCAGCAAGATGATAAAGCGTGGCAGGTTGCTGAAGCAGGGTGAAAGCAGGGTGACAGCACAGGAGAGATACCTTAAGGTAAGCCCTGCATGTCTTCTCTCGTTTTTGGAGCTTTTTAGTAGGAAAAAAGAAAATCAGAGGTTAGACACATTCTGAAAGCTACAGAAATATCCAAAAATTAGCCTGGTGTGTCAAATCTGCAGTATTCAGAGTGTAGATGTAGCTATAGTTTTAGTCCAATGTACTTCCATGGAACCATGCAACATTCTTGGGGAATAACGCTCCCCAACCCTACGCCTGGCTATGACCTACCTTTCCCTCCATTACTGAGAGGTCTGTGCAAACTCTGGGTAGATACAGGTGCACACTGGGTTTCTGGAGAAATTCTGCTGAGCAAGATAGCTATAGATTTTTAATAAAACCATCAACCACTCCTGCACTAACTAGAATGTCAAGAATGTAGCTGCCAAAGTGGAAGATGAAAAAGGATGGGGTGGTCTTTCCAACAGACTGGGTGAAAAAGCCTTAATTTATATTGTGCTCATTGAATCACAGTGGGCAAGAGGCAATCCATGTCCTAAAGGTCAAGCCCCAAAATGTGAAAATGGAATGTTATTATGATTCACTTTCAAAAACAGCAAGAGAGATTTTTATCTGTGACAGTATTTGCCAGTATACATGGACACATCTATAATATACCCGATTATCATTAGTGATTAATGCTCTGGTCTTAAATGGACTAACAAAGGCTCTGATCCTGCAATGGGTTTCCATGAAAAGCCATGATCTTATTGCATGATCTGCTCCAAAATGATCACTGGATATTTAAATTATTGTATTATGCTACTTCCTGGAGCTCAATAGGTTCTCTTCTTCCAAAACCAGAGGTGATACAGTCAATATTTTAATAAGCATGCACACATTTTTTTATTTGACCCCAGTCATCTACTGAGTGTCATGTCAGCCAATAAATAAAATTTACACTTTATTGTGGATTTATCCCCCTTTAAATCTTTACTTGTACAGCAGAAATATAGCAGAGATTTGGCAGTAACCTTTCTGAAACGGGAAAAAAAAATTATCCTAGCAAATGGTGGTGTAGGAAGCTGTGTACCTTGTTATAACTTCGTCCTGCTGAGTCTTTTTCACTGGGCCTCAGTTCTTGCAGCTGAGCATCAAGAATGTCCACCAACTGTTCCATCAGCCTCACTGATGAACTCACATCACCAGCAAAAACTGGTCCTTTGGTGTGTTTAGCCAGTTCATTGGCAAGACTAGCAGCATTTTCTCCACTCCTGATCTGAAATGACAATTGATATTGTCTCAACAGGATCCCTAATTCTGCTTGAGCTCCCAGTTCTGATTCTTTTTATACCTTTGTTGTGGGTAACCAACCATCTGCACATATGTTAAAATCTGCCACTAACTGAACCAATAACTACCTCAGAAGATTAAAACGTCTTAGATCCATGATACACAAAGGCTTTTCTTAACAGCCATCAAAACCAGAAATCAAATTGGTAATTCTCGGCCAGATCTTCTATTTCATCTTCACTTTTATTTTACCACTGTTATCACACACTAGTAAATCTTTTTATTCATACCAACGTTTGAGGCATTTGAAGCTGCTGGTTGTAATGGCAAATTATTTAGTTTTCCTAAACCTCAGTAATGTTCATTAGAAAGGGAAAGCACAAAAAGTCATGCTGCCCTCTAATAATTTTTGGTGCACTTTTTTTAGAACTCACATTTCTTCTATCATTTTTTGTAAACATTTACATACACAATGTATATTTTGGTGTACGTTTTACAGTTTATTAGGTGAATATCCTTTTCTTTTACAGAACATCAAAAAAGCAAGTTTGAATTTAATAAGAATGAAATTAAGCAAGCGTGGACTCATTAAAAGAGTTTAATTTGGAAAACAGCTTACCAAGAACACGTGAACATTGCTTTCAGTAATGCTTTACAGACAAAGTACGCATAATTCTTTCTGCTTTTAAACTGAACAAAGAGTAATAAAGATGGTTTCAACATACAAAGCTGAATAATTCATGTTCAGAGTTAAAATCCTTAATCACCAGTGTGTATCATATTAAAAGGTTCCAACCAACCTTCTGAGCCAGCTGATTTACCCAGTGTGAGGTACAGTTGCTAAGATCAGGGCCCTTAGGGTTCCATGTTCCAGTGGAAACCATGCAGAGATATGAGGCAGTTCCTACAACAGATGTAGAAAACAACAATGAAATTGAAACCATTTTTCTGCATGCATATGGGAAATCAGCTACAATATACTCCATACTCTATGTTAAATTTTGAATAGCACCAGCGGAAGCAACTGACAAAGTGTAAGAAAATAATGTAAATTACAAATGGCACTATACAAATCGGGGTAAAGTATCAGACTTTTACCACAAACAAACAAAAATCTCTTGATTTCCTCTGGAAAATATCCAAAGAGCAACTCATAATGAGAAAGGCAGCTGTAAGCAAGCTTCTCTACAGTTCAAGAAAAAACCTAAAGTTTGCCCTGGATTCTGGAAATGTGTATATAACGTAATTCGGAACCTAGTCTCAAATGCCTTTAATAGAGCAAAGCCTGAATAAACATTACATGCTCTGGGTGACAAATATCATGACAGTTTGAGATTACCCCTAAGCAAAACAAAAGTGTCATAAAAGAGTTGCCCATTCCATTTGAAAAATTTCTTCAGACCAAGATTTCTCTTTAGGCAATACCTCGAGTTCCTTTGGGACAAGGGCGTTCAACCATCATTCCTCTTTGTGTCTGAGGCCAGCTAATCCCCCTGGCCTCATCGGGTGCACAAAATCTCTCTGGCAAAGGGAAAAAACTTGTCACAGGAGGGATTTTGGTTGTGGAAACTGCTGGTGGTGGCTTAGGCCCTCTGCTTCCTTCCTTTGTGCCACCAGCTAATGTTGTGCTTACAGGGTCTTTCTGTGAAGTCGTGCTTGTGGTTGATGCAGTGGTTTTGTATAGCTCTGCTGAAGAAGTTATTGTCACTGCTGTAGTAGGCACTGAAGGGAGAAAATAAGAGCAATAATAAAAAGGACTGTTCATCAAAATATTGGAGAAGGCTTAAAAAAAAGTGATGGGATTTTATGTGATTCTCATGTCTTTTTTCTTTATTTCATTATCAGTGTTTTATGCCTTCTCTGGTAACTTTTAAGTGTGAAATTCTGAGTGAATTTTATTCTTTTTTCAATCCTATCTCAAATTAATATGATGTTGGTTCACTACATTCTGTTTACACTTTGTCAGAGATACAAATTGATAGTTACGCTCCTAAAGGGCCGAGAGGCACTAGTAATGAATCATCAGTACCTGGCAAATACACATAAAAACAAGTTCTAAACACCTTTAAAAAGAGCAGCCTGACAGAATAATTTAAATCAATGTTCTGTAAACAATACAACTCAGTGTAACAAAAAACTGTGGTCTGCAAATAAGATCATTTAAACATCTAAAAAACATCAAGTCACCCACTCTAAACCTTGCAGGAATATAATTACTATAGCATGTTCCTACCCAACATCATTCTTGCTTGATTAGATTGCAACAGAAGAAAAGCTTAACATATATGTGTTGTCTTCATTTTTGAACATCCTGGGTTTTTAACTTTTTTTTTTTTTTTTTTTTTTTTTTTAAATAAAGTAGGCATGAAGAAACAAGCAATTTCAGCCTGTGGCAAGAACGCAGCTTAATCTTCTGCGTCAAGGCAACGCTGGGTTAGGCCAAATAATTTCTGATCCAAGACCCACAATATATTGATTCTGCTGACCCACACAGGGAATGCACTAACAGATAAGCCTTGTACTGATAAAGTTCTGACCAGGTCTGTTTGGAGTTCGATTGGGCACTCATCACCATAATTTGTGCAACTGAGTTTGAGCAAGAGTACAGCAATAGGAGCCAGTGGAAAAATGCAGCTGCATCTTATTATGTCTGCACCTTCAAAGGTATGCATGATGCTTAAAGCAAAGACAAGCCCTTGGCCTGAGGACTTTATAAATAACGGGCAGGTAATTTACTTCACCTCCTGTCAGACAGACATACTGGAAACAAATGGATCTGACATTTTTCAGTTTTGGGATTGTTGGATTCTTTTTTTTCCTGTTACTCTTTCTACAGTTATTCTAAGTATCTTCACCTCTTATGTCCTCCGGCAATTACTTACCAAAACTATACATAATTGAAAGTAAATTAAAAATACAAGTACAAACAAGGAAAAAAGCATCCAACCTGTCTTTCAGGAGATTAATTGGAATTTTTAAAAAAAAAATGTTTTGCTGAGTTTCAAATGTTATTTTCACATTTTTAAATTAAATCCCTTTCTCACACAATTGCTTAGAACAATTATTTATGGATAAATGTTTTATAGACATTATCAAGTGACCAGGCTAAAGCATAAATTTACACTGAAATTTTTGAGGAAATTACATCTTTGTAAAATCATACATGCAAGATATTCTCCATCTAAACAAGAAACTTAAGTTCTCATTTTACTTTGTTTAATTTATTCAGTTTGAGTAGAGCCTATGTAATCCTGCTGAACTTCTTACCTAGCCAGCTGCTGCAAAAACTTACTCAAACCTGTCTAGCTTTCTTTTTCCAGTAAGTATTTGCATGACATCTCGTGAAACCTCTGTAATTTTCTTTTGATTACAATGCAGCTAGGCTTTCAGTGCTTTCTCAATTAACATTTGTCAAAAGCATCACAATCATCTGAAGAAGTGTCAAGTAACTGCTGCTGAATCAGGTGCTGAGAGGTAGGGAGGAGAGAATGAAGCAGGAGAAAAATGGTTTATAACTATCATCCTATATATCCCATGACTTAAAAACATGAAATCTGTATTAACAATATTGCATTTAGTGTCATTTTTAGACCTTTGCTTTTGGTCTCGGGACAAGAATAGTCTAAATATTACAGGAAGTGGCTAAGCATCAGTAAAAGGACTCATGACAAATATTTTAAATTCAATGGTGGGGACTGTTAAGAACATAGCTGATTCTGCAACTCTCAATCTTCTGCCATACTGCTGCTTTACGCAAGACTATTTTCAGTGTTATCTATTTAAAAAATATATAAAGCACCTCTACTTTGGTTTTAAAAAAATCTGCAAATATTGGTAAGAAGAAACACGTTTTAAATTATTTATAGTGTGTCTAATTAGTAGTAACACAATCACAAAAGTAACATTTATTCTAATAAAACTATCTACAGAATGACAACGAATATCTGAAACAGCACAGTATAATAATCCAAATAGAGCTGGAAGTGCAGGAAAGGAAGGCATCTTCAACAGAAAATGTTAAAAAGAAAGAATGACACACTCACAATTCAGGAAACTACTTTTGAAAAACATCTGGCATTTAGAAGGCAGGTCATTTTGTTTTTAAACAACAAGGGGAGGATTTCACCCACAACGTAATCAAAGATTTCCATTTATTCTAGGTGCTAAAGTGGAACCTACTCTTCTTTGTTGCAACTTAATTAGAATCATGGCCATTAGATAATGTCTTTACAGGCACTAGAAAAAGATAACATGCAAACCTTGATATGCCATCAACCAGAACTTTTACAACAGGTGACAGCTGTCGGTAACTGCTTGCACACCAAGACTGCAGAGCATTTCAGAATGAGGTAGAAAACTGCTGAGGGAAGAGACTTGCAAATCCGTAAATACGCTTACACAGTTGCAGATATCTGTGGATAATTTTTATGATACAGATGTGGATACACATGTTCCTATATGGATTCTTATGTGCCTTTCCAAATACCCATAAATTCCAATAATTTTCAATGAGACTTAGATAACTACATCAAATCTGAAAATGAAACAAAGCGCTGCCCCCACAACAGCTGCCGCACCATAATGTTTCAATGAAGCCATGGCCAGACAGCATACACCCTCCAACACGGGCACAGTGCCCACCTTAAGAGGCTTTAGGGTGTCTACATGAGCTCGTTGACATAGCTCTGTCTATACCCTGGGTTAGGCTGGTTTCACTGCATCACTCAGGGGTCTGTATTTTTCATAGTTCTGAGCAGCATAGTTTTCCCGGTCTCACGTCATAGTGCAGACTGCTGGGGCATCTTAAGCCTTTTTGAAAATGTTATGCTAATAAAGTAACAATGCAGACACTGGCATGCAGATACATAAGAACATAAGAATGGCCATACTGGGTCAGACCAAAGGTCCATCCAGCCCAG
This sequence comes from Carettochelys insculpta, assembly GCF_033958435.1. NCBI lineage: Eukaryota > Metazoa > Chordata > Testudines > Carettochelyidae > Carettochelys > Carettochelys insculpta. The sequence continues at coordinate 27,467,164 of NC_134145.1, read as the reverse complement.
CATCCCATCTGCCGACGGTGGCCAATGCCAGGTGCCCCAGAGAAGGAGAACAGAAGACAATGATCAAGTGATTTATCTCCTGCCATCCATCTCCTGCCCTTGTTCTGAAGGCTAGGGGCACCATACTTTATCCCTGGCTAATAGCCATTTATGGACCTAACCTGCAAAAATTTATCAAGCTCTTTTTTAAACCCTAATAGAGTCCTGGCCTTCACAGCCTCCTCGGGCAAGGAGTTCCATAGGTTGACTGTGCGCTGTGTGAAGAAAAATTTCCTTTTATTAGTTTTGAACCTACTACCCGTCAATTTCATTTGGTGTCCCCTAGTTCTTGTATTAAGGGAAAAGGTAAATAATTTTTCTATATTCACTTTCTCCACACCATTCATGATTTTATATACCTCTATCATATCGCCCCTCAATCGCCTCTTTTCCAAACTGAAAAGTCCCAGTCTCTCTAGCCTCTCCCCATATGGGACCCGTTCCAAGCCCCTAATCATCTTAGTCGCCCTTTTCTGAACCTTTTCTAATGCCAATATATCTTTTTTGAGGTGAGGAGACCACATCTGCACGCAGTACTCAAGATGTGGGCGTACCATAGTTTTACATTGAGTTAATATATCCTACTCTCAAAAATGGTGTTGTGGAATTTGAAATACCCCACAAGTAGCAAGGACCATGTTTTTAAACCTCTTCTGAAAATTGGCTCTCTTGCAGTAACCTGGTGTGTTGTTCCAGTATCGACTTGGAAAGATCACCAACACTGCCTGCAACACTTAGGTATGAAGAAGTCGCCCAGTCAGTCTTGCTTAGCTGAGAATCTAAGATTAGCAGCATAGCCATGTTCTCAATTTAGACTCATGCATGATAATGAAGATTTTAGTAAACTGGCAAAATTGCTACAGTTGAAACTGGGTTAATAGGCTCCCACTATCTCATCTCTTGCTCCCTGACCACTCCTCAATCAATCAGCAGCATGAGATAATGGTAGAGATCTGATTTTCTTTTAACAGTTTGCTGCCTGACTCCATGGAAGATTCTTGAGGTGATAAAGGCTTCGTTGAACCACATACTCTTATTGTAAGACGTAGCTAATGGCACTATCAAGACTTGTATTCAATGCACACCCAACAGCAGCTATATTTTCCTGCAGTGATCTGATAAAGTGTAATGATAGTTAACACGCTGCAAATGAGGAGAATGAACTCCAGTTTGAACTGTTTTGCACAGTTAGCACAAATTGGAATGAACATAGATTAAATCTTCCCCTAATTCACTGACAAAAGAATTTCTCTGACGCCAAAGCAGCATTAGAGTGTAACAGCATATCCTGTTTTGAGAATGCCCCCTGCTCCTCTTTCAATTTAGAAAGTACTGCCTTTGTGCACTCTGGTGGTGTCTGTGATACTGCATTTTTCCTAATACGAATATCCTCACCCACAGAGCTTGTCAGGCAAGTATCTGGTATGGTGTACACACTTGGTTTGAGTCACATCTGTTTGTTGTTTTAATTCAAAACCTATTTTATTACTAATTTAAGGATATAACTTTTTAAAAACATGTTTTTCATGTGGTGCCCATCACACAATGTGTTAAAGTATTGTGCACGGAGTGGTAGCATAGAGACTACTTTACAGAGCTATGTGCAGTTATTCCCATAAGTGCAGCAAGAGTTAAAAATAGCACGCTATGGATGAAAGGAGAGAAAAGATCTGGGAATGAGAGAAAAGGCTGATGTGATAGGGGTCTGTTTCTTGGTGCAAAAGAGTACTTTGACCACAGCATTCTGAATTCCCTGAAGGATTGGGGAAAACTGTAAAATACGAAATTGCAATAGGGGTGTTGGTGATTAAGTGATGGATAAGGGTTTCAGCAAAGGCAGGGTCAATGTAAGGTCAAATACTGGCAATATTCTAGAAACTGCAACAGGCAGAATTAAGCATAAGGGAAACATCAGAAGAAAAAAAAACACAGATCCGAGGTCAAGAACGACTCCAAGATTTTTGACCTTTGGAGCAATATCAATGTCCGATTTCAGGTGTGTGAGTCAGATGTAGCAAAGAAGTCTTTTACCCAGGAGGACTTCAGCCTTTCACTCAACATTTGGAAGTTATGGGAGAGCTAAAGTGTTAACAGAAACAGGATACTAGATCATCAGGGATCTGGGAAAATTCAACGTACCATTTCTGCTCCCCTTTCAAAGAGAAATGACAGAGATTGCAAAATTTTCCAAAATGGCCCCAAATTAATCATTCCAAGAGAAGCCAAAGCCATTGGCTTCTGCCTTTGAGGCACTAATTCTATGACATTATTAAATGCCTAATATTAGATTGTCATAGGACAAGGCAGCAAAACAACAAGGTGCTATGGTCAAAGGCTGTAGAAACAACACCCAAATTTACCTTTTAACCTTTTTTCTTTGAGATGTGTTACTCACATCCATTCCATTCTAGGTGCACATGCACCTACACACACAGCTGTCAGAGACTTTTGCCTTAGTGGTATCTGGTCAGCTTTCAGTGCCCCCTGGAGTGACATGATCAAGTGTCAGTATATTAGGCACTGCCATGCTACACCCTCTCAGTTCCGTCATGCTGGCAACTCTGTCAGAGGGGTAGGAGGGCAGGTAATGGAAGGGATACGAGCAACACATCTCAAAGAACAGTTATGTGTAACCATTTCTTCTTCTTTGCTCATGGTTAATTCCATCCTAGGTGACTCAAAAGTGGTGGGCTCAGCGTTGAAAGTCCAGCCACTTGTACTTCCCTACGGAAGCATCAACCCGGGCCCACTGGGTAAGAGTAACAGGATGTGAACTTTTGGATGGACAATCAAAAGGCTGCCCTACACCTGTAATCGATAGGCAGTTGGGCCAGGAAAGCTGCTTAAGAAATCTCTGTTGTGGGTAATTTGGCAGTTGCAATTGCCAGAGTCGATATCTTTGCCCGATCATAGCAGCAGCGAACACAGGCAGTAATCCAAGAAGCTATTCTTTTGAGCGGATACTGGACAAACTTATCCTGTAGGCCACTCAGACAAACAACAGCATCGATGTATGGAATGGCCTGGTCCTTTCAATGCAGAGGACTAATACTCTTTGTGACATCTACGAAATGTGGTATATAATCCTCCTCTGATTTACATGACTTTGGCTTAAGACAGATGAGTAAATATCCCGGCTCATCTGAAACAGTGAGACCACCTTGGTCAGAAAAGCAAACCTTGACTGCAGTTTGAGACTGTCTTTTTAAGAGGCCATATAAGGTTGCCGTGAGGTAAGCACCCTAACCTCAGAGACCGGAGGGCAAATGTCACTGCAACCAGGAATCTGACCTTCAAAGAGTGTAGGAGAGAGCAAAAATCCTGAGTGTCCAAGGGTGGGGTCCCATGAGCTGTGACAATATGAGACCCTTAAAGAACTTAGCAGTCATGTCCTGGGCAAAAACAGATCTACCCTTGAGTGATGGATGGAAGACTAAGACAGCAGCCAAGTAAACCTTGATAGACAAAAGGGACAGAACTTGTAGCCTGAGATGCAGAAGGCAGACAAGGATTAACTGCCAAATACTTTTATATGAAGTCCAGCAGGCAAAGTGCTTCCAGTTGGCCAGGAAGGTAGAACGCTGTCTCCTGCCTGTGAGACCTGTTGGACACTTGCAGAATACTGCAGCTCCTCTGAACTTCGACATGTAATAGCCTGTCCATCAGGTGCAGCACTGACAGGTTTGAATACAGAAGACTGCCATGGTTCTGGAACTGGAGGCCCTGACTGTGCAATGAACCAGTCTTGACATGCTGCATTTCAAGGAAGATGTGGGTAATTGGAAAGGGTCCAGAAAAGAGCAACAAGAATGATCAAGGGTCTAGATAACATGACTTACAAAGAAAGGCTGAAAGAATTGGGCTTGTTTAGTCGGGAAAAAAGAAGATTGAGGGGCAACATGAAAGCAGTTTTCATGTATCTAAAAGGGTGTCATAAGGAGGAGGGAGAAAACTTGTTCTTCTTGGTCTCTGAGGATAGAACAAGAAGCAATGGGCTTAAACTGCAGCAAGGGAGGTTTACGTTGGACATTAAGAAAAAAGTTCCTAACTGTCAGGGTGGTCAAACACTGGAATAAATTGCCTAGGGAGGTTGTGGAATCTCCATCTCCGGAGACATTTAAGAACAGGTTAGATAAGTGTCTATCGGGGATGGTCTAGACAGTACTTGGTCCTGCCATGAGGACCACTGAAGGTCCCTTATAGTCCTAGCATTCTGTGATTCTAAGTTACCACTGTAGGATCACCTCTGACCTTTCCTGCTTGATCTTCATGAAGACACTGTGGTTCAACAGCACTGAGGGTTGGGGGGTGGGGGGGGGCAGAGGAGAAGGGGAATGTGTGCAAGAGAGCCTCGACCACGGAAGCAGAAATCATCTGACAGAGATCATCTGCAAATCCCCTGAACTGAGCAGAGAAAGGGACACATCCTGTTCTGTTTGGACACTATCAGATCCACTTGGGGAGTTCCCCATTTGTGGAAGATGAAGCTGACCAGTTCTGGATGGAAGGAGCATTCATGCTGAGACAGGAATGTCCTGCTAAGGCAATCTGTCAAAGTGTTCCTGGCCCCAGAGAGATGAGCAACTACGAGATGGATACCATGCTGGAGATGGATGTCCCCAAGTCTGAGCACTTCCTGGCAAAGAATGACTATGACTGGACCAATGACCTTGCATGGTTAGATGCCCATATAGGCTGCGGATCCCTGGTCCAGTGCATTGGAGATAAGGGTCACTGATGGAAGAGCCATGACTCCCCCCAGCACTGATACAGGTTTGGGCTACCAGGTCAGCAATGACAATACATGGTCTAGGATCCTGACCACATAGCCCATGCTGCATCTGTTGGGAATGTAGACCAATGCCAATCATGTGCCAAAGAGACATACATGCCAGGCCACATAAATGCAGGCTTCCACGTGGCCCAACAATTGCAAGCAGGCATGAGCAGTGGTGAGAGGGTGGACTTGCATGCACAAGATGAGATCTGTCATGGTTTGGAACCAGGCTTTGGGGTTAGTTTTGTAGGGAGCTCACCAGTGTGCTCCTTGACTCCATTTTGGCCATGTTATCCTCAAACTTAACAGAACATATGCATATCCCAAAACTAACCCAACACTTAATTCCTAAGTACCTCCAAATTATCTAAAAAGAAGGTAGCCAATGGCTGTAAAGTACCACAAAGTTTCTTAAGATGCAAGACAAGACAATCCAACCAATTGTCAGAGGGGTAGCCATATTAGTCTGTGTCCGCAAAAACAATTAGAAGTCCTGTGGTACCTTATAGACTGACAGATATTTTGGAGCATAACCCATTCATGGGCAAAAACCCGTTTCATCAGATGCATCCACAAAAGCTCATTACCTAATAAATTATTTTGTTAAAGTGCTACTGGACTGCCTTTTTGTTTTCATAATAAATGAGTGCAACACTCAGCCAACTCTATGGATACCACTAGGACAAACATCTCTGACAACAGAGCTTATGGGTGTGCACACACAGACTATAACCAACATGAGCAAGCACTTGAAGAAGAACAGGCAGTGAAAGTGTAAGAAAGGCCATACTAGGTCAGACCAATAGACTAACCTGGCATCCTGTCTTTGGACAGAGTGATGCCAGATGTTTCAGAGAGAATGAACAGAACTGGGTAATTATCAAGTGATCCAGCCCAACATTCAGTCCCAGGTTCTGGCAATCAGAGATTTAGGGGAAGCATCTCTATCATAGCTAATAGCCAGGGATGGACCTGTCCTCCCTGAACTTACCTAATTCTTTTTTGAGCCCAGTTACACTGTTGGCTGTCACAAAACCCTCCGGGAATGAGAACCAAAGATAAGTGTGCACTTAGAGTCCTCATAAGTGATCTTGTGCAAGTACCCCCCCCGGCCCCCACCCAAAACAAAATCCCTCTAGAGAACCCAATGACTTCAAACTTGGATCTCCAGCATACAGTAAGAAAGAAAGAAAGAAAGAGAGTCTTACACGTGCACACACCCAAATCACACTGTAAGAAGGAAACTGATGGTCAATTTACTCAGATTAAATGAATATGTGGACACTAAAGTGACCTGAACTTTTTATACAAACAAAATATTAATTTCAAGGGTTGTCTTCTAATCCCATTAAGCCTTTGTATTTGTGTATCTAAAGGGCATTCATAAGAGGCAGCTTTGCTCCCTCTTCCATGTACTATTCTGTTAACTGTGAGGAGCTAGCTTAGAATATGTTTACACTGAAGCTCTGTGCATGCTTCCCAGCATGGGTAGACAGATCTGTGCTAGCTAACTCCTGACTGGAGTCAGGGACAGCCTGGGCAGCAGCTTGGGATGCAGGGTGGGGAGGAGGAAAGGGGGAAAAGAACACTCAGGTGTCTAGATTGAGCCACTACTCAGGCTATCCCTGGCTACACTGCAATTTTTAGCATGCTGGCTAGCTCTGGGAAGAACTCTCTCGGGTACAGTGTAGATATAACTGTAGACTGAAGAAGACAATGAAAAATTATTTTTAGTTCTTATACTCATGCGCGTGAACACACAAAGGGTTAAATAGGCTTAAATAAGGGGGAACTATTTTGTACCTATGAACATTCAGAGACTTAGTATATACACGTACACAGATTTGCATATCTGTAATAAAAATAAAATTCAGAATCAATATACGCTCACTGTCCTTCAATAAACGTAGAAATGTAGCAGTGTAATTACACACATGCTCTCAAACCAGTGCAGACATTTTCTAAAGATACCTCCATAGGCAAAAAGTGAAAACTCTGTGGTTAACATTAAATTCTAGGTAAGGAAGAGAAGAGTTATCCTAGCGAAGGGCTCAAAAAGCTTTTTACTCTAAGTGTTGCTTCACTCACTTTCCTTTACCCAGTGATCTAAAGCTTAGCGTCTGCTACACTCCAGGACCTAAGTCTGTGTTACTTGAGTGTCAATGCTAAAATGAACATTATTGAAGTTGCACCAGTCAAATAAAATACATAGAATCAGCTTCACTGTTTTCTCATTGACCCCATCATTTTTAAACATCCTGCAGCTTCCAGGTACAATGCATAATAATGTTCCAAAAAGCAGTGGAGCAACCAACCACTTAGTTTACAGAGAGTTTTTGTACCAGAATCAATTGAGGGATGGGATTTAAAATAAAATTAAAAACAAAAATGAAACAAAAACATATTAAAAACAAAAAATCAAAAACAAACTCAAAATAATCTATTCGTGGCTATATTCAAACCATTTTATCTTTCCTGTACCAGGAATAGCTATACTAGTACAAAGCACATTTATACCACTGTAACTGAGCTCACAGTACTGCAATGGTACCAATTTTGACTATTTTAGTACAGCTGAAGTGGTGCAACTTTTGTGCTCAAGAGGCCTTACTGTAAGAATTTCTGAAGTGAGAGTTACTAAATATACATATTAAGTACACAAGAAGTCCACCATTTGCCTTCAATAATGAAGCTTGTCAAAATTCTTCCCTCTCCATGTATCCCCCTTGCCAAAATGTTCTATACAGAACAGTTCTTCATACGTTTATTCTGCCTCTAGGTGTTGACTCGTAGGTCATACTTGCTGAAGTCACTTTTTATGAGTTCTGTGTCCCAAAAGGCCTTGGTGGAGGTTAGCGGGGAGGAAGCTGATGGAGATAGCTATGCTCATTTCAGAGTGACTGCAATTATTACAGACTTACCTAAAAGACTAATGGGTAATTCCAAAATATCATAATCTCCTAAAAGAGACTGGATAATCTTGTCTAAGCATATACTGGAGACAGCACAAGCAGGGTAGAAAAAGCTTTAGAACATTTATACTGGGCATTGTATATTAACCCTATCAGTCCCCTAGGGACCTCCTAGCACACATCTCTCTCAAGTGCTAGTGCCAAGAAGTCAAAACGTCTGTACGAACACTGTAACCAATTTAAAAGTCAGGAAGCAGAGCACAGATTTCTGGCTCAAAATGAATGAAATAAATCTTGTTTCAACAAGTCTCCACTAGTACAGGTAACACAAAATTCAAGTATTTAATCTTAATAAAGTAACTCTCCTGAGATTTAGCACAACAAGTAGGCATTTCTATGTGTGTCACACCAACATAAAGTAATACTGCCTAGAGTACTAAGAAATCCACCTTCCCTGTCTGCCAAACTTGGTCTATTAAAAAAAAGAAAAAAAAAGTTTTTATGTAGGTTACATCAATAATGATACAAGTGGATTGAAGAAGCAAAAGCAAATTCTTACCTTGGGCAGGATCAGGTGGGCCAAATTCCAGAGAGTATCGTAGAATGAAGTTGTTGTTCCACACATAAAGATGGTTATCTCTTGGGTTATAATCCACTGCAGCAATGTACTGGTACTGGTTGGGAAAGAGAATGTCTACATATTCTCCTCTATTTAACCTGGTGTTGTAAATGTAATCAATTGCATTCTTCCCCGTTTCACTTTCATTGTCTTGATACACTGATCGGACAACATAGAGGACTCCACATATCATAAAAGCATTGGATGCTGCCCGTTTGTCATATGTGGTTTCCCATGTTGCTTCAAAGCGAAGAGTATATGGATTCAATTGGCTAATAACTATCATTCCATTGTTTTGTTCCGTAGCATAAATTACCCATAAACCATTTTCATCAACTGCTAAATCAATATCAGTCTTTCCTCCCCATCTGTACGGAGAAGTGTCATGATAGTTAGCATAATTGATAATGGCCTCTCCACTCTTAATTCTAGTCCTCAGGTCAAACTTTACAATGTTCCTGGTTCTTTCTTTGTTAAAAAATACAGCACCATCATACACCACAAATCCAGTGCCATCCACTCGATTTGGAAGTTTGTAAGTTGTCTGTTGTCGTCCGTTTTGGAAGTCCTCTAAAGAAGCATACTCTATCAAAGTATCAGTGCGATATGGAGTCCATGGCATGAAGTATATTTTATCTGCTGCCTGGAGAGGATCTTTGCACCAAGCTCCTGCCTTTTGTTCAGCTTCATATAAAGATGGTGAGTCCACAACTGCTTTCAACGTTCCCGGGCAAACAAAAACTAACAGTCACAGAGAGAAGTAAGACAAGAATTATGTCAAATTAAAACATTCAACTGACAGAATAAAGGCTAGGTTAGTCATAGTGACTGTGTCAGGAAGAAAAGATTCATTTAATTTGATAATATTTGCAATTGTCATTATTTATCATCCACTTTTCTTAAAGTTACCATGTTCTTATTGTACCAGTATGTAAAGTTGATAGGAAGTGTTTTCACTAGTACAAGGAAAGGCTCAACAGCACACATGTACATCTAAAAATGTGGAATTACTGTTGCATTTTCACCTTAGACTTTAGCAAATACAGCACTTATGCTCCAGAGCTTTTAACTGGTGTGAAGTAGTGCAGTAGGTCATTTCAGTAAAAAAGAAATTATTTAGAACTTTAAGAAATGGTGAGGCTGAAAAAGGAGGTGCCTCAATTAAAATTAAAGGAAACAAAACTAATCGTCAGGTATATAGAGAAAGCACTTAGGAGCAGAGAAAACAAAACACAACCAAAGCAATGAATGAAACAGACCAGGAAACCCTGTAATCAAGGCATGCTATGGAGAGGGTTCTGGAAGCCAGGCAAGATGACATTTTATTAATAGGAGAGTACCCAAGGATGACAGTCAGAAAGGGAAAGAGAGAAAGCAAGGGAATCTCCCCTCCAGCCCAAGTTTTTCAGACACTATATCCCATCACCTACTTTAAGCAACCAAGCCTCTTTACTGCAAAAGTTGACTTCTTTTTGAGGTGTACTTATGAGATCCTGCTGATTATCACAATATCAGAGTGTTGTGGGTAGGGGAAGGGAGGAGGTTAACATCCATAAGGCACATAACAAGGAGCTGGGGTTTGGACTGTATACGTTATTTACCTTTTTGCTCCACTTCTATTTTAAGCATCGGAAGAAAAATAAAAAAGTGCAAGGAAAAAAGAAAGAAGATTAACATAAATTGACTATTAATCTAAGATTAAATTAGTAACAGACGCTAAATACAGGGAGAATAAGAACTGCAGTATATTGGATAAAGAGAAACAGACAACAGGAAAACCTAGCAGGAGAAAGATTCTAAAGTTACATAAGTGAACATGGATCAATCATTTTAGTAGATTAAGGAGGCAACACCGATATGTTGGCATGTAGTTTCACTTAGTGAACCTGAATAAATAATGAAGAACTTCACTAAAGCATGATATACATACCCTTCCCAAACGCAACATGTATTCCTATCAAGTTGCTGTTTAAAAATGATATATTAATATAAATACAAATTACAAACAAGGTGTGTGTGTGTGTGTGTGAGAGAGAGAGTGTGAGAGTGTGTGCGCATACACACATTCATTGTGTGGGTATGTGTGCTTAGAATCCCCCCTGGTCAATATTCTGTTTTTCTTTCTTGTAAATGAAGCAGCTCATTGCCTTTAGCTTTCCTTGGAGGATTTCCCCCCTGAACGTAAATCTTGAGAATATTGTAACTTCTCAGTCTAGAACTGCAAAACCAGAGGAAAAGGAACAAGTGAAAATATCTAGAAAGAAGAAGCAAAAGTACAGTAAGCAAGAAGAAAAGAAGAAAAAATTAACATTTAGCTTATTCAGCATTCTCCTGCATCATCGACTAAGCCCGAAACAGCAAACTAGCATGTAAAGACAATCATAGCAAGCACTGAAAACAAATACCATCTTCATCACCACACACATCAGCAAAGGAAAGTGCTTCAGCAAACAAACCTGATTACCAGAGTTGTTACATTACTGAAGCAATTCTTTCCCACAGAAGTTTAAAGGAATAGATTTAGTTACATGAAAGGTGTTACAACCCAAGTTCAGCCAGTAAATAGCCTCACAATAATTACTAGCTATAAAAACTAGTTCCTACTGTCAGGAGTGGCCTTTTGATGTATGTTCCTTCAATTTTAGTTAGTGACCTCGACAATGCCAGTTGTACCACTCCTTTATAACACAGTATATAATCCCAAGGAAGTATATCAAAACTATCTGTACAACTATTACAGAGTCAGCATCATGGTATTATCTAGGAAATATATTTCTTTGTTCCATAAAAGATTGTGAATTTTTGGTTTCATTTAACAACATTAACTATGTTATTGTGTGAGAACAGCATTGGCTGAACCTACATAATATTTCTTAAGGGGACAATTTAGAATATTTTTGTCAATGCTTTTGAAATGAATGATATTTTTCCTAGCCTTGTTCATTTATACAAGATAACACACTTTCCTTCCATTTGTAGTTGTGGACTTACCAAAGTAAACAGAACAGAATTTTTAGGTTGCCACAATTCTGCTAGTGATTTTCAGATGACTGTCTATGAACTATTACACATGAGCTTATTCCTCAGCAAAGAGGAATAGTGTACCTGCTTAGAATCAGCAATAGTAGGGCAGATGTGAAAAGACATGGATAACAAAAATCATTAATGGCATGTCTGCTCTGACTACATTTGTGTACAGCTCTATGTTTTTCAGGGGCAGACGGGTTTCTTGAAGTAAACAAATGCTTCAAAGTCCAAGCAACAGGCAGAATAAAACACTGTTAAAATGTTTTCCATTACATTCTCGAGTCCAAATAAGTATTAACATAAAATTTCATGCCTAAATGTAGAAGGTCGTGCTTCTGATGTGCTTATAAATCCTACATGGGCTGACTTTGGTTATTCAGTCAAAGAATCAAAATACATTGTGCAGCAAAATTGAAAGAAATGTCAAGTAGTGCACTCTCAATTTCTCTGACTTAATCAATAGCACTAATTTTAGGACAAAGCAATGCATATCAGATTTATTTAGAAATCTATTTTTAGTGGAGGTTGACCCGGGCATCCCAAATGATTATTTTTCCTCAAAGAAGTTTAGGGGGGAAAAACCCATCAGCAATAGATATGTATTTTGAGAGACAAGAAAAAGAAGCTTTTCATAAAGGATTTCATTATGAAACCCATGAATACAGAACCCAGGGAGCTCTAGCAATACACCTTGGTCAGCAAGGTAGCTATGTATTTATGCATGTCAGCAAGATGTGGAGAAGCTAGCAAACTACATACTATACAAGGATGAAACATTAATTTCAGCATGTAAGAGAGAGTGCTATAACTTTTAACCACAAACTCCCACACAGCCACATTTATTCTCTCAAGGACAGAATGGAAGTCACTGTCTGAGTTCATATGGTTTTGACTGTTTTTAAATAAATTCTTGTGATAAAGATCGGGAGTGAAGGGATACAGAAAAGAAACCAGTTCGGGGGGTGGGGCACCACACAAAGGGAAACCTTTTTGGTTTAGGTTTGAAATTGTAAGAATCAGTCATCTCTTCCTTCATCTAGACCTCCAAAGGGCCTAGATAATCGTTGTGAAATCTGTTCTAGGGGAGCTAACATGTCTCCGTCTCTTGTGCTGGGCAAGCTGCAATTTGCACCACTTGTAATTTCAGCATTGTACATTCTCGCACTCTCTTTTGAAGTGCCACAAGGGCCCAGAGCACTGAAGGTTCAAAAAGAGCAATCCCATACACAGCCCACCAGACAGAGAACATGAGAACTGATAAATGCATTTTTGTTGGGCATCACCAGAGACGTAGTTCTGGAAGTTAGGAAGTGGAAAGAGGGGAAGGGATAGTGAGACACCAGAAGATTAGGATAGGCATTTGAATGGTAAAGCTTAACAGGACGAAATAAACAACCCTTCTGGTGGCTGCCAATAACTAGGATACGTCCTCTGTTAACGTTATAACTACTTTCCATTTCACCACTGTGCAAGATGCAGTTACAATTTCCTAATCTTCACTTTGAAAAACTAATATTGTATATAATACATACAAATCTCCAGAGTCCAGAATAATTACTAACAAAGAATAAATTCAAGAGGGGTACCAATGGAAGTAAACAAAGCAAACATTTAAAGGAATAGAATGGCTACAAGTTAGAGTTCAGCGTAGGCCGCGTTGTGGCACTATACTTCTGATAACTGAAAAAGAAAAAGTCCTTGTAGATAGGAATACCCAATCAGAAGAACATATCCACACTTTTCTCCCTAAAACAGCACAGAAAATTATTTTAACATTTGATAATATTTACATAATGCTTTTCTCTATAGACTGGCCTACAGGAAGTGGCTCCCTGGAAAAATAACCTCTTGGCATTTGATTGACCTCATGCTTTGGAATAAGATGCACTGCCCTTTTTCTAGGAATTTGGGAACAGAAGTCATGCTAAAGTAAAAGTGACTTTAATCAAATAAAATAGTGTTGGTTAGAGCAGGACAAAATGTAACTCCTCAAAAGTGGGACAAGAAGAAAGGTTATAACAAGTCACCAATACTACACACAGGAAGAACGGTACTAACGAGTAGCATATAAAATAGGCGTCCAACCTACAAAAAGTGTAGAAAAAAAAATCATAAAGCATCCATTTTACAACACAGAAATACATAGCCGGGATGAAATCAAAAGATGAAATGTGTTTGGCCTTTAATGGGTTCTGAGTAAAGCTAATGTAGTGAAGCAATATGGAGCACTGTTTTGACTTAAGAAGTTTGCATTTCAAAACAATGTGCAATAACCAATATGGACAATTTTGACATAGCTTTACTTATGCCACAACTCATTTCCTTGTGTTTCTTGTGTACCTTCTGCTACTTAAAGAGTTTTTTGCATCTGAGACAAGTTTAGTTTCCTTCCAAGTGAAAGTTTTGGTTTTAGTTTGAGATCAAGAATATTAATCTTAATAACTGTAAGAATTTATAAAACAATCACTATATTGCCAAACTTCAAACTGCAAGCATGACTGTTTCTCTGTGGGGTTAAAGAAAGAAGAAAAAGTGACTCCACAAAGAGTGGCCTTAAGAAGAAATGGAAAATGTTGAATCAACAGAAGTCTTAAAAATTCACATACTCTTCAGGTTTGTTTGTTTGTTTGTCTGTTTTAAAAAAGGACTTTTCGTTATTGTGCTACAATATTTAAGATACATTTTTTTAAAACTACTGAATTCTGGCATTAGAAAGCACATGGTGCAAAACTGCTCTAGTGCAACAGACTAGGATGACTGATTTTTCATTCTTAGTATTACATTTTAAAATATCCTTTTTGAAGGATTAGTTCCAGTCATGAAACAAATTGTTTTATTTCTGTTGAGAATGTCCATTTCTTTTTCTTATGTGTTACTGAGACGCTTTATCAATTTATTGATAAATTATTAATTCTGAATTAATGTGGACTTGTGAGCGTGCTCCTAGACCTGATAGCAGAAAGTGTTCTTGCAAAATTTCATAACAACTGAGACATTTGCCTCTGATACCTCAGTAGTGGGTTCTGCTATGCACCCAAAGTAACCACACAGCACATTGCCCTTCAGATTGATAATGATTAAAATGGAAGACAATTCCTTCTTTAGTAATCTGTGAGCCAAACCAATCTGTCACCAACTGGTCTTGGGCACAAGAACAAATCGCTCTCTGTCGTAGTACATAGCTAATTCAAGTCTGTTTTCTTGAAAAACAGTAGCCTTAAAAGCCAAACACTTAAGAGCACAGACAGACACTTGGCCAGAATCACACTGTGGCTTCCTTCCACACCTTGTGAAGCAAATTGGAGGTCTTAGTCTGTAAATTCTTGGCATGCATAATGTTCAGTAGGCCATCGACATATGCTTCTTTTGCATGTAGCAGTGCTCCAGCATTGAGTGTGAAAGCTGAAGGAAGTGAACAAGAGCAAAAAAGAAATGTCATACTTACTGTAAGGAACACATTCATACTGAACTTCAAGATATTTGTACGTTCCAGGACAAGGATCAGGAAACACATCTGATCCAGTAACTACTATGCACTGTGTTCGGTTGTTGCACCTGTAAGAAAAATAAAAAGAAATGAGATTTTAGTTTGCAAGTTCTTTACCAAGTAGCATAATACAATGCAGACTACATATTTGAGCAATCCAATCAGTAAGGAAACAGAGATAATTAATATTAGATCAGTCATCATTCAGAAATAAACTGTCGAGGTCATTATTTCAGTTCAAGTTTTATATCCTTAAATCTGGCTGTCAATTTTACCCCAAATGTTAACTCGCTCTTCTTGAGTGAAGTAAGTACCTCCCATTGACTCTCTATGGAGTTTTAATAAAGCACTGTTTTGATGGGAGATCTTTGCACATAAAATTAATAACCAGTCTGCATAGTTTTGACATGGTTTTGTGTATGCTAGGACCAATTCCCTTGCTCTTTGGATATCTGAATGCTCTGGAACATTTCTGCATCTCCGACAAGCTTTCTTTTCTGTACCAAAAGGGAACTGTGATTTTGGTTTGAGGGGTTACTGCAGAGAAAGAACATTAACTGTCTCACTCATAAAAAAATTAAGGAACAATGAGTGCATTGCTAGACTTCCCTTGCAAACATGACTACTGTTGTATTACAGGAAGTAGAAGTCAGCAAAAAATTACCAGATGAGGATATTTTAAAACAGTTAAAATTGCCAAATCATCAGAGAGTTGTTTAAACTAAAAGGCCCTTCAAGAAAGAAAAGAAAAACAAACAAACAAAACACACATACACACAAAATATTTAAGAGAACACTTTAAAAACACTGTAAGGTCCCCACATTCATGAACTTAATGTTCGAGAATTCAATTAATCGTGAGCGGTTCTGGGGCAGGGAACACCCGTGCTGCTTCCTGGGCCCTGGGCAGGAGAGCTGGTGGCCACTGCGGCTTCCCCGGGGTGCCAAGCACTGGCAGCTGCAACTTCCCTAAGGGTCAGAGCACCCCACCATCAAGGAAATCAACATTCGTGAGGGTTCTGAATACCTAACCCTTGCAAATGTTGCAACCCTACTGTATACTAAATTTTGCCATTAGAAAGAACTTCTCACAGAACTTCCATGAAAATACTGTATTTTATTATTTATTATTTTCTACAAAAAAAATAGTAAGGGTTAAAACTGGTGCCTGTTATTCACCTTTTAAACTATAAGAGAGAGATAAGAGGGTAGTATTTGAGAGGGAACATCCTATAGCTTCACCAGAGTTAGTCAAAACTTAAGAAAATAGAAAAAAAACCCCTAAGTGTCCTGTGAAAACACATACACACACACAAAAAAAAGCAAAAGGTCACACGGTTTCGTGATGAAAAAGAAAGGAGTTTATCTGATCTTCTAATGGGTGAATTTCATTTGTCAGCAAAACTGAATACAAGGAAGCCAGAACTTAAAATAGCCTAGCCTTTGACTCCAGCTGCACATCAACGTATTTATTACTGGTACTTCCCACACTCGTGAATTCCAGGATCCAAGTTCAGGTTGTTTAAGAATTATACCACTCAAATGGCAGCATAGAACTTCATAGCTCACACTGAGCCATTTATTCTCCTGGCCAAGGAAATCTACATACCAGGATGCTACTACTTCTCCAAAAGCCACACTAGTGAATTCAGTAAACAAGTACACTTTCCTCTGATTAGCAGAAAGCTGGCAATTATTCACAGGACTGGGAGGTGACCAGGATTTTTTGAACAGCCTGTTGAACCATGGGAACATCGCAGATCTACGTTGAAACCCCTGTTGCCTTTGTACTGCCCTATCATCACTCACCCACACACCTACCATGCCAGTATGCTGCCTGCGCATCCAACATGTATCTTGACACTCCGAATGAAAAACAGCACTGGTTACAGATGCTAAGAGAGGCACTGAAATGTAGCATCTTTTACAAACTACAACATGTGTTGTGTGGAGAATGTTATACAAAGCGTGGCTTATCCCAACTCAGACCCCATCCCCACTGGCCACTAAGTTACATAGGCTGTGTCTACACGTGCCCCAAACTTCGAAATGGCCATGCAAATGGCCATTTCGAAGTTTACTAATGAAGCGCTGAAATGCATATTCAGCGCTTCATTAGCATGCGGGCGGCCGCGGCGCTTCGAAATTGACGAGCCTTGCAGCCGCGCGGCGCGTCCAGATGGGGCTCCTTTTCGAAAGGGCTCCGCCTACTTCGAAGTCCCCTTATTCCCATGAGCTCATGGGAATAAGGGGACTTCGAAGAACGTGGCGTCCTTTCAAAAAGGAGCCCCGTCTGGACGTGCCGCGCGGCTGCGAGGCTCGTCAATTTCGAAGCGCTGCTGCCGCCCGCATGCTAATGAAGCGCTGAATATGCATGTCAGCGCTTCATTAGTAAACTTCGAAATGGCCATTTGCATGGCCATTTCAAAGTTTGGGGCACGTGTGGACACAGCCATAAAGATAAGGCTCTGTGTAGACAGCTACCAAGGGGAAATATAGTGTCATGGAGAATATTTAGTGTAGATTGCATGAAAAGCCAAAAACACTCTCCAAAGTTAGGCCTTACTGCATTGTGGGGAGAAGTAGAAAAAGGAACATAGTCCAAACTCTCATGTCTGTGGCGTGCAACCTGGCACGTATTATAATAGTTCAAATATGGCCTAAGGAGCCCCACTCAAATAACCACGACAGAAGGCCTGGAATGGTGAACTGAGCCAACTAGTCCCGCAGAACTAGAACTGTAAGAGCTCTGGATGAGTGCAGGAAAGGCATTTACTGTCCCCATGCGCAGAAACCAACATGACCCCTCTCCAACCCCCGCATCTCCCACACAACCTTTTGGCTCATTATAGTGACCCAATTTTGGGTTGTGACCTCTGGATTAAGGAACCTGGGATTCAATTCCTTCTAAACCAGCAGAGATACTTCCAAGGCCTACAGATGGGCAGCACAGGAAAACTGCACTCTTGCTACCTGCTATCGGATAAATGTAATAATTCAATCTGTAGGACTGTCTTTCCTCTCAAGGGGAAAAAAAAAAGTGTTGCCCTTACAATAAGTCACCAATATGTGATCATTTCTAACCACCACTTCTTCACGATATAATTTAACGGAGAGGAGAAATGCTGTCCAAGTCTACAATGGCTGATCTGATCATTTATTTCTTTGAATTATACAAAAAATAAAAGGGGTAAGTGCCTCTGCCAAGTTACAAAAGAAAATAAAATTGAATGGATTACAAAATTTACATAATCACCTTTCTATTAATAGCTCACCATTTTGAGGTGCCACGTTGAACTTAGTGTGTGATATGCAGCCAAATTCTGTTACATTATCAGAAGCTAGGCAACTGTACGTCTCTGCCTTGCTCTCTGTTTCCTCTTACCAACCAAGCTGTTTAGACACAAACCCTGTTCTGAAAGTGGGTAGTTTGTGGGGATTTCCAACCTCAAACATGGAAATCAAATTACTAACAATTTTGAAAAATGTACTAAACACCATTAGAGACATAAAATCATCAATAATTAACCTGAAATACGCTCATGTAACCAGCCTTTTCTAACCAGTGCGTAATTAGCTAACCAAATCTATATTAAAACTGTTCTAACTATAAGCGAGCCATTAAATGTATATAGTTTCCTGGAATGTGCGAATAGTTACATGTTCTGCTTACACCTGCATTTGTAGTTTCCTTACATATTTTTGGGATGCTTATTTACAACTTCTCTAATTTTTGATAAATCTTTAAAAACTAAAAAAAAAAACAAAAATACTTATTTTTAAGAATACTTCAGGACTATATAGTGGAAGGTCCCTTAAAAGTTAACAAGACTAAACAGCCTCTGCCTTGGTCTACACGACCAGCTTACACGATCTTCCACATCCCTGAGTGACCCACTTACACCGGCCTAACTCCCAATGCTATGTTGACATGGGGGATTCTTCCATCAACACAGTTACCAATGCAACCCCAAAGTATAGGGCATGCGTCAGCCCACCAAAAGAATAACACCCCAGCTGCATGGCTAAATAACCTGGCAGATGCAGCAGCCCAGATCTCTGCCACCCAAGTAGATTGGGAACATTTGTACCTATGGCTACAAGAGACTCTGGGGCACACAGAGAGCGATGAGCTGGTGCGGCAAGCACATATCGGGGGTGGCCTATCACCCACCAACAGGCCAGAGACCTGGTGCAAGCCTGTACTATCTGTGCTAAAACCCGAAAACACATAGCTGAAGGACAGTGGTTTGCTAGGCTAAGAGATGGAAAAACACTATGGGCAACCTGGCAGGTTGATTACATTGGCCCACTACCTACTACCAGGCACAGATGTAAGTACCTCCTGACTGGAATGGAAGTTGTTTCAGGAATTGGTTTTGCATACCCTGCCCCATTGGCAACAGGACTGTCCACAATTATGGGACTAAACCACTTAACAGCAATTGTCCCAGCACCCTGGGAAATCCAGTCTGACAACAGTTCACACTTTAAAAACAAAGTAGTACAAGAGTGGGCTACTAAGCATGGAATTCAGTGGACTTACCACCTCCCTTACCGACCCCAGGCCAACAGCATAGTCGAGCGCTGAAATGGGCTGTTAAAGAGCCACTTGAAGCCCATGGATGGCACTTGGGAAAACAGGCTGGATGAGGTGGTGCAGCGACTAAACAACCAGCAAACCCCTACGGGCAGTCCAATCAGCAGAGGATTCTTCCCTACAGGGAAAAATTCCTCAACCTCGGCTGCACCGCTCAAGGACTCCAAATCTAATCCTGGAGATACTGTTGTAATTAAACACCCTAGCCTGGGAACACAGACTCATGTACTGCACTCATACAAAGGTGGGTGTGTGGACTGCTTTAGACTCTAAAAGGGAACCAATAACCATTACCGAGGCTTGGATCACATCCAAGACCAGCTGACCTTGTGTTTTCTCTCCAGAAAAGAAGGAACCACCTGGAATACACACCTCCCTGGGAGGAAGCAACGCAATGGCCACCTGTAACATCAGTACACACCAAAGAACTTTAATGTATATAATACATGCATGCTGCTATATGCCATATTAATACTAATAGACTCTTAGTAATTGCTATAGGCCTAGCTGTGTTGTAGCTACCTTCAACCCAGATGACAGCATGGCACCTCAACTCCTCGTCATCTTCCTGACTACCTCGCTGACCTCTGCCACACCTAAGCATCCCCTCAGGAATGCCATCCAGTCCATCATCTCCACCGCTGGTGCCACGGATTGCTGGATGTGTACCCTGCTGAATTCCTCTACCAGATTGGGAATTGAGTTTGTCCCTCTGAACCTGAATGATTGGTGGGACAAGAGCAACATCTTCCGGTGTGGACCAGTCTGGTTTGATGACAGCGACGTCCACTCCTACCTTCGCCACAGCCCCTGGGGTTCATGCTGCGATAGGGTGAACTCCTACTTGGATAAGGAGCCTGGAAGTTCTGGTTCTGGTTTTGTTATCGTACCCTGTAACGGGATGAGGCTTGGTGGGATTCGAGTCCCTGACAACCTTGTCGTCCCGGGTGCTGGGAGGGTGGAACTGAGTGTCTTGCTTGTAATTCCTCGGAGTGGAAGCTGTCGCGTGCGAGGAAGCTCCAAGGTTAGGCTGGGCCCTTCTGTCCCGTCCTCCCAGCCAAGCTGGTGTGGGTAGAGGTAACCAGTTTGAACTTTCTGGATTAGACCATAATTCCCATCTGCCTTCCTGTCTAATTGTTCTCTGTCTGAGTGTCAGCAAGGGATGGGTGGGTCTCAAAGTATGCAATCCTGGCCCAACAATGAAGAGTATGTGCTGTAATTAACCAATCTTGCTGCTTTTAGGTAAACACTCAGAACAGATTAAACAGGATGTATCTGCCATCAAAGATACAGTTAAAATCTTACATGCTGTAACTAAGAATGGAAAGATCTCGTGGTTAAAATGGCTAGCTCAACAATTAGAATTTTCTCTTACTCCATTCCTGCATTCTATTGTAACCACTACTTTGATTGTTCTTATCATAGTAGTTGTGCTTTGCATAACACTGTGCATCGTTTGGAGACTAATTGACATGGCTATCTCCTCCACGCAAATCCGATACATGGAGCTGACAAGTGATCCTAACCAGTTCCGCGATTCCCCACATACTGATTGGATCATTGGGTACTGTTAGATTTCCTCCAAGGAGGGCAAGAGGTGCTGGCATCACCACCACCTTGCGTTCTGGGATGTAGTGTCGTGCATCGGGGGTGGAATGTAGCCAGACAAAGTCTCCCCCTTACAAGCCAGCTTGCTCACTGCCCCCCCGCCTCCCACTGAGGAGCACACAGGGCATGGAAACGGCTGCTGACAGCACAGTCTTTGATGCCCTCATTGAGGCCCAGATGTGCTAGCTTATCGTGACCCCGAGAAGCAGAAAGTACAGATAAAAGGCTAACAGGCCAAACTGTCAACAAGAGGGGCGGGGGGACCTCAGGAAATCACCCCAGCTGGCATTGATGGATTTGATGCACACACACATACCATCCCAGAAGAGGAAGTCTCCGCCCACACTAAAAGAATGTTCTGTACTCCTAAATTGCTTATCTCCTGTCTTACAAGTGCAAATTAAGTAAGAAATGCCCTTGTAACAAACTGGTGTCACAAAAGACAGACCAGTATGATCTGGCACCTTAGATAAGAAAGAGAATACATAACCCAAAAAGGGGTATAAAAGGTGAGCCCAGCAGAACTCTAACTTTGAGTGCATCTCCACCAACTACCTGCTGGTCGGGTCAGGTGATTGCCTCCCGAGGTCCGCAACTGGGGACGCCCAACCGCGTATTCGTCTTTCCGCGGAACTGAGTGACCGATCCGGCTTGGCTACGCTGGTATCGAGAGACGCAGAGAGGGTAAGATATACCCATGCTAGGTCTCCCTTCTTTTTGTGCACAGCTAAAGAATCAGAGCTCTGTAACTAGATGTCGTTGTATCAAGATATCATTGTGTTAGATGGTAACAGATATCTTTGTATTGGATTGTAACGTAACTTGTTAACACCTGTACTTTGCTAGCATATAAGTAGACAATAGCCTTTTGTAACCACACGCTTATAACTGTAGCTTAATAAACTTGTAACCAGTTAAGATCTAAGCCTGACTGCTATTACCCTTTTGTCACTACAACACAGCCGGCACAACAAAAAGAACTTTAACCGTTTGGTTACTAGAGCCTGGCCATAGGTAAGAGTGCTAGCAGCTCCCTGCTCTAACAGAAAAAAACTGGGTTGTTTAGGACCCAGGGGAATACCTCACCGTATATTACCCGGCCACTGGCTAACAACTGGGGAGGGAGGTGTGTACGAATGAGGGAACCTGTCACTTAGGGTTTGTCCCCTCCCCCTACCTCAGGACGGACTGTTTCCTGATGACGTCTGAACTTACAAGACAGCATGCTGACGTCTCCAAAAATACTCTCCCAACCACCCCCCTCACCACACTCTGCCCCCTCCCCCACTTCAGCTGAATGTAAGAGAAACAGTATGAAGCAATGGGATTGTGAAGCCTGTATCATGTGATGCTGCATGTCCCATGTGGATTACAAGCCCTTACCAAAGCACCCTGTGGCCAGTTGCACAGTGCAATAGCTACCACAATGAACTGTTTCCTGTGGCATTGCAAGAGCTAGTAATGTGGATGCATTCCACTGTCAAAGGGAGCACAGTGTGGACATACAGTAATTTCCCCGTAGCACTCTGTGAATAATACTGTAACTGCCAGTGCTTTACATCTGCCAGTGTAGACAAAGCCTAGCTGCTACAGTGCTTAAATGCAGACAAGCTCGCAGGGTAGCATTATCTGAACCTAGCGATTAATACCTGCTAAACTCCACTTTTAAATGCAAATCCTGCTGTTTTATCTTTGGGTAGGGCTACACAGCATTTATTTTAAAATAAAAGCCATTATTTCAAAATAATTATCCTAGCATCTGCACTGCAACTGCTGTTTCAAAACTGGGAAACCTCATTCTACAAACAATAGCACCGATTCTGAAACAGGCGCTGTTAAGACAGGGAATAGTGCCTATTTCAAAATAAGCCATAATGCATCTAATGGCTCTATTCTGAAATAGTCTGTGTGTGCAGAGGCTGTATTTTGAAATAGCCAAGTGCTATTTGGAAGCACGTTTGTATGTAGCAGCATTATTTCAGAACAGCTATCCCAGAATAGCTCATTGTGAATTAAGGCTGCTGTGTAGACATACCCTTTGTTAAATACACCACAGTGAGAACTGGGGACACACTTATATCCTTGTCACGGCTCCAAATCTATCCTTGTTATTTGACAGCAGCAGCAATTAAATCACTGGTACAATTCACAAACTTGGGGAACAAATTTTGCTCTACTCAAAACTTCCTGGTAAAATATTCCACTCAGCACATTATAGGACCTTCTGACACCTTAAAAATAAAAACTGCCCTCAAAATGGAGTCTTAAGAACCTGCTCAAGAGTCCGATTCTGAGGCTGCAGGACTCACCTGCAACTTCCACTGACATCCAAGGGAACAGGAGTTCACTTTTATTATTTCATTTTATTAACTTGTGCAAGAATAAGATAGATATTACATCAGGAATTAAGGATGGCAGTCTTTAATTATTTTCTAGTTTGCTGACCAACATCCTTTTAAATTTGCAACATAAATATGTATATAAAATATTAATAGTTGCCAAGAAAAAAATAATTGTAGTCTCCAAGGATTTACACACTAAGTAATTAAGGCTTAACAGTAACATTTAAGGCACCCACAATATTTACAAAGACTTACGATACAATGAATTTGTCATTAACAAGCAAATAAACTTGATTTGTGAAAGACATTCTCTAAATGCCGTGATAGCTGATTTGTAAAAACTAGTATATGAATTAAATTAGAAAGCCTCTTGAAAAAGAAATTAACTGCAGGGCTGAAGGAATTAGTGAGTATCTAGCTTGTTATGTTAACACAGACTAGAATTTTCCAAGAGGCCTGCTGGAACATAATGTTAAGGCATGGCTGTGTACTCTGTTTTCCCCCATCATTTTAGTATGAATGAAAAGGTTAAATGTTCATAATGCAGAGATGCCACTTACAGAAATCTGAAATCAAACACAGTTTAATTAACAGTTACGGCAAGATGCTGAACTCTTTTCACCTCAAGAGGACGACTGCACAAATGGAGGAATGGTCCTTTCACACAGCAGATGCAAGTGAGAGAAAAGGATAAATGTAACTAGTGACAGTATGGATGTAGTAAGTATTTTTTCACTCAGCACATATGTAGCCTGGTGCTATATAAGTTGCCTTCATGGGTCTGGCTTTAAGGACAGTCAAACCTTCCATGCTAATCTGTTTGCATTTAAACTCTAATCTTGACTTGTACAATTCCCAACAAATTACTTCTGCATTTCTTTTGATTATCTTATCCTCATTATTATAGTTTACCAAGTGCAAAGTATGGAGATGAGATTTCTTGTGTAATCTATTATGTGAGGTGTTTTAATCAATAGTCTTATTCTGCTGATTAAGCAGGGGCTTCTGTTTTGGCAAGATAACATTAGTTTCTTCTGTCATGCTCCAAAAAGCCATTGGGAACCTTCAGCAGATCGTTAGATATGCTACAATAAAGCTTTCGTACATTCTCTTTTCTTCCCTAAATTACTTCTTCACTGTCCTATCACTCCCCGTCACTGTTGGCACTGCATTATTATTACAGCTCCCCTGAAACTTGCACTAGAGCTATGTCTCCAGGCCATAGAATGCCATTTTCAATTCAGGCTTCTGCTTGAAAATATAAATTAAGAAAATTTCATTATCTCCTGCCAAGGGCCATTATTCACCACTGTTCTAAGGAAGATTAAAAATGCAAAATCTGCGGACTTGAACAAATACTGACGCATTAAAACTAAAAGCTCAGTATATTATGGCAGAACCTGAAACTTGTAGTACTGCAATTTTGGAGAACCATACATTGGCATGAGTAACATTCAATCGCTCACACAGACTGAATAAGAGGAAGGTTGTATTTAAATATAATTCACATGGCTGCTTTTGGAGGTTTCTTTCATAGACACAGGAAATAAGTCCCATTTAGATACTTCTTTCCAAGGCTTTGTCTTTTGAGCACATAACCTAACAACTAATAATGCACATAAAAATCAAAGCCAAGTCAAAGAGGGCAAAAATTCAGAGTCAAAAACTCTGAGGTTATCAGAATATTTTTGTCCATGTATTCTTAATGCTGGATATTTTTGTAAACACAGCTTTTCATGAATACGTAATACTAAGCAGTCATTATCAATGCACAGAAAACACATACAAAACAGTTCACTGGCAAATAGGTAAAAGAATAAAACTATATTTAAAATGTTTCGGAAACTCAAAGTCAGATTCCTTTGTGCCTCATTCTGATGAGAAATTGGCTAAATACTTTAAAGGGCTCTATCTTGCATGATAATATGCTCCTGCATATTGCCTATAGCATCCTGTTCGGCTCCGCTCGAGGAATACAAGCGGACTGAGCTGTTGCACTTCCTGCTTCACATGATGCTCCTGCTCATTTCCCTGAGGTAATGAAGACTAGATGGGAGTGATGGCTGTTTTATAGCCAAAGCATAGCTATATCCCACACATTGCAGTGCAACAACTTTTTCTTCAGAAGTAAAATTAGTGCAGACCTGGAGCCTTCCTTTAGAAATACTCCTGATGGGTCTTCAATAGATGTGCCCAAAGAACTTGCATTTTCACAGGCACAATAGATGTGCTAACTTTGCCAGTGTCAAACAGAAGCATTACTTTGTATGGGAAGAGGCACAACCTAATACTTTGAGAATGTGACTCGAGTTTGCAACTCTCAAATTCCAGCTCTGACAACTGCCTTTCTGTCTTGCAACTGTCACTTATCCACACTGTCAGTGTTCTCAGCTGCAAAATGGGGACATTAATTTTAATGAGTTGGCAGGAATCTTGTGGGGATAACAGAGATTAATGAAGGCCCTGGACCTGCAAAAATTTATGCTTGTGATTATACACTATAAGTAATCCCACTGCAGTCAAGGCTCTATCTCCACTCATTGGGATGAGTCATAGTGAGTAAAATTATATATGTGGATCAGTGTTTGCAGGACCGCCTAACATCTCTGAAAATGCCAAGCACTATTTAAACTTTTTTTTTTCTTTCTCTTCTAATTTAGCTTTCAGAAGTTACGAAGACAACACATACATAAAATAGCAAAAACATTATACTCCTGGGATCCAAAGTTTTTTTAAAACACACACCCTTTACTAGATCCTCTGACAAATACTTTACTACATGCTAGTACGTAAAAGCTAGTCAACTGAGCCTATCCCAAATCAGAAGGAGGGATGGTCAAGAAAGAAAACCCTGCAGGAGGAACATTAGCTTTTGCTGTTTTGCCCAGGTTTGAAGATGTGTGCTGCAGTCATTGGTGCAATATCAGTGTTACTATAGAAACAATAATAATCAACACACGGAGGAAGGGTGAACATCTCCCTGTCTGCAAAGCACAACCCTCTGACGAACTGATATGTGACATCATACCTGGCTTTTTCAAAAAGTACAATATGCCACAGTGGCAGTTTGCTTACCATAGTGTAAGCACAGGACTCCATCTGCATGATACAAACCCCTATGATTAATCCTTGCAAGAAAATAGCACTCACTTCATGCAGCTGAAAAGGAAACCAGAAACAGACCTGCTTTGATGTTGGCTTTAACAATCAGGAAAAAAACGGGAGATGGATGTGCACCTATGCAAACAGAATTTGGCACTTAGCAATTTGCTTAAACGTTAGAGACCTTCCTGAGTCTTAACCCACTCTTAAGGCAGTCTAGAAACTGGTCTGCAGACTCACATTGTTGGGTTATCGATTTACATCATTCCTTGGCCAGTCTAACTGAAAAAACAATTTTGAAAGAATACATTTTCAGTGGGTTTTTTTTCTTTTGAGACAGTTGACTACCATTAAGAATTCTGATGCTACTGGGTTAAGAAAAATATAATATTAATGATTTGCTGAGTCTTACTAATTACTAAGTAAACATAACATTAGGAAGCTAAATGCTGTGTAATTAATATGGCAAAAGAAGGTGTTCCATGGTAATGTTCCCATTTGTCAGATAAATAGGAAGTCATAATTCACAAGTAACATCTGTTGCCCACTGCACTGTAACCATTACAGTTAACAACTGCTTTGAAGGATAAACATTTGCATTTGTTAAACTCTAAGAAAAGGTGCATCTACCAAAATCTCCTTCATAGGATTATGTTCTCTGATTCTGTATCAATAGACGGATATTAGACGTGTTCTGTGGTGAGCCTATTTTTCGTGATTTCAACCTCACACTTTCAACCATTTTTAATGTGTTGACCCAGCTGCTCTTTAGTATTCATGTTTTTAAAAGTTCAAAGCAGCCAAATGTTAGAGAGGGAAAACTTTAAATTATTCTTCATTACCCACAAATAATTTATCATACAGATTATTCTTGCTCCAATTCATTCCTATTTTAGTGCTTTGTCTATTTACCTGAATGCCAGTATTAAAGGACCACTATAAACTTGATGTCAAGTCAATTAAAACATGAATTAAAAGGATTTTTGGGTAATACATCTGTCCCTAATTTCTCTATTTTGTGCACATCTTCCTTTTTTTTTTTTTTTTTTTTCTTTTTAAAAGTTTCTCTCTCCTGTACTGCTATGGAAAGACCTGGAAAAACAGAGAACATCATTGATGTTATCTATACAGAAGATACAGTAAAACTAGTTATACACAACACAAAATGAAATAATTGCCTTTTCTTTAATCTCATGCAGGCATAGAAATTTCAAGTGTTACTTATACATCTAATGTAAAAAAAATAAATTTCTGATCCTCAGATAAGGAATGATCTGAAGTAGACCATGTCACTTATTTTAGTGGGCTGAATTCTTACAATGAATTCTAGCTGTGCATACATACAAAAGAAAGGAAGTGTGACAAGATGAACAAGAAATCAGCCATGAAACGGATAGAGTTTCTGCTGCACTTCTGCCTGAAGTGGGAAATCAGTAGTAAGAGCATATAAATGTTTCTTCTACATTTTTTGTTGCAAATGAGGGCACAGCATAGGGAAAATGGCACTATAAGTTTGGTATGGATAAACATAAGCATAAGCAGATGCTGTACAAAGCACCCAATTAAACCGTTTCACCACTGAGAAGGAGTAACACAGGTGTGCTTATCCAGCTATGTAAACTTTCACAATTCATTATCATCAAAGTTGTTGAATAAATTGACACATTCGCCTCATCCCCCCCCCCCCCCCCGCATCTTCTCTTTCCCCCCAACTCTTTCCTCTCATTAATGGGAAAAGTAGACAGGTCTTTTTTCAAAGAGCAACCCCTCTACTGGTGCATGCATGTAAAAATAGTCAGGTTAATGTTGGTCACAAAAAGCAGCAAGTTTCAGACGCAGACATTTTCTTTTGGAAGCAGTGTGGTTTCAGAAGAGGATTTGGTACTAATATAGTCATCAAATTACATTCTAATGTTAATTTGTAGCATACAATACCATAATACAGCATAGAAAAAGTTTAAATTAAAAAGAAAAGAAAGAAAGAAAAAGAAAAAACCACACTAGCTCCAGTTTCTCTCTCTCAAACACAGTGCTATAATGAGCACATAAAGATAAAAAGCACTGGATGAGAGTGAATATGCTTTTATGTTCCTTTCTGCAACCCAGTAATTTTTTTTATCCACGGGTTGGCTTTTAATATTTTGATAATGTAGTTAAAAGTTTCACAACTTAAGACTGCTTCCTACTCACTTACATGTGACTTCTGAGTAATACATATTGTACCATATATTATGAAACTATGCAAAGATTTAGCCCCCTTAATTACTAATACATGCTGAACCTCTCTAGCCTGGCACACTTGGGACCGGATTTGTGCCGAACAAGAGAATGTGCCAAAGTATGAGAGGTCAATACTGCCTAGCAGCCTTACCAACACTTCCGATGCTTATTGGACTCTTAGAAGATATTTAGGAATAAAATTACAGCTAAATTAATAGCACAGAACACAGCCAGCCAGGGCAGGTGGCTGGAAATAAGCTTTATAGGACCATGGGAAACTGCCACATCCACGATAAGTGGTCGTCCATCTCAACTAAAATGATTTCAGATTCTGGATGTTGCCAGACAAGAGTGTACTGGATTAGAGAGCTTCAGCCTGGATAAGCAATTTTAATCTGACAATAGTTATTTGTTAATACAACTTCTGATACTTCAGGAACTTCGATAATTCCTTACAATTTAACTATTTTATACACATTATGTTTGCCTCGTTCAAGAACTTATTAATCTAGCACAACTCTGCTTTGTACTTGCACACGCAACATAAATGTAGGTTAGTTTTAGTAGGACAGTAAGCTTTATTTATGTAGAGTGCAGCCCCTTGAGACCAGGTTGGATGCTCAGGGTCACCTATGGAAATGGAAGGAAGAGCCTAATTCCAAAACTTCAAAAAAAGCTACCTGTTCTTTAAACATCAATATTGTATCTGTAATTTCAAAACTTCCTGTTGAATAATTTAAAAAATATTTTGACCTGTATCAATTAGGAGCAATTATATATAAAAATGTTCACCTACTGCAGTTTGCACGAAGAAAAATGATCACATTTTCAACAAGGGAAATCGCTATGGGATGCCCTAGTTAGATTAAATTAGCAAGGAACTTGTTACCAGAACATATAAAAGATACAACATAATAAGATATGACCTTGCAAAGGAACCTTGGAACCAATCTGTGATATTCTTCCCCCCATAACCTCTGCTAATTATCTGCAAAGTTAGCAATCCTTTTGTGGCAGGTTATTTTTCCTTGAATAGTGGAAGTATGTTGGCTTTTAAATATTTAATTAGTTGTATGATATAAGAATTGTTGCACATGCCAAGTGCTTCAATTTTTAGACTGTGCTCCACCTAATTATGCTCAGACTCAGACTGGTCATCCCAAACCTCTCACTCTTAAAATTATTTACTCCTTAAAGATCATTCAGTGGAGAAATTTTTTTTTTACCCTTATGGCTCTTACTGTCTGCAAATGGCTTTTCTGGACCGTTAATTACCCACTCAGAGGATTCAAGTTTGTAATAATGCAAAAGGACCTGTATGCAAGCTGAGTTTTACAGGGTGAAAAAATTTTTTTGTAAATCTGCCCTAGGGAACACCCCTTTTTGGTTATAATTTTCATCAGCAAAGGCACCGTGCCATCACTAGGTATCTGCTGATTCCATAGGGTTATGGCACTGATTCATGTGTGCAGCTGAATGGACCTCCAGAGGCAAAATGCATAGCACGAGTTGAAATCTTAGGCCTAAAGGTACCTAATTTCCTCTCATCCTTTTATTTTTGAAAGGCACTCATTAGACGGCAATCTGACAGCAACATAGAACAGTCCTTTTAAAAACAGCTTCTTTATGTTTCAATCTGTGTTTTATGGCTTTATAGGTATATATGTTGAACTGACTGATGACTAGTAACAAAATTACAGCTTTTTGATTTCATCTGCAGATTTCTTTTTCCAGTTTGGTTTAACTTGAAACAGAAGTGCTGTCTCTTGGTAGGGTCTTTAATCAACTCAGTAACAGTGGTGTCATTTTCATTAAAATGAATCTCCAAGTCCTTATAACAAGTACTCTCTTTTATTCAGAACGGAAAGCCTGACACAAAAGCACAGTTATTCATTATCTACAGTGATGTCTGGATCTCATTATCATCTGGAAAGCTCACAAGGCTTTAAGGCATAGGACTTTTTCAGCAAAGGTATCTTCCCGTACTTCTAACTCAAAAAGTACAGTGCTTGTTCTGCTTCTTTTTGATTTGCAGTTTAAATTACTTCTTAAAATGTTTTTTTTTTCCCCTGAATCCTACTATGTCCCATCTTACCCCAATGACATAGGGTGTTTTAAAATCAGTTTGCTTAGTTTTACAATTAGAGCAATGGATGTCTTCTGGTTTGTACATATGCGGTCAAGCAGGCTCACTGGCTAAGAGAAGATTCTTTTGCTCATCTCTGTCAACTTGGAGCTAATCTTTAAATGTGACAGAAATAGTCATAATCTAATCCCTTTATCAAACTACCTACCACTCCAGGAGTCTCCGGTGTCTGCACAATTAAAACCCCCATGTTAGCTATGTATAATACTGCATCACATTTAATGCAAATCCTTTTCTATTGAAATTAGCATTGGGCTGACAGCAGGAAGCAGCTGATAAGAAAGCAACAAGGCATTGCTGATGGCATTCATGATAACTGAACACTAACTCATATGTATTCTGTCTACATCATATTACCCAAAGAGCTCTATTCTAAATGCAACGACAGGAGGTGTCCTTTTGCTATATCTGTCACAAAGGCAGTAAAATTATCTAAGAAAGCTAAATATATGAAGTAAATGATGGTTTTCATACCCATCTGTGATGCTGGCACTAGAATAATACTCTGAAGGCCATATTTGTGCTGCTACATTCTAGATAAGAAAACACCTACAGCTTTGGATACATAATAGTGAAATGAAATTCACTGTGTATAAGAAATGAAGTTAACATCAGAAGCATGATGGGTAGAGAACTGGTTATTGTTACCCTTAAATGAGAAAATAATTGAGTCCAACATGACTTGTTGTTAAACAGAAATGGGGTCTCATACAAATACGGGGGTTAGGGAGCACAGTTTATGTTGAAACAATCAGTGCTGATCAAAAAAAACCTCTGTCCCTTCAGCTAACAGTCACAATATGTTAGCCTGGAAGTAATCAACAGAAAGGTTAACAGATCTTAAGTGCACAGACTGTCACTAATAATTTAATACAGAGGCTTTAGCACAAGTAAAAAGTACATGTATTGCCAGATGGGATATTATGGCTACGTCTACACTAGCCCAAAACTTTGAAATGGCCATGCAGTTTACTAATGAAGCACTGAAATACATATTCAGCACCTCATTAGAATGCTGGCAGCAGCAGCACTTCGAAATTGATGTGGCTTGTCCAGATGGTGGTCCTATTTGAAGGACCCCAGAAACTTTGAAATCCCCTTGTTCCTAACAGCAGATAGGAATAAGGGGATTTCGACGTTGCCCAAGTCCTTTCAAAAAGGAGCCCCGTCTGGACGAGCCGCATCAATTTCGAAGTGCCGTGAAGGAATGCACATCCAGACTGCAGATTTCTTGACAGATCTGCTCGTTGATGGAATCTCTACATCTCCGTACACCTCATTCCACAAGGAAGAAGGGATATCTCGACAGAGAGGTTTTTTCTCTCACATTTGGCCCCATGTGGATGGGAAAGCCTCTCTCGACAAAACTGTCAGCCAAAGATACACAAATTGCATGTCTTTTGCCAACAATTCTTGGCAATCTAGACATAACCAGAGTCTGGGCAGGTTCCTGCTGCATCTAGCAAAGGTCTGAGGTGATAATATACTCTACATTTGTTCAAACAAATGTATTTTTACCCTCAATTCATCTTTTTAAGTTTTTAAAGAGTACTTCATATGTGTATTAGGAAATCAAAATTATAAGGTTCCTGTAACTGCCCTACTCTATTGACAGACTGGAAAAATAAGATTATAAATGGTAAATTGAACTGCAGGGTTCTGTGCCATAGTTGAGTTATGAAACAGATTTGACACTGCAAAATTATATAAGATAAGAGTCCCCCCCCTCGTGTTTCCCTAAGAAACTAAAAATATTACACCGAGTAAAAGATTCAGTCTATGCTACACTCCATAACTGCATTAGCTTCATAGCAGTAACTTGTTTTATAGTCTCAGTTCATCATGACCTATAAAATGTGAGGCTGAAGTGCTTTAAATATCTGCTAACACCAAGTGCAAGACGAGGAGTACAAGGCTGTGTGCTCTGAAGCAGCAAAGACAGTACTCTTCTGAGAAACTAGCATGCACTCTTATGTCACTGATCTAAACAGGGTATGTTAAATAATGTGTGACAGGCAGCAAATCTTGATATGAAACTGAAATTCTAGTTAGGATTTTTAATTTTGCTTCAGCATTGAGATACTTTTAATCTTTTTTAAGACTATGGATCACCTTAAAACTTAGATTTCGCAGTAAATTTAATAATATATAAAATACATTTAATACATTCAAAGATATTACATTTCATAAAACACCACTTTGTGGCTCCCTTCAATTTGTGGTTCCAGATTATTATTATTTTTTGGGGGGGCTACAAATCGGTGTTTCATACTAGGTATGCAAAAAAACAAAAAGGGGGGGGGTTATAAACACTGGAATTATCTCTGTCCTCCAATAATCATGGGATTTAGTTAGTTAGTTACAATTATTCGGGGGGATGGAGGAGAAATTATGTAGTATCATACTGCTGGTCGTATCTCTGTCCCTTAAATTGTTTCATTTCAATAACCTCATTAATGTCAAAATGCCATCAGAATTTCTGCTTGTTTTAAGGTAAATAGTTCAGGCAAATGCAACGTCTCTGATACTCAATATAATGTGTTTTCTTACAGCATTCCAACAAAAATCTTAATTGAGACAAAAAGATCATAATGTTCTTTTTAATTATACATAGGGGCTAAATTTGTGGAAAAAGAAACTTCGAAAAAGTGAAATGTGTACATTTCTTCATTACGCTACAGCTACTTCTAAACCCACATTTTTCTCTTTTTCCTTCCTCACCCCCAGCTAAATTCTCTTACTATAATAAGTCTTCTAAATTGTACAGCAGTAAATAATTGCATTATTAATGCTGAACACTTTTTAGATCATTTCATTGCCAGCACTGATTTCATAACATTAAAAAGTTCTCATAATCTATTTAAACATATTGTTCAATTCACACAGATCCCTCAATTTAAGATCTACGCTGTTCCTACCAATACCAATTCTCACATACTTTCTTTTAACCCATGCCAATCCTATTTACTAAATGATATTCAACAGATTTCCTATAGCGCAATGAATCTTAACAGGCCACTTTTAATTGCTTCACATAGGAAACCACATTACTATTAATTCCAAAGCAACAGTATAAAATAAAACTATCGCTTCTCAAGCTCTAGAGCAATTAGAGCTCTCGGCTATTTGGCTAACTCTGCTTCATGATACCCAGTGCAGTTAATTATATTTTTTGATGTTAATAGTCTCTGTCAGTTGCAAGCATAACTCCTCTTTGATGAATATTTAAATTATATCTGAATAAAAAAAATATTGGTTACATTTCATATTCAGCAGTCATCATAGCTTAATAAAGGTCTCTTCAGGAAATGTTGAGATAAATGTCTATATGAGCACATGTATAAAGTCCTAAATCAATTTATCAAATAATTTTGCTGTTCTGACGAGCAGCGTGGTAGGTCTAACCACACTGTTTATGGAAATATACAAATAAATGGATTTATACACTTATAGTGATATACAGTAAACCCTTCACTTAACATACTAGGTGGGGGGAAGGGCTGTTCATTCTTCCCAATAGTCCATTAAATGTGAGCATTTACTCCCACTTCCTGCAGGCTCTCCCAGCCCCAGCCCCACCCCAACTTTCCCCCAGAAAACAACCTCCCCAAAACGACCCCACAAAAAACACCCCTCCCCCCAAAAAAACCCTCTCCAAAGACAACCGTTTGCCTGCCACTCACCGGCTCTGGTGGAGAAGCCACTAAAGCCTGTTGGCTGAAGATGCCTGGTTGCAGGTGCCTGCAGGTACCTGCCAATGGGCGCCTGAAGCTGCCTAGCTGTGGGGCACCTGGCATCCAGGCAAGAGCCTCCTGGTCCTGCAGGGCTGGAGCTGTCTTGCTGCAGGCACCTGGCCACGCAGCTGGAGCCGCTTGGCTGAGGGGTGCCTGGCCCTGCAGCAAGAGCCGCCTGGCCACATGTAGTAGGAGCCACCTGGTCACCTGCAGCTGGAGCCGCCTCACTGCAGACGGCTGGAGGGTCACCACATAGCCTGAAGGAGCTGCCAGAAGAGCACAAGGTGGCTCTGGTACAGTAGGTGGCGGCGGCACAGGGTCCTCCGGGTTGTAGCAGGTAAGTCCCTTAATTTTTGGGTGGGAGGGGCAGGAGGGATTTGATTTTTCTGACCCCTATTTAATGGACTTCAGGAACAACAGGGGACATCCATTGTTTCCAAAGTCCACTAAATTAGGACACATTTAAAAAAAAAAAAAAAATCGAGGTTTGACTTTTTTATGACCCCAAATTGTCTTAGCTATTTATAAATGTTATTTTTATGGATTAAATGTATCAAAACATAAAATCAACAATGAGAACATCTGAGGTCTGGATCAGCAAATCAACAAATCGAACACAAAGCACACAAATTATCTAAGGTAATAATTGGAATTCAAAAAACCCAATATATTTGGGTGAGGGGTGGGAGGGAAATAAACGTTGTCTCAGTCAAGTTCTCAGTCATTAATCCACCAAATAAAGTGGTTGAATAACCTGGTAACAATATGTACAGAATGTGATACATTACATAAGAGATTTTACATACATAAGTGAACTTACTTAAAGAATGCTGGACAGAGCCCTTAATCTTAAGACATCTCTAGTTCTATGATCTATGGTCAGGGCAGTGGTCATCCAAACAGCTATCTGATGCACAGTAATCAACATAACTACTTTTAAGTATAAAAAGAAGAGCAAATATGCAAACTACCCAGGGAACAGAAACAGAAGAATGCAGGTTACATTGTATTGAGACACATTTCACTACTGAATATCTTTAGCAAAGGAAGGCAGCCCTCTTCTGCAAAAGGAATAGCTACTGTATTCACATAAAAGCAGAATAGCTGTCAGAGTCCAGCTTCAAAAACCAAATATCTTCTAGAGATGAGTTTGCTATGAAATGTCACCCATGATAATAATACTGAACTACATCTTTCTGAAACCAGGCTATACCTGGTCACAGAATCATGCTTGAGACCTGGCAAGAGTCAGGTTGAGATGCTCTGAAAATGCTTCATTCTGGCAAAGCACGTAATATGTCAGTCTGGTTCTGAAACCAGTTTTGCATTCCTCTAGTGCAGACCGGGCTCAAGAAGTTGAAGTGTTTCAGCCTGATGAGATCAGTCAGCTAGTACTTGCCACTGACATCCCCTCCACCCAAGCATGGAGTCCCAGGAAAGATTTACTTCATTTCACCTACAAAGGACTCTCACTTGAAAGGAACAGAGAGTAAGCCGTGCTCGTCTATACACTATCAAAACAAAAAGCAGTCAAGTAGCACTTTAAAGACTAGCAAAATAGTTTACTTTAGTTTACTTGAAAGGAGATAATCTGATACGTCACTGTTTCTTTCATAGGCCTGACAACCAAAGAACATATATAGCACTTGCATGATGTGTCTTCTCAGTGGAAGGGTATTTCATTTATGTATCTAACACATTGATACATGGCCTCAGAGGGATAGATGTGTTACTCTGTAGCTTCACCTTAAAGGCAAACAAATTTATTTATTAGGTAATGAGCTTTCAGGAGTAATCTGAAAATCTGATGAAGTGGCTTTTACCTATAAAAGTTCACTATTTAATAAATAAATGTGTTACTCTTTAAGGTGCTACATTGATACATGGAATGTTAAAAAATGCATTGCATTGCAAGGAATAGATTGAGCACCTCTATTTGCCTCTCTTTCTCCTGTAAATAAGCAGCCATTTTCCATCATATTTGCAGGGCTCAATTAAAAAGGAAGAGGGACATCTCTCAAATCAAAGGTCTAGGAAGTTTAAGTGACCTCCCTTTTTTCCCATAAATAAAAAGGTCAAGGTAACGAATCTTAGCAGCAAACAAAACAAAAATAGATCTTCTATGGAAATGCAGCTGTGTCTTGTGAAAAGTGAACAATGGACAAAAAAGAAAGTATTGTAGCTCGGGAGGAATGCACAGTGCCCAGGACTGTAAACAGGAACCACACCCACTTGTCATGATAGAGATGGTGACACAAGGTGCATGCTATCCTCCAGAGTGCAGGGTAATATGCAGGAAGGTAAAACAATAATTGTATTAAAGCATTTGTTATTTTAGTTCATCTTTTCCATGTCCTATTCTCCTGTTTTTGAAGTAACATTTCATAGAGAAGAATTTTCGAAAGAGCGAAAGATCCCTAAATCTGACCTGTTTATTTATGCTTTTGGAAAACAACCCCATAGGCTTCATTGTCCTTTTTTATAAAATAAATTATCAATGCTGTTAAATAAATAAAATACAGCCATCTAGCACTCATGAGCAGGAAAAAAAGTGAAAGAGGCAGAAGAACTGTAAGTTTCAACTCAGAGTTTCCTACATTTTGCCCTTATTTAAGGATTTCCCCACATATATCAGGACCAGGACACCTTCAAGGAGGCATAGAATCTCTGCACTATTCCTTCCTGGCTCCTCAGTATCAGTGGCTTTTCATCTGGCTTTCTCTCTCTCCATCTAGGCCCTCTTCATCACAACAGTATAGCCACTTACTTGCAGGCAGGCCTTCCAACAGTTGTATGAAAGGAGACAGATGGCTCTTGGGCTCATTCCCCCTTCCTTTCACAAAAGCTACATCATCTGAGCTGTATTTCCACAATTCTTCCCCACCTTCTATAGAACTTTTTTGAAGGAAAAAAATATTTTGAAAGGAAACATGGTTATAGCAACAGTGATTCTGGAAAAACACTCTGTTTTTCAGAGTAACGAAACTAGTGCTCTCTTGCGACAATTATTTATTTAAATGGTACAATCCACTCTTTTAAAAAGAATATCCTTCCACTATGTCTACATAGCCTCTCAGTTCAGACTACGGGAGTGTGAACAATAACTCTCCTGTGGGGTTGCTACCAGTGTTCCCGGTAAGCTGTATGCTTGTGCTACGTTCCCACCACCCCTACTCCGCTTTTCTCTCTGCTATAGGTGGTGTACATTTCCACATCCCTTGGTCCATGTTAAAAAAAAAAACAAAACAAACACTATTCTGCAAGGGAAAAAATCCACACATGGATGCAGAAGATTAGAATGGAACATTGAGTACCTTTTAGTTCATGCTCACAGCAAACCAAAGTTCACATTAACATAGTCCTCTGTGAAGATGACCTAGGTACAGTAAACTCTTTCGTACCCAGCATTCTATTATCTGGAACTCTCAAATAACCAGCATTTTAACCATAAGTAAATTTTAGTTATAAGAACATGAGAATGGCAATACTGAGTCAGACCAAAGGTTCATCCAGCCCAGTGGCCTGTCTGCTGACAGTGGGCAGTGCCAGGTGCCCCAGAGCGGGTGGACCGAAGACAATGATCAAGTGATTTGTCTCCTGCCATCCATCTCCAGCCTCTGACAATCAGAGATCAGGGACACCATTCCTACCCTTGGCTAATAGCCTTTTATGGACCTAACCTCCAAAAATTTATCTAGCTCTTTCTTAAATTCTGTTATAGTCCTAGCCTTCACAGTCTCCTCTGGCAAGGAGTTCCACAGGTTAACTATGCGCTGAGTGAAGACCTTTAATTACTTTTAAACCTGCTACCCATTAATTTCATTTGGTGTCCTCTAGTTCTTGTATTATGGGCAGAAGTAAATAACTTCTCCTTATTCACCCTCTCCACACGTGTCATACTTCTATATACCTCTATCATGTCCCCCCCCCACCCAGCCTCCTCTCTTCTAAATTGAGAAGTCCCAATCTTTTTAGCCTCTCCTCATACGGGACCTGTTCCAAGCCCCTAATCATTTTAGTTGCCCTTTTCTAGTGCCAGGATATCTTTTTTTAGGTGAGGAGACCACATCTGTACACAGTATTCAAGATGTGAGCATACCATAGATTTATATAGGGGCAATAAGATACCCTTTGTCTTAACTACTATCCC
The DNA here is from genome assembly GCF_033958435.1 of Carettochelys insculpta. Taxonomy (NCBI): domain Eukaryota; kingdom Metazoa; phylum Chordata; order Testudines; family Carettochelyidae; genus Carettochelys; species Carettochelys insculpta. Next base: position 27,428,401 of record NC_134145.1, on the reverse strand, counting down.
TTTTTTAATAATACCTAACATCCTACCTGCCTTTTTGATTGCCTCTGCACACTATGTTGATGTTTTCAAGGAACTATCCACAATAACTCCAAGATCTCTTTCCTGATTAATTTAGCTAAATTAGCCCCCATCATATTGTAAGTATAGCTGGGGTTATTTTTTCCAATGTGCATTACCTTACACTTATCCACATTAAATTTCATTTGCCATTTTGTTCCCCAGTCACTCAGTTTGATGACATCTTTTTGAAGCTCTTCACAGTCTGCCTTTGTCTTGACTATCTTGAACAGTTTAGTGTCGTCTGCAGACTTTGCCACCTCACTGCTCACTCCCTTCTCCAGACCATTTATGAATAAACTGAATAGGATTGGTCCTAGGACTGACCCTTGGGGGACACCACTAGTTACCCCCTCCATTCAGAAAATTTACCATTTATGCCTACCCTCTGTTTCCTGTCTTTTAACCAGTTCTCAATCCAGGAAAGGACCTTCCCTCTTACCCACGACAACTTAATTTACATAAGAGCCTTTGATGATGTACCTTGTCAAAGGCTCTCTCGAAATCTAAGTAAACTATATCGACTGGATCCCCCATCTGCATGTTTGTTAACCCCTTCAAAGACATGATTTCCCTCTGCAGAAACCATGTTGACTTTTGCCCATCAAACTGTATTCTTCTATGTGCCTGACAATTTTATTCTTTACTATTGTTTCAACTAATTTGCTCTGAACTGGCATTAAACTTACTGGTCTGTAATTGCCAGTGTCACCTCTAGAGCCCTTTTTAAATATTGGTGTCACCTTAGCTATCTTCCAGTCATTAGATACAGAAGATGATCCAAAAGACAAGTTACAAACTAGTGTTAATAGTTCTGCAATTTCCTGTTTGAGTTCTTTCAGAACCCTTGGATGAATGCCATCCTGTCCTGGTGACTTGTTAACATTAAGTTTATCTATTTGTTCCAAAACCACCTCTAATGACACTTCAATCCAGGACAGTTCCGCAGTTTCATTTCCCACAAAAAAGGGTGCAGGTTTGGGAACCTCACCAACATCCTCAGCCGTGAAGACTGAAGCAAAGAAATCATTTAAAGCAAAGGCTTTATCATCCTTGATTGCTCCTTTTGTATTTGTATTGTCTATTTTTTAGCAGGCTTTCTGCTTCTAATGTATTTAAAAAAAAAAAACATTTTGTTATTACTTTTTGAGCTTTTGGCTAGTTGTTCCTCAAAATCTTTTTTGGCTTTCTTTATTACAGTTTTACACTTAATTTGGTAGTGTTTATATTCCTTTCTATTTACCTCACTAGGATTTGCCTTCCACCTTTTGAAACATACTTTTTTCTCTCTCACTGCTTGTTTTACATTGGTGTTAACCCATGCTGGCTCTTTTTTCGGTCTCCTAGTATGTTTTTTAATTTGGGGTACATGTTAAGTTGGACCTCTATTATAGTGTCTTTGAGAAGCTTCCATGCAGCTTGTAGGGTTCTTGTTCTAGTCACTCTGGCTTTTAATTTCTGTTTAACTAACCCCTTCATTTTTGCATAATTCCCCCTTTTGAAATTAAATGCCAGAGTGTTGGACTGCTGAGGTGTTCTTCCCACCACAGGAATATTAAAAGTTATTACATTATGATCACTACTCCCAAGCGGTCCTGTAATAGTGACCTTGTGGACCAGATCCTGCACTCCGCTCAGTATTAAGTTTTCCAAATTCAATATAAATTTACAGTGCACAATACTACTGTTGTTGGCAAATAAATTACTCTGCATACACTTGTTTGTTTCTTAATAGCTAATCTTGTTTTTCTTTGGTGCTATGCATTGCCAGGCATACCTCTTTATTATCCAGAATATTTGAACATCAGGTTGACGGATATGAAAGAGCTTACTGTAACACGAACTTTACTAGATACCTTTTAGATTGTGCTAGCAGCACACGCAAGGAGAGATTTACATTGCAACATGCCTATACATGTCTACTTGCCCTTAGTTTATGTTGTGTTAGTTTCCCAAGTGAGTTGCATATCATTTATTTGTGCAGATTTACTATCAGACTTATTGAAAGATAAATTTACGTGAACTGCCTTCATTTATGAAGACATTTTAATGTGGACTAATTGTTGCAGATATGCATATGTTCATTCATGCTTTTAAAAGTGAAAAGATCATGCAGAAAGCACATTCAGCTAAGGTGGTACAACTTTCACTGCCTTTTTTTTAATTGTATACTTCTTAAAAAATGGACAGGCTATTACGGCTGTGTGATAAATATTCTTTCATTTGATGTATTTATAAGTTGCAAAAAGTGTTCTGATCATTTCTAATTTTCCTCCTTTCAAAGGCCTAAGTATGAACTATGTTCCTCATGGCATAATACAGATATCTCCAAACATGCAGGCAGCTATTCATAGAATAAGGATGTTATAGCCTTTATTTCTAAGGACATGGCATTTGATGTAGAAATCTACTGTTACATTTGTTGTACATTAATGACTCTGTGCACTTATATTTGCCTTTCTAAACCAACTATCAGTTTTATGTAATGCAGAGGCATGTGACAAATTTTCTTCTAAGCCCATAAGTTTCATCTCACATTTGTTCCACTAGGTCACAGAATGATTAAATGGCTTAGATCAAGTCAGTTATAGAACTGGATAAGGAACTTAGAGGTATTGACTGGCAACTGTATTTTAACTACTAATCAATGCAGAAATTTTACCTCCTGAAGGATATAAAATTTTAAAGAAAGTTGTGTGGTACTTGGAATGTGCACACCAAAATATTGTGTACCGCTGGTATTATACTGGCACTAAACAAACCTCCTTAATTATTATAATAGTTTTGCTTAGTGATAGTATGTATAATCTTCTAGGAATTCTTTTTAAAACATAAGTGGAAAAAGTCATATAAAATGTCTATTATTATCCAGAAAGAATTACCAAGTAATAAAGGCTGTTTCTACACTAGCAAGTTCTTTCAGAAAATCCAGCCATTTTTCAAAAGAACATCAAGAGCATCTAAATAAAATGAGGTCTTTTGATCCAAAATCAAAAGAACGCAGATCATCTTCTGGAAACCCTCTTCTGCTCCTGGATCAGGATGCACACCTTCTTTTGTAAGAAAGCACGTGTAGACACTCAGCAGGCCCTTTTTTCTTAAGGGCTGTCTTCATAGCTTCAGATTTTTCAATCCCTGGCCCTTTCTTTCGAAAGAGTGGGGGCTGTGTGGATGCGCTCTATCGAAAGAATGGATTACTTTTTCAATCTACTTTTTTACATGTGGATGCATTATTTCAAAAGAAGTTTTTTCAGAAGAGATCTTCTGGAAAACCTTTTTTCCAATGATTGCTGTACTGTAGACGCAGTCAAAAGGCTTATTTCGTTGTATTCTATCACTACTTGGGAACAAAATGCCCCAAAAGTCAAAAAAATGTAGCTCCCTCAAAAACTACACATTTGAATGTTATTTGGCTAATTATGGAAGGTTTACTTTTGAAAAAGATTTATTTGAAAATATTTTAAAATGTCATTAAAGTTACAAAAACTGAAAACAAAGCAAGCAGGAGAAGTCATAAAATCTTCTGTGTCTGTCTCTCAACAGAAATTGGTAGTGATCACCTGCAGTTTCTCAGTGTCTGTAAAGGTAGGCTTTGAAGCTGACGTTACAGGCAGTTTGAAAGTAACTCAGGCAAACCATCTTTATTCTTCTAAGACTGTCTTCTAAGTGGTTTTATTTAAATTTAATTTTCAAGACATCAATTTGTCTACAAAGAACAATATTACCTAGTTATGTCAACTTCAAAGTCTCGCAATAGTTACTGGCTACAATTGCACACAGGACACTTCACAGGCAAGGAAGTTCTTATCCTGAGGCTCCTTTGTGTGTCTAATTTTTCAGGCCCTACCCCCTCCACCCCCACACTTTAAATATATTAAAAAAAAAAAAAAAAAGTATGGGAAAACAGTAAATTCCTCCTGGGAGGAGGCTTGTGTAGTTAATAAGCATCAACTCATCCTGATTGTTTTTACACATAAAAATCCCACGTGGCTTAGAACTACTGCTAGGCGATTATACTGCTTATTCACAACCATGTATTTTGGAAATAATATTACACTATAAAAATAAAAAAGGGAATGATAAACAGTTCACATAACTATAGGAAACTGAACAAATCTAGAGTTATGGGAAACACAGTTCCTATCAGAACTTTACACCCCATCTATAAATCCATAGTGGTGTGTGTGTGGTGTGTGTGTTGAGGTGAAGGCATAGGGAGAAATGAAGTGCTTTCCCTCCCTTTCTTAAGCTGATATTTGAACATCTATTGACATGAACATACAGTACAACCTCAGAGTTATGAATGGACAAGTACACCACACACCTCATTTGGTGCTGGGAGTACACAATCAAACAGTAGAAAGAAAGGTTACTCACCGTAGTAACGGTGGTTCTTCGAGATGTGTCCCCGTGGGTGCTCCACATTAGGTGTCGGGCTCGCCCGGCGCCGCAGATCGGATCTTCCAAGCAGTTTCTGCCGGACCGCGCATGCGCCGGTGCGCGCCGCTCCCCCGCGCGCTCCCGGCCATGTGCGCGATCCGGTCCCCGCCAGTTCCTTGACCAACCGCCTCGGATGCTCCTGCAAAACACTAAACAGGGATCCGGAGCGGGGAGGATGGGCGGGTAGTGGAGCACCCACGGGGACACATCTCGAAGAACCACCGTTACTACGGTGAGTAACCTTTCTTTCTTCTTCGAGTGTCCCCGTGGGTGCTCCACATTAGGTGACTACCCAGCAGTAACCCAAGATAGGAGGTGGGTAATCGGATTATGTGCAGCTTGTCCCCGAGAGGACCGCTGCCAAGAGACGGGTATCCTCTTGGAATACCCTGTGAAGGGCGTAATGTTTGGCGAAGGTGTCACAGGATGACCAGGTCGCCACTCTGCAAATGTCTTTTAGCGCAACGCCCTTGAAAAAAGGCTGTTGATGCTGCCACCGCCCTAGTGGAATGAGCCCTGGGCGTGGCCGGTAAAGGAGTCTTTTTGAGTTTGTAGCCCATTTTTATGCAAGATACGATGTGCTTAGAGATTCTCTGCGAAGAGAGACATTCTCCTTTTGATTTGGGAGCGATAGAGACTAGGAGCCTATCCGTTCTCCGGAAGGACTTGGTCCTGTCCATATAGAAAGCTAGCGCCTGCTCACGTCCAGGAGGTGTAGGCGCACCTCTTTGTTAGAGTTATGAGGCTTTGGATAAACAAGGGTAAACAATAGGTTCGTTAGTATGAAACTCAGAAAGAAACTTTAGGAACAAAGGCTGGATGCAGCCGTATGGTTACCGCCTCCTTGGAAAAACAGCGCAGGGCGGCGTTGCCATAACTGCCCCAAGCTCGCTCACCCTGCGAGCTGACGTGATTGCGAGAAGAAAGGTCGTCTTCATCATAAGGAGGCGGAGGGAAACCGTGGCCAAAGGCTCAAACGGTGGTCCCCTTTTCGCATTAAGCACCAGGTCCGAGTTCCACAGAGGTGGAAGCGGTTTCTGAGGGGGGGGTATAGGCTTACCAGCCCTTTGAAGAACCTGGTAACCATGGGATGGGCGAACACCGTGTGCCCTTCCTCTTCGTGTCTGAACACCAAAATGGCGGCCAGGTGGACCTGAAACGAGGATAGCGAGAGTCCTCCTCTCTTGAGGTCCAGTAAATACTCTAATATCACAGCCATAGGCACCGAAAGGGGGCTAGCTGTTTGGTAGAACACCATGCCGTAAAGCGAGTCCATTTCTGCTTGAAGGTCTTCCTGGTGGAAGTCCTCCTGCTACTTTCTAGGACTTGCTGCACTTCCTCCGTACATGTGCTCTCTAGGGAGCTGAGCCATGGATTAACCACGTTTGTAGTCGCAGGCTTTGGGGGTGCGGATGCACTATGGACCCCTGGGCTTGCGTGAGCAGATCCCGCGCCACCGGAGGGGACATCGGTGGCCGGTCCGACATGCGCAGGAATAGGGGGAACCATTGCTGTCGATCCCACGTTGAGACTATCGGGATCATTCAGGTTCCTTCCCTCCTGGCTTTCTGCAACACTTTGTGGATGAGCACTGTGGGAGGGAAAACGTAAAGCAGGGGGCCCCTCCATGAGATCGCGAAGGCATCCCTCAGGGACCCCCGTCCCAGTCCTGCCCTGGAGCAGAATCGTGGGCACTTCTTGTTGTGCTGAGTAGCAAACAGGGTCTATCTGGGGAAAAACCCCATGCGTGGAAAAATCGGTTGCAGCAGATCGGGACGGATCTGCCACTCGTGCGTGAGTGCAAAACGCCTGCTCAGCTGGTCTGCCTTCACATTGCGAGCGCCTGGTAAGTACGAGGCTTTCAAGGTTACATTGTTGGCGATGCAGCAGTTCCACAACCGGACTGCTTCTACACATAAGGCACGGGACCGAGCTCCTCCTTGCCGATTTATATAAAACATGGTGGAGGTATCGTCTGTACTGATCCCGACTACCTTGCCTTTCAGTTGGTCTCGAAAGTGTCTGCAGGCGTTGAACACTGCTTTGAGCTCCAGTATATTTGTGTGCAGTGACTGCTCCATAGAGGACCACAGCCCTTGCGTCACCTCTTCGCCCATGTGTGCTCCCCACCCTATGAGGGGGGCATCTGTAGTAAGAAAAACCAATACGTGTGGTTGGTGGAAGGGTACCCTTGTTAGCAGGTTCTCGGGGTTTACCCACCATTGCAGGGATTTGCGCACCTCCGTTGTGGGCGACGCCATCCTGTGAACAGTGTGTGCTGCCGGTTTGTATACGCTCGCCAGCCAATGCTGCATGCTGCGCATGTGTAACCTGGCGTTCTGTTCTACGAGACGTTGCTGCTGCCATGTGGCCCAGCGGCTGTAAGCACGTCAGAACCGGCACCATAGGGCTGAAGGTGAAGCCTTGCGCGAGGGAGCCGATGGCCCGAAAGCGAGTCTCTGGTAGATATGCCCTCGCTGTAATAGAATTTATGCGTGCCCCTACGAACTCTATGTCCTGTGTGGGGTCTGTCTTTGATTTTGTCAGATTGATAAGCAGGCCGAGCGAAGAGAACGTGCCTGCTGTGACACATATTATGCGTAGTACCTCCTCCTTTGAGGCCCCTTTGAGTAGGCAGTCATTCAGATACTGGAATATAAATACCCCCTGTCTGTGCAGGTAGGCTGACACCACTGCCAAGGTCTTGGTGAAGACTCTGGGGGCTGAGGAGAGCCCAAACGGTAGGACCTTGTAAGTCGAGGGCTGCGAACCAATCTCCATCGTCTAGTGCCGTAAGGATGGAGGCGTTTGTGATCATCCGAAAACGTTGCTTGCGCAGGTACCGGTGAGGCCTCGAAAATCTAAGATGGACCTCCCCGTGAGGAAGTACCTCGAGTAGAACCCTCTCCCTTGCAGTTGCTCCGGCACTCTTTCCACTGCCCCTACGAGCATGAGATGGTCTACCTCCTGCTTGAGCCTCGCTACATGGGAGGTCTCCTGGAGGTGGGGCCCCGGGTGGAGGTCATGGCGGTGGGAGCAACTGGGAGGAGATGGCATACCCCGTGGCTATGATCTCCAGCACCCATGTGTCTGTGGTGATCCTTTGCCACTGGTTATAAAATGGTCGGATGATGGCCTTGAGCACTGGTTTCGTGCCCTCTGGAAGCGAGTCCCTGAGGGAGGTCAACCTAATGTGGTTGTTGAAATTATGGTTCGCTAGATGCGCTGCGTAATTTGCCATTGGCAACAGTAGCGTGGAGGAGGAGTAGACCTTTCTGCCCAACAGCTCTAGCTTTTTGGCATGTTTGTTTATTCCCCCACGTTGCGACGACTCCGCCACCAAAGAATTTGGTTGTGGGTGGCTGAACAGGAACTCCATGCCCTTCGTGGGCACGAAGTATTTTTTTTTTTTTTTTCCCGCTCTTTTGTGGACAGGCGGAATAGTCGCAGGAGTCTGCCATATCATAGTGGCAGGCTCCAAGATTGCGTCATCAGCGGTATTGCTATTTTGGAGGAGGCCGGAGGTCTCAGATTTTTGAGGAGCTTATGGTGTTGCTCTTGCACCTTTGCTGTCTGGAAGCCTTGCGTGAAGGCCACCCTCGTAAAACAGCTCTTGGAACTGTTTGAGATCGTCCGGAGGATGGACGCCCTCCGGGGCCGTAGCCTCATCCGGGGAGGAAAGCGAGGAACCGCTGGGGTACGTCTTTCTGGACCCTTCCGGTTCCTGCTGATGATGGTACACCCTCTCACTAGAGGTGTGCGAGGAAAAATCTCGGGGTTCCATAACCAGTCCCCCCTGAGATGCTTAAGTCTCTGTCCCCGGTCACAATTGCCCTCGGGGGTACGAGATCGTTCGTAGGGATCTTTCCCTAGTAGATTGCCGATGGTGTCTATGCCCTGCGTGGTAGGGGCGACCACGGCAGTATAAGCACTGGTCTTGGGAAGGTGACCTAGACCACTCCCTTGGTGCATACCCTTTGCGTCTGGGGGAGGGAGACCGTCGAGACCCTGGAGAGAGCAACTTTGCCAAATAGTCCAGCGGTTCAAATCCCAGGAAGGGTGGAGGTGGTCCCAGCCAGGGTGAGGCTGGTTGCAGAAATGGAGAAGGGGGCTCCGGGTAGGCCAAGGGGGGGGGGGGACCCCTGCCTTCTAGTTGGAGTCTGCAACATAGCGGAGGGCTGTGGGAAAGCAACTACACAGCCCTGTGCAGAGAGGGGCTGCAATGCCTCCTCTTGTGTGCAGTCTTCCCCCTCCCTTGAGGAGGTAACTCCGCCCCTGACATACAGGGGATCCCGGCCCCGTCCGCACCGAGCTCGGCACACTCGAAGTCGGTGCCGCATGTGCGGTGTCCTTCGGTGCCGGCAGGCTGCGTGCCTGCGCGCTCTGCACCGCCGGTTTTCCGGGGGTCGGTGGTACCGGCGCTTGTTTAGCCGCCGCCCTGCCTGCGGTGCGGGGCGGCTGGCTGATTATCGAAGGGTGAGCCGCTTGCACGTGGCTCTGCGTGCCGCCGCCGATCAGCTGTTGCTGCGGCTGGGGGCTGCTCGCTCCTCCCGTCCCGCTCGTTGTTGCTGCCGGCAGGGATCGGGCTGGGGGGCATACAGGGCATTCCGGCGTCCGCACCGAGCTCGGCACGCTCAAGGGCGGTGCCGCACGTGCGGTGTCCTCCAGTGCCGGCAGGCTACGTGCCTGCGCGCTCTGCACCGCCGGTTCCCCAGGGGTCGGTGCCGCTGCTCGCGGTGCCGCTGGTACCAGCGCTTGTTTAGCCGCCGCCCTGCCTGCGGTGCGGGGCGGCTGGCTGATTATCGGAGGCTGAGCTGCTTCCACGTGGCTCTCCGTGCCGCCGCCGATCAGCTGTTGCTGCGGCTGGGGGCTGCTCGCTCCTCCCGTCCCGCTCACTGTTGCTGCCGGCAGGGATCGGGCTGGGGAGCATACAGGGGATTCCGGCCCCGTCCGCACCGAGCTCGGCACGCTCAAGGGCGATGCCGCATGTGCGGTGTCCTCCGGTGCCGGCAGGCTGCGTGCCTGCGCGCTCTGCACCGCCGGTTCCCCGGGGTCGGTGCCGCTGCCTGCGGTGCCGCCAGTACCGGCGTTTGCTTAGCCGCCGCCCTGCCTGCGGTGCGGGGTGGCTGGCTGAGTATTGGAGGCTGAGCCACTTCCCCGTGGCTCTCCGTGCCGCCGCCGATCAGCTGTTGCTGCGGCTGGGGGCTGCTTGCTCCTCCCGTCCCGCTCGCTGTTGCTGCCGGCAGGGATCGGGCTGGAGAGACTTTCCTCCGTTTCTGCGCTGATGGAGTGAGGGAGGCAGCTTTCCTTTTAAGGGCCCCGGAGGGTCCCTCCTGCTGCGGCCGCTCCGGCGCTTCTGGCTGGAGGGCCTTGTCAAGAAGCAGCATTTTTTTTTTTTTTTTTTTTTTTAAAGCCTGAAGAGGACATTGTTGATGAGTCTTTGTGTTTTTAAGTGGGTACTTAGCACCTTCTTTGTGCCGTTTTCCCCGTCCGATGGCCTGCCTTAGCAGGAGGGCTGATAGCCCTAGCTCCTGGCCTCCGGCGCTTGTTACTGGGACTGGCTGAGCTGTCCCTCTCCTAGCTTGTTCGTTGTTGTTTTTTTTTTTTTTTTACAAAATAACAACCGGCTAGCTTATAGTAGCCTAGTGCCTGAAAAAACTTTAAGAAAAACCAGATAAAGCCGTTGAATACACTACTTGGCCTTAGCCTAGTTGGATTCCGTCTGCAGCCGACGGCGGTTAAGAGGAACTGGCGGGGACCGGATCGCGCACATGGCCGGGAGCGCGCGGGGGAGCGGTGCGCACCGGCGCATGCGCGGTCCGGCAGAAACTGCTTGGAAGATCCGATCTGCGGCGCCGGGCGAGCCCGACACCTAATGTGGAGCACCCACGGGGACACTCGAAGAAGAACACACACACACACACAAGCAAATTGAGTACAGTACTGAGTTAAATGTGAAGAAAAGGAAAATTTTAAATAAATTGACAAGGTAAGGAAATTTTGTGTGCTTGTTTTCATTTACATTAAGATGAATAAAAGTACCATTTTTCTTCTGCATAGTGAAGTTTCAAAGCTGTACTAAGCAAATGTTCAATTTTTAACATTTGAATGAACAACCATAACATTTTGTTCGGCAATACTAATACTACATATTTATGAACAACCACTGTTCCCAAGGTATTCATAACTCTGAGGTTCCACCTTAACATAAATGTGAAAGATTTTGTACTCAAGGCACTGGGATCTAATTTCTATCAGTTAATTAAAACTATTTAAAGTTTAAAGCTAAATGAAGAGGAATACCAGGAATACTCAGCTAGTATTTTTAGGAAAAAAATTAACAAACATTAAGAACTAACAAGAAATGCAAAAAGAAACACAAAAGAAAAGAAACAGGTAAGTGGAGAGATGCACATGGCCAGTGGGATGGTAGTATCCACAGACACTGGATGCTGAAGGAAAGGAAATTGTGGATGTGTGAATGTTAGCAGACTTGGTTTGTCAGAATCTAGAAGCTCCTAGAAAGTGGGCATGGCTTCAAAGATTACAGTTCCATACTAAATTAGACAGCTCATGTTATTTTTCGATATTTGGTTTTCATTAGGTTTATAGTAAATGCTAAAGCCATTGAACAATGCTGCAAACATTTGGTTAGCATTTAGTAATCAGCAAACATTATTTTATGAATTCATATGACTTCACTAACTCAGTGTAGAAGGCAACAATAAAGTAATAATGAAAACAGATCATTCTTCTGAAGTAAAAATAAAACACTGTCACACTTAAATCGTAAGATGGAAAGAATTAGTGCTCATCTCAAAAACACAGAAAACTGATTTCTTATTGAACTAATGTACAATGACTTAAGCTTTTCTCCACTGAGTTGAGAGGAATACACTGATGAGTCTGATGATCCTCAATATATTGTTATGACTGAACTACAGGTGTGATAAAAGCCTATTTTTGGGATATAAAATACTTCTTCAAATACCCTTTATTGAGGACCAGGATCATTCATCTTACAGACCCCCAAAATGACTAGGATCAATCACTTATTATGCCATTATGAAAAAATTGAAAGGAAAAGACTTGATGAAGTTTGCGACCTCCTTTTCATAAGACATAAATTGAGTAACGTTAAGACAATAACAGGAGGCAGGGGAAAGGGCATGTCTCATAAACGTAATTTATTCTGTCTAAAGATGAAAAACATAAAACTTTAAAGTAAAAGAATTACAGACATTTCAGCCAAAAAAGTAAGAGAAACATGTGACATGTTTTTGGACATTTGCTTAAACAAATAAATGGAATTTTTTCACCACCGAAAAATACTAAGTAGTCCTGTGGCACCTTCAATAAAACTTCTCAGATGCAAACAACCTAAACCTGACACAAGCAACATGCTATTTTTTCCATATGCGATACAAAGAAAGCCTAACCTAATTTTGCAAATCATGAAAGTTCAAAAATATGTCTGCAGCCACCAAAAGCTTCACAGTGCATGGACTCAAAGGAGGACTGATGTCCTAGCTTCCCAGTGACACTTGAATCGAACTTGTGCGAAAAATATGGCATTTATATTTGCATTCAACTGCCATAATACTGAAATTTGCACTGAGCATAAAGAAGACTCCGATCAAAATACAGCGATTTTACACAACAAGGAACAGTACACTTACAAACCAGTTGAAAGTGGTTTTGAAGGGACTTGACAGAGGAGACTCAAGCAGATGACACTGCTGCTGAAACCTCAGTAGAAATCTGGCTTGATCCATTCAACAATGAACTAGAGCCACAACAAACAATTCAAATGGACTCAAAGAAGTTCTTGGACCTTTCTATTAACTTGGCTATGATTAGGTATGGAGTCCATCTACTACTGATCATAAGTACAAAAGCCATCATTGCAACATAATCCTAAATTCCTTAATACCCTTCAAGCAGTTATAACTGAAGATCCAGATATCTAGCCTAATTCTCTGTCTCTGAAATCTGTTGTCACCGTTGGTTAAATCAAAACGGTTGTAAAGAAAGGAAACAAAGCTGTGGGAAAACTTCACTAATAGGCAAGGTACTGAAACACAAAGTGAATTGTTAAATGTGTACTAGTATGGAAAAGAAGATGGGAGAGTAAGAGAAGAAAGATTAGACTGGAGACTTGATGATGATCTTATTAGGCTTTTCTTATGGAAAACACTTTTTTTTAATAATATAATAAATATAATTAACAACAGCGTATTAAATACTATGCACCTGACTTCATCAGTCTTAAGGGTGCAGAGGTTTCTGGTTTTTCTCTACCTTTACGGTTGCCCTCTCCAAAACAGGGGTGAGAGTGTTTTGTTTTTGGTTTTGGTTTTGTTTTGCTTTTTTTACCCCTTAAGTGGGAAAATCATACCAGTCCTGACCAGTTCCCACTTGTTGCTAAAATGAGATTAATTGAAGAGTCATGATTTTGCATTTTTATAACAAAAACAACCAAGCTAATCATATGTAGATAACACATAAGCCCTTAAAAGGGAGTTTTTTCAGATGGCCTCAATGCAGTCTTGGAGTGGAAAAAAAGCCTCTGATCAGTCTATGGTAGCACTTCAACAGCTGTTAGAACTGGCTGACCTCCATGAGTATTAAGCCACAGCAGGAGAATCTTCCATGTAGATGCAGTATCCGTGATGCTTTTTGTACAGTAAGTCCCTTTTTATTGGTGCTACATCTCATACACTGGAACTAACAGGCTGCTTGCTGAACACTGGAATGACAGTAATAACTGCAGAGCAAAGCAGTCAAAGCTGTTTTATCCTATAAAACTGTGGTCTCCAATCAGTTCTGAAGCAGTAGCCATTATAGGGGCTACCGCTATAACAAACTAGCCACATTATTCTGAAAAAATATTTACTGTTCATATTCAAATGGCGAAATAGCCACATGCGGCTAGCATGTTAGACACCATCGCTCTAAGAAGACAATAGTTGCATCCTATCTAGAGAACTGACCTGAAGGTACAGATTTTTTTTTTTTAAGTTTGATAAGTTTTGTAGGTGAGCAGAGGGTTAGTTATTGATCATATTGATAGCAAGCATTTATCTTAGCACAGTCATTTGGAAACTGCTTTAATGAGCAGCAGCCATTTGAATACTTTTTGAGTGCAGTTTAACCTCCTGAAAGACGAGGATACAGTAACACTCCAAAGAAGTGAAATGTTTCATTCTCCTTGCAGTCACCTTCCTGCATTCTCACTTTTGTCACAGAGACTATAAAAAGAAGTCAGAAAAGATTTTGCTGATAACTAGCTGTAAGTTCTTTGTAGTGCTACTAGACAAAAACGTTCAGGATAGCAAATAATTTTTCCATCAGCAAGCATTAGTTACAATTGTGCAGTACACTTTTTTCTGAAACATACTTTTCTTAGCCTCAGAAAACAGTAAATGCATTGTTACCTTTGTGTCATAATTTTGTAGGCATCAGGGAGGAAGCATTCTGTATTTTCCATCTGAAAAGGGTCGGCATCACAGATCTTGTCATCTGTCCGTCCATAATTAGCACTCTCTATCATAATGACATCACTTCCTGGACACCGAAGGTCAATGGAGTAGCCCTCGCAAGACAGTTCCCTCCTAACTAAACCAAATGGTAATGCTGCTCGGCTGAAACCTTTAAAAAAAATCAGGAATCAAATTAAAACAATGAAAAAAGGGAAAAAAAAAACATTTTCTTGTATATGCTTGGATGTTACATTTTCAATCCCATGCTCAAGGAGAGGACAGTAACACAAGCCCTTACAGGTGGGTTTTTTTTTTTATTCAAACTAATGGAACATAGCTTTTGGAATTCTAATCATATTAGAATTGCAAAATCTCTTTACCCTATCTGAATGTTTCTCAGAGATTTAAATGCATACTGAATTGGGCTGCATTGTACAAAGTGGTGTGCTAGATAAATAATGAGGTATTGCCAGGCACAAGAGAAAATCAGAGTGAAGAAATGCTTCCTGAATCACATGGTGGTTTCTTCAGTATTCTATAAATTCTGAGCCTTAATTTAAAAAAGTTACAAAGTTAAGTTTTCGCCCCTTGGCACTGAAAAGCTACTGTTTTTACATTGTAAATCAATGTGCCACTGCTCAGTTATTGCACATTTGCTGAAAACAGCAGCTAAAAATAACACAGGAGAAATCTTCTTGCAACCAATTCATATAGTTGCTGGGTTTTTGCAGTCAGGACTGTAATCTCCCCTTTTCTCTGTCCCAAAAGGGCCTCTGTCTATAAGAAGGGTAAGGAAGGGCATCTGGAGGAGTCAGCTGGAGCACTTGGGTAGAAGAAGGAGTTGATTAGGTAGGAGGTCTAGTGTGGGGAGAAGTGTCTGTTGCACTTGAATGTGTAGTTGGCAAGGCAGCTGGATGGGTGGGAACACCAGTGTCAAGGAGCCAGCTGAAGTAGGGTCAGTCTCCTACCAACCTACTAGGGCATAGCTGAGACTGATTCACTGCACTTCCTGATTGGTGAACAGACAGAACTAAACTACCACTTGACCCAGCAGCAGCCAGCACAACACATCCCACACTGCAAGTGCGCCCATGCCTGATCCTGCTGGGCCCGCTTGCATGTCTGGTCCGTTTCCTGTTCCGGCTCCTGCTCCCTTCCACTCTGCCCCTGTCCTGCCCTTACCAGTCCTGTACACCTTTGGTTCCAACCCCTGCTCTGCTTCCTAACTATGTCTCTGGCTAAGCCTGCACTCTGGCATTCAACTTCTGACTTCCGGCTCTGACCCAAGCTATTTGGGACTTGCACTTGCTGACAGGAGCAGACGATCTGTGCCTGGTGGTGGGATGGAGGTGTGGATTCCCTGGTGACAAGCTGCGTTTGAAATGCCAAGATGGGCCTACTGCCGAGCAACTTTCTACATGGCTATTTAATCCCCTATCTTGCTGCTCAGATCCCAGCCTGAGGCACAGTCTGCAACAATGGGGAGGAGGCAGAGACGAAGAGAGTTACAAGCTGAACAATGCAAGGAAAAAGCACTTGCTCAACCTCGCTTCTCTCCTCTTTTAGTATCTCTTGTATCTTTTGTATCTTGATTGTCTCCCTTTGAAATGCTGCATTTCCTTTCCCATGTGTGTTCCATGTCCAGGCCCCAATGATAGTTTGCTGTCTGCAAACAACCTTGATTTTGTTAAGTATCAGAGAGGTAGCCGTGTTAGTCTGTAGCTTCCAGAACAACAAAAAGACTTCTTGTTGTTCTTGATTTTGGTAGTCTTTAAAGCGCTGTTTTGTTTCATGACAGCCTGTAAGGGCTGCTCTGCAGACCTACATTACAGCACATAAACTTACAGCACATTACTTGAGCAAGAGGACTATCAGTAAGCATGTGAGTCGTTTCTGCAATGCTCTGCAGAAGTGTGCTGAAAAGTACTGCATCCAATCAGGAAAAATTCATGGCTTTCCCTCCCAGAAAATTCAACATGAATTTGGAAAAAATCCTTGTTTTTAAATTTTTTTTCTTAAAAACTCTTCTGTCTGAAAGAACTACTCAAAGGAAAGCATTCCTTTGGGAGTTTTGAAGTAACATGCAATTATTGGGGTACCAAAACCCAGGACTAGCTAATTTAATAGGAAACTTTGTTCTTTACCATCAGTTCTTCACATAGTCAATGTAGATTTCTAGCATAAAGTTGGTATGTGCTATATTTTCCTACATGTACAACCTTTTGACGTGGATCAGATTTGCTTTGTCTCCCTGATTTAGAATTTGAACCCATTACCACATTAAATTATGGGCTAAATTAGATAATGTGACAGTGCTAAATAAGGTCTTTAAAAACAGTTGGTACTTTTCAATAGCACCACAGATTTTTTCAGGAAGCATTCTAGTAAAATTAGTAATACATGTTAGTACTGTTTCAGGTAAGATTCCATAAAGGTTGCTGGTGTCCACTACAGGCTTGGGTATTTCTGTGATACTCAATACAAATAAAAAGCAAACATTCCTCTCCCTTCCAAAAGCAAAACATTTGGAACAATATATAGATATTACACATATAGCGTCACTGTATGTTCAAAAAGATTTTTGGTTCATATATTTATTACACATACAATACCACATGTGAATCATTTGATATAAATTATTTTAAATACAGTATAATGTATTGAGATGATTATTATTTATTTACAGTAGCTCAAATGCAAAGAATGCCCAGTTTCTGCACCAAAGCATTTATAGTAAGTGAATAACAACAACAGTAATAGCTAAAATTCAAATGAACACAGTCTAAGAATAGATGATATAGCATAAAACATTTTGGGGCACTGGGATGGAGGTATGAAAGTGAATATTCACAAAACTCCTGTACACACTGGTTTTTTACAGTCACTGTACCAAAAGTTTGACTTTAAAATGTAATCAAAAGCAGAGGCTTTGTGGCTCAGCACTGAAAGAATGTTCTACACAAAATGGAAGAAAAGTACTGGCATGAATGAGGGAGACTGAGGATAGTGAAGTAAGTGGAGAAACGGAAGCACCAAGAGGTGACAAAAAGGACAAGGACAAGTAAGCACATATGGGCAGAATTAGAGAGAGCCTTGAAGGAAAGGACAATAATCTTGAGTTTGATGAGGTGAATGAGAAGCCAATGGGAAGAGTCAAAGAAAAAAATGACATGGCCAAATTGAATAGTGAGAAAGTGATTTGGCAGCAGAACTTTAAATAGACTAGATGGGCACTCTTCCTTTTGTGTTAGTAATCTGCGTCTTAAAACTCCCATTGTATTCAGATGATGAGATGTAAAGGTGTAATCATGTCAATCTGTAAGCAAAGCAAAGTAGCTACACATACATTGTGATATGTATTAAAAACAGAAGCAAGAAGGGTAAGCTTTAAAACAAAGAAACTCTACATTAAAATTCCACATCATCCAAAACTTGTGCCCCTAGGTTAGATAAATATAATACATGACAGCAAACACTAATGTTAGATCCTTGTAATCTCTCATCACATTGGGCCCAGATAAATCCAGAAAGCCATGCTCTCCTCTCTGATATGAGTGTGGTTCAATTAGAGTCAATTTACTTAGATCCAAGTATAGACACTTTAAATTGGGGCTACAAACTGCATACATACAGTCTTCAACTGCAACAAATTACTGCAGAGAAAACACAGAATCTGATCATTAACACATTTTGTGTCTCCTGAGCACGCGGAATGGGCAGAGGAATGGGATCCTCAAAGGTGCGTTTAACAACTCCAAATGAATCACCTCTGTCTCAGCCATGCCAGAACTAGCAATACTGCTGCTAACGGTTGCCATTCCTGCATTCTTAGAGTCTGACAATGAAGTCAGCCGGCATGAAAGGAGTTGGTTAATTCTGCCCCTGCTGTTGGATTTTTCCTGTGGCTTCTTGACTGTTGGTAGAGGAGCAAATTCTAAGGTGGGGAACTTCTTCCTTCTGGGGGAAGTTAAAGTCGCTGACATAGTGCGGCTGAAAGCATAGTACATCACTGAGTTCACAGCAGCAGGTCAGACGCTTCTGTCATTATAGGGATGGTACTGAAAATGACGTTACATTACCTATGAGGAATACAGATGGTTACCTCATTCATACAGTAGGGTCTCAACATTTGCAAATCTAAGGTTCATGAATTCAAGTATTTGCGAACAGCCACTTCCCAGCAGCCCTGGGCAGGGAACTGTGGTGGCTGCCGCTTCCCCAGGGCTCTGAGCCCCTCAGTATTTGCAAAATTCAACATTCCAACGGTGTTTGACACAGAATCCTCGCAAATGTTGAGACCCTACTGTACTTGCGACAGGAAATATCCCAAATCCTGCAACTACTGCCGTTAGCTAACTGAAAATTTTATATATAAAGGAAGTTGCCTCTGACTTGAGCATCACCAATTGTACACTGACCTGCACTTCCACTTCTTCCCTGCATGCATTGCTCTATATTTGGGCTGACATTTCAAAACATTAGACATCAGGTCACTCCATGGGCAACAGAGGACACTCCTCAGACTATGTTCTAGAATGGTACTTTGCAGAGACGGAAGGCACGAGTAAAAACAGTTAGACAAGGAGGTCCTGCTATGGAGTTTTTATATCACTACCGAAATAAAGACAGCAGTAAGCCAAAAAATAAAATAAAACAAAAAAAATTAAAAGTCCTGTAACAAAGCTGATGTGATCTCTATTCTAAGCTTCGTTTATAATTTTTTTCTATCAACAAGGAAAAAAAAGCATTTCAACAAGACTGTAATTCAATTCATCTTGCAGTCCTGACAATCGAAGAAAGAACTAGTGGGAGGCCTTGTGAGTGAAAAATCAATATTGCAGCTTTGTGCCGTGCAAATGTGAACACTGCCAAATAGCAGTGCTTAGGGTAAAATGAACTGTTTTGCTCCATTTTCTCCTCTCTGAACAAATGATTTTGAAAAGAGAGCTTTTTCCCCAATGCTATAAAATGTCAAGCAATAACGCGCTGTGCTTTTGGAGAATGATTGGAATAAATACCTCTTAAAACAGGTGTAGTGACTTAGGACTAAAATACATTCACATTCAGGAGATAACTCGTGATAAACTGCTACAAGATAGAAATCTGAAAGACCAGGGTTTTGCCTCATTTCAAAGCTTTTTACAAGTCTGTATGCTACTACATGGTCAATAATTACCATTGTCACTAGCAACTTTATCCCTCCGTTGCACTTCCAGCCATTAATGTTTTGAACACTCTGCATTACTAATGAATCTCCATTCGCTCTGCTGCCTGGCTGAAAATGCTATACAGTGCATGCACAAATTAGTTTGCTGCAAAAAACAAGCAAAAAACAAACTTTCCCTGTGTTTTTGCTAACTGCTTTGAGGCCAATCCTGTTGTGGATAAAAACGCTCATGCTGTCTTAGGTCTCAGAAAACACAGTGCTAGCTGGCTGACAAAGACCTAAGGAGGCTGTGGCTGTGACTGCAAGCACAATCTAAACATTAACTCGATTGAACTGCCCACTGAAGCATATGCTGCTATTTCTGATCAGATTTTTCTTAAAATGGAAAGGCAAAAAATACTTAATGAGAAAAAGAACTAAGGTTCTGCCACTCTGAAACACTCGACATACCAACATTTTTCATAGCAAACATACAATGCATCATTCACTTGCTCCAAGTTCAGCTGAATGCACTCACTAGACAGGTTTGACCTCTATGGTCCAGACTTCTATACCATCTATGATTCAGCAGTCTGGGGGGTGCTCCGGAGCTGGAGCACTCAAAGGGAAAAGCCAGTCCTCCTGCCCCCGCCCCCCCAGTACTTCTGGTATGCTGCAAGCTCAGTGAGTGAGGAAAGGGAGAAGAGGCAGGGTGATGGCAGAGCCCAAAGAATCAGTTTGCAAACACAACAACAAAAAAACCAAACACCCTGCCTCTCTCCACTATTTACTCCTATTTAATTACAAAATGAAGTACACATCTAATCTGCACTCTGATTTTCTAAGTAGACAGTGTGATCCATGTTATGCTAAACTGAGTTTTGCAGAAGTTTGCCAAATGCTGTGTTCTGCCTCATTTGCCATCCTGTTGTCATGTTACTTAATTCAATTTAAGAAATAATTTGTCTTTTAAAATATAATCTCAATTAATCAAAGCACAAAGAGAGGATAATACAGTTCTGTGCCCACTGGCCTACAATCCTTTTGAGTTGCCGGTATTAACTGACTGTGACAAGCTTTATACACAAAGATAAAAGGTACCTTGGAATTTTTCCCCATGCAAAGAAAAAACAAGATGAGAAATAGCGGCTACCATGAGCAGTACCTGCTGTTGAAAGCAGGGAACTTTGGTAAAATGCAAACCACCAGTAAATCTTCCGGGAAACGCAAATGGTGTAAGAGCACAGTTATTGAAGGTACTATGTACATGAAACAAAACAAGAAAGGAAGGAGAAAAGTTACTTGGTTCTTTTGGAAAGAGCACATCTTTACAAGCAGAATGTTTATAGTTCTTTCTCCCACAATCTTTTATTTTACCAAATCATGAAATATGATTCAAAAATATGATTCAAGCTCTTCACAAAACAAACTGATGCATGTTGAGCAGAATCTCAATAATATTTGGTAATAAATGCAAAGCTTGATGAAACGGTTATTTTATTACCCCATCAAAACAGGGCAGACTGGGATAAGAATATTTCGTAGTTCTGCATTCTATCTAAAGCAGGTATGTTTTTAAGAATGTGTTTACAATTTTTCTCCTTACTTTTGAGAGAATGTGTATATGCGTGGGTATCTGAGAGAGAGAGAGCACGAGCAAGAAGAAGGGCAGTTTCAAAAAGGAAGGGAATTCCTAAGGTGAACTCAAATGAATCATTTGTGAAGTCCTGCATAAAACCCTAAAAATCCAGAATTTTTTCGCAGGCTCTAAAAGGGGATACACAAAATCGGGGGTGGGCCCCCTTGGCGGGGGCTTGAAATGTCATAAGCGAGGACACAGCATGATCAGCTGCTGGCTCATCCATCTTGTTAAATTTTGAAATTTATTACTTGTTTTATATATACGTATTCATATTTACATATCAATTAATATTTTTTTTTACTTGCTACATACTATTTTCTTATGCGTGCCAAGGGGGTTATTTTTTCATACGAACACAGCCAAAATTTCCAATCAGTTTGGATTACAGTAAACGGGTTAGGAGAGGACGGCTGCTAAATGCAGGGACAAAAAGTGGGGACCAACATAAAAAGTTTGCTTGTCTCTGCTCTAAAACTACCAGGAAGGGTAGGTCTTTCCCTTCCTCCCTGCTCCCCTTTTTTGTGTGCTCAGAGACAGTATATATTTTATACAGACAAGCATGTTATTTTGTTAAACAGCTTCTAAATTTTCCAATACTGGTCAACAGATGATGCTTTGCGGTAGCAAATACCACAAAGATATAGGCAATTTAAATGACAAGTGTGCTATCTAATTCTAGCTTTGAAGGAAAAAATCATTCTGGCAAGCATGTCTATTAAATGATTACATAAGCACAATAAGAGCTTCTGATACTACTCAGAGGTCTGGAGTTCACTGTACTCAGCTCTCATTTCACTGAAATCCACTAGATAAAATGTAAACAGTATGAATCAATGCCACTGTAGACAACAGCCAGCTGTTCCAACCTGGACAAAAATATGCAGAAAATGACCCCTTTTTAAAATTGGTTGTCCTGCCATCATCTTCATATAGAGAATCATGTTTTCACATCAGAGACAAAACAAAGGAATGTTCCTAAAAGAGCGTCTAGAGAGACTAGCTTATTCACTGCTGAAGATCCAATTTTAATACTTTACAGTTATTTGGAGCATCTATTTCAATTTTTTTTTGTTTTACCTGTTAAAAATGATCTGCAGCATAATTTTCAGGAAATTACATGACAGGCAAAGGCATATTTCTTATTTCAACTTTTACAGAAAGGTTAGAAATCCCAATATGCCACCTGATCCTTCAAACCCATATCCAAATGAGTTGTCTTTACACATAGGCATTCAAACAATAATTCACTTTCAATGAATTATTCTAATAAGAACGGGCTACTGACACGAGTACCAAAGTGCAGCAGCGGAAATTAGTAATGACTGAACAAGTCATCTGACCCTTTATTTTACAATCCCGCTCTACCAAATCTGGAAGCCTTGCCTCTTTTTAAAATAATGTGCACTTACCAATTTTCATACTCAAAGCACTTTATGAACACTAAGTAATTAATGATGGCATTTCTCAACCAAGTGCTAGATTAAAGGACTGAACACGGAATTACTTAATATTAAGCATAAAACTCATTAAAAATTAGAAAAACATTTGTCAGATTTTAGCATACTACAAAGTCTACTGGCAAGCTGGTAATCTTACAGTCACTTTATACAACATGTTCATGTACATACAGAAGCTTCTTGGAGGCACAAACCCTAAAAGAAAACTGAATTCTAGCTTCCAGCTTCACTTGAGCATATTAGAATCTTCCTTTGCCAATTTCTTTTGTTGCGGAAGTTCTCAAAATCGAGCCTATGAAGCTCTATTGTGCAAAACATGATTTTTGAGGCTTTCCTGATATTTGCATCAGGAATTGGCTGGGCAGTGGAACCCATTTCAGTATTTTAACTGTGTCAGGGCCTTTTGCATATGGTTAACCTCATTTAAATTCTCCTAGGCACCTCTCTTCCCTTATTCAAGAGGGCCAAAAATCCGGCTTTCCATGGCAGCAGACATAAGTTTTGCTTTCTTTAGAACAGCTAGATAAAAGAGTGCTAGAATGGCAGCACTGTAAGCTGAAGTTCTCTAATCATCCAGAACAAGTACAGCATGGACAGCGGCAGTGTAAGCGCCCCTGCCCTACTCTGGCGTGTCTCAACCTTTTTTTTTTTTCTGAAGGGATCACTACTATGGGTAAACAGACAGACCAGTCTTTATGCCCCTTTAATCCTTCACCTCCCCACTGTGACTGCCACAACGGCGCTAATTAACACCACACTGTGGTGGTGGTTTTTGCACTTGAATGCTGCTGCTTCAGAATTTGATTGAAACAACCAATTAATTTAATAAAACCCACCAAACCAGGCACTTGACACTGATCGTTGGCAACTGCCAAACAGGCATATGAGGTATGCAGTCCTCACACAGGGCCACATTTTATGCTCAGATGCGTGCACATACCCGTTCAGTTCAAACGGAATTCCATGCCGCTGAGGGCAGAACTTTGTTTTCTAGGATTAGCATTATCCCAGCCTACACATGTATTTGTCCATGCAGGACACTACCTTCCCTCTGCCAGCTTGGTGCCCGTTCCCAGGTGACAAGAGTCTCCTTTCCTTTTCTTCATATTGTAGACACTTGATCTTTTGTCTGCGGAAGGGGGACACCCTACTTAGGACTTCAGCACTTAAACACATTGCATCCTTTTCTCACAGCAGATTAGCCAGAGGGTGTCTGTCAATCAATGCCTCAGAGCTTATGCCATGCTTTTTCCTTGCAATGCACTTAACTGAACATGGCACATGTCCGAAAGGAGAAGCTGTTCACTAGGGAACAACCTCAGTGATGTTTCTCAGACAGCGAGGAAAGCCACACACAGTTCTGGATCATAAATTCTATGCCAACAGCATTTTCTGCTGAACTGCTTCCTTCACACACAGGATGTTGGTAGCAAAACACCAATACACTGCAATTTTTGTGTTTGCTTTAAAATATAATTTCTTGGTAAACAGTTACACTTCAAATTTTCTCACCCAGCCCCCTTTTGCCTGGGAATGTTGACTAACCATCAGGTTGGTAAAGAGAAAAAAAAAAAAAAAAATTATAAGCTTCTGCTGAGTTGATGGTTGGACAAAGCCTATACCTTTGTTTGCGAGCTTAACAATAACCCAAACCTTAAATAAATAATTTATACATAATGATGTATGAATGTGCAATGACATTCAAAAACATGTAAAGATGATGTCTATGCTCAAGATGACAGTTGCTACTAATGACTCACTGCCTGTTTGCATTGGCTTGTGAAAGGGATGTACCCTACTTTGCTCTGAACAAAGCTTCTACTTTCCAGTAACATTTAAGGATGGCATTCTGATGATCCAACACATTCTGAGTAGCAACATACTCCACAGTTTATCCCATTAACTCAGTCCTACTCAACAGGAATAAAAGGTAACTTTTTCATTGTGTTCAGTTCTTATTTGGGAATTATTTTGTAATTAATAAAATGGAAACTATTTTCTATATTGACTTTTACAAACAAGAAAATTCACACCTTAGGCTACATTTTCAAAATCTATCATATTACATCAATATGTAAAAACTGGTCTGAAAATACATGCATGCATCTACATGTGAGTTTACCTTTAAAAACTCACTTAAGTATTCACGAAAAACACTCTAAATAGCTCCACTGTAAATGGAGCATTTGAGATTACTGTACCAGAATGGGTTTTGTCTTGTTTCTTGTAGAACTGTAGAATTCTGAAACATTTTGAAACTGGTTGAATAATGGGTGAGTGTACACCCCCAATGTTCTCTTGGTGTGTTTTCTAAAACACATGTAGACTATTATCACGTATAATTTACAAAGAAGATTATTTAGCTTCTATGAAAGCACATCATTTCAGTTAGAGTGCATGCTCTTCTCCAATTAGCTTAGCAATAACTTTGTTCACTCACTCCACCCTCTAAAATATTTCTAGTCAACTAGATTATCAGGAGAAAGAAAGAACTCTTGTAAACTCTTGCAAGAGCCCAGTGAGAAAGCTTAATTGCCAAAATAGAGTACACATGCATTTTTAGACGTAGGAAAAACCAATTTGAAAAAAAATGCAATTTTTGGCTAATGCACGGTGAACTTTAGATACCAAAAACAGAATGAGTAGTGAATAATCTTGGGAAATGCCCAGTGTCAGACTGAAAGACAAAATCTTATCTGAACATACTTTGTATGAAGCAATTATTCTGTATCTCTGAGAAAATACCTGAGGTAAGGGGAAATCCGATGTAGCATTAACCATCTACAGAGGAACTGCAGGCATATGTCCAAACTCCACAGCCTTCTTCACAGACAGTGGAAAAACATTAAGCTATTTAAGTCACAAGTGGGAACTCAACCAAGAACCCCAGAATTCAATTAATCTTAACCACAAAAATCCTCTTTTCCTGGTACTCAAATATTATGGTAATGAGTGCCATGGAAAATGCAGGAACTGCTTGGCGCTCTTAGCTAGAGAGTGTTGGCATAGAGAATGTACATATGCTCAAGTGAGAGACGATAGAACATGAGAGGTTCTCAAAATAGCCACCCCAAATCCCCAAGATGCACTCCTCAAAATCAATTTTATTATGAATGCATGGGACAGAAGTTCCACAGTTAGTATTACTTACGTTAGAAAGGCACGAACTTCAACAGACTAGAAAAAGGAACTGTTTACATATGCTAATTTCATATTTTTAAGAAGCAGGAATCTAATAGCTGATAAATTGCATGTCCAAAATAGTGCATCACGTTTTTAAAAAATTGGAAGGCTGTATGAAAGATCTGTAGAAAGGTAGGTATCACACAAGTCCCACTCACTGCATCATTATTAGGATCTTGGAAAATAAAGCAATTTTTTCCACAGACTAATATACAGTACATTTACTAACAGACTTGCCTGCAATTTTCTTTTTGAAAAATCTTCCTTTAAATGTCTGAAGAAGTATTGCACAAAAAGGCAGCCATCAAAAAGAACAGATTTGACTGCTTTTTTCCCCACCCACCTAAAACTACACTTTCCTACTGAAGCTATCAAGAAGCACATGCTTAAGGTATACTATTTAGGCATACAAACATTAGGGTGACTTTTGCAAAAAAAAGAGGGGATAGCTTGTGATCTAATCATTCGGTAGCAAATACCTCAACTTCATGGATGTATAAATCCGAGCACGGCTGAGTCCACCTCTAACTGTTCTCCGTCAGATTAAGTTGAGCACCATTCGGTTTACTCTAAGTTTTTCAGCTGAGATCAGCAGGGGTTCTGCTTGGCTTTCAAATTAAACAAACCATTATGCTTTTTTGTAAAAATTGGGATTTCCCCAGGCATCCAGAGTTACAGGTTTTTTCATCCATTTCTTTACAACATGCATTCTTCTATAAATTGTTATGTATTTTTCACTTCTGCCCGAATTTGAATACGAAGGCCAGAGTTTCAGCTTTTGTAACCCAGCAGTTCTCCATTAAATCTGCACCGCATCATCTTGCTCTACACAGTATAATAAATTTGCTGTATGAGATAATATTTATAGCAAACCCACAATTTAACAGACTAACGGGAGGATGGTGTCCATTAAATCCATTAAATCATAGGGTTTACTGTGACCAACCCCTGCCAGGCTCTCCCCAGCACCACCCCAAATGCCTGCTACTCGCCACCATAGGAGAAGCTGCTGGAGCACGCCACCGCTGCTGCTGGGGGCTCTGTCGTGGTAGAGGACCCACCATGGCACCAAGGGTCCTGCCACAGCTGGCAAAAGCCACAGTGTGTGTGGCAGCAAGGGCCCCGCTGCAGCTAGGGACTCCACCAAGTGCAGCAGCAAGAGCTGCCACTGGGGCCACCACGCGCTCCCTCCTACCAGGGGGAAGGTGCTGCAGCTCCTCCTGGCCACAGCAGCTCTTCAGCCATAAGTCCAATGAGGGGAGGGTATTTAGGATTTTACAGGCCCCAGTTAAATGGGCTTTGGGAACAATGGGGTCTGCTGTTCCTGAAGTCTGCAAAAAATTGAGGGTTTCCTATGCTGAAATAAAAAGAAATGTTGCATACCTCAGTGATGAATTCCATTTACCCAATTACACAGAAGAATGCAGGAACACTTTGTAAATCGTACACAATATTCAGCAATCACTTTACCCACCAATGAAATGCCTCCACCTCCGAAGTAAGAGCAATATTACACAACTCTTTGAAGTTGCAAATTAGGATCATATCCCTCCAAAAATTATCAGGGAAATGGTGAGAGAAAGTAAAATATAATTACTTCAATTAGGTGCTGACTGTGCACCATTAAAGTATAGGGGACATTTCCATTGACTTAATGAATGCAGGAGTAAGCCTTTGCAATTTGGTCACGTCATCCAGGTTCAACATCTGGAATCTCAAACTGCCCACCCATGAGTTATCCCCGGCTGGACCAATTGTGCAATCTGCCCAGGCATACTGGCAGCTTCTGTCCATTACCATCCCAAAACCTCACCCCGTCCTGACACTGATCTCCCTCTCACACCTTCCCAGGCACCCCAGACGCCAGGGACGCAGCCTGTGGGATTCTAGGGAGCCCTGGCACGGAGTAGCAGCAGCAGCCAGGACCCCCTACACTGCTTGCGGTACTGGGAGCTGTAGGGAAGCTGAGTGGGTGCACTGGCTGAGTGTACTCTACTTCCCTGGGACTCCCACTGCTGGGAGGAAGGGGGAGAAAAATCGCTGCTGCCAGCCCAGCCCAGGCCCTGCCTTAAGCCCCAAGGAGACACTCCTGGGCTGGAGTGCACAACTACGCTGGCCAGGGAAGACCCATATGCCAGGAATCCAAGACCACTGCTCAACATCATCCTGCCCAAGAAGACTACGCTGGGATCATTAATGGACCCCACCGTACTGTTTCATGCAAAAAAGACAGCACTGTTTGCTGCCAGTGCCTCTTATCGACATGGGATGGGATGGGATGTTGTTTTACAGGGAGCACTTCACCATAACCATATGTACTCCGCTGACTTTTGGACCACGCTCTACTTTACGGGCAATGCCCCCTAGATGATTTATAGGCTCTTACATAAAATACATCCTATTTGCATCTAGGATGAGTTGGGTTACGCCTCTGGACTTGCTCTTTAAACTGTGCTTGATTCATTCCTGTTTATGTCAACCTACTCTCGACCCCCAGATCTCAAATGCTTTATCTTGTCAAATATACCTTTGCTATTACTTGTTAGAAACATTATCTTCAATAAAATTGATTTAGGTCTTGACACAAAGGCCACTGAAGTCAACATGAGTCTTTCCACTGATTCAGGGTATGTCTACACTTAAAATGTACTCACTGGTTCTCCTGTCACAATAGTTACTCCATGTTCCCAAGAGGTGTTAGCTAGGTCAATGAAAGACTTATTCCTTTAAGCTGGTACTACACCAGGGTTTAGGTCAGCAATGCTATGTCTCACAAGAGTGAGGATTTTTCATACCCTGGAGACATGTCACTATTTCTATATAAGTTACAAAAATGTAAAAATACCAACTCCCTAATTAGAAAAACAGCAAAGAGAGCTATGACATCCTCAGAATCAAACCGTTTCAAATCACTAACTGAGACGTGTTTCAGCCTCAAAATATAGCGATAGAGGCTTTTCAAGTGATATCTGAACAAAACATATGTATCTTATATGGATGATGTCTGAACAGATAATGAAAACAGATCTTTAAACTTACAACAGATAAAATGCACCGTTGATCACAATTCCATATAACTTTACAATTGAAGAAAATGCATATCTGAAAAACAGGAAGTAATTAGAAATCCATATTTAACTGTGTTGATAACATCTGTGACTGATGGTACAAGTAACATAGTCCTTACTCCAGCACACAGCGTTCCTGTGCAGGTGCCAGAAGTGTCCCTCTTAATGGAAAATGTTCCTTATTTACGTATTCTTGATGGCAACTGGAGAATTATTACTATACTTGCACAGAGAGAAAATAATTTTAAACAAACTGCAACAGAGGGCAGAGAAGCTGGGTCACAGTTTTCTTCGTACATAACTGAGGACGACGGAGTAATATCACTTGTTGCAAGCCAAAGCATTTGAAAAAAACAGGGTGGGGGAAGGGGTTGAGCACAAATGTCTGCTATCCTTACCATCCTTGTAAGTGTAGATTAACAAGTCATCACCCAGCACAGTATCCTCTGAATTTCAGTAACTCTTGTCTAAATGACCTGCCTAAAATTACACAAAGCTAAAGACTGAGCCTAATTTGTAGTTGTTTTAGAGCAACATCAATTTGGGATAGTGGCAGTGTAGTCATAATAATAGGGCTGGGGTATTCAAATTTGGAAGGGATGGGGCTTATGGAAATCCCTCTCTAATTAAATCACAGAACGAGAGTTTGAAGTGGTAAATAATAAATCACAAAGAATCCTCAATCTTGTTGTCAAGGAAACCAGTATGCCTCAGCCATAATTGCTGTGAGCCCCATCTTGCCCTTTTTGACACCAAGCCTTATCATGCATTCTGGTCAGAGACTGAGAAAGTAGCTTTTCTGTTCCTCTCAGGCAATCACGTAACATGCAATGAGAGCCTCACTGAACAGGGCCACGCTATCACACAAACGTTGCATTCAGCACTGTCCTTTTTCTATCTGCAGACAGTAATTAGCTAGCATAAGATCTAGTGTATTCCTATCAACCCTCACATTAGAAATGCAACTGAAGTACTTGATAGTGCTTTGGATGGTCTCAGCAGCTGTACTTACTAGAAACGCTTCCTTAATTTATTGTTGGAAAAACTTGAACCTGGCTATCTTGGTCTGTGAGAAGTCCTGGGAATCTCCTGTTTCTTGTTAATCCAACCCCAGTCCAAAATCTGTCCACTAGAAGAAAGGCTAAGCTCTGGCTTTAGAGCAGTTACGTTTGATAATCATGGGAAAAAAAAAAAAGATGGCCAGAAGAAATGATGCATACGCCACACTGCATGAAAACATGATATTTAAAAACACAATCCCCAAAAATATTAAAGTTAGTCTGATGACATAATATTTGGAAGGCTTAAAGTCTGGTTTCAATTCCCACAACAATCACTTTTCAAAAATGTAAGTATCCAGGTAAGTAGCCAAACTTTGGGTAGACTCATGTATGGTCAGGGTTAGGGCCAGCGGAGGTCGTAACAGAGAGAGCTCAAAGGAGAATAGCCCAAAGAGTTGAGAAGGGACACCACCTGCATCTCAGGAACCTGAAGCAGACAGGAAGGGACAGAGCCATATTGGGTGGTGAGAGAGAGCAAGAGAAAAAGAAAAGTCCAATTAGAGAGATAGAAACTGAAAAGAGATCTGGAAAGGAAAAGTTGGTGATTCTTCTTCATTTCCTAGTTACTGGTTTTCCTTTAATCCTGCCCCCTCTAACAGCTCTGATATCATTCAGCTCTCCTCCCTCACCTTCCCAGTTGTGCTTTTTCATCCTGTTTCCACTCCGTTCTCTCACATTGATAATTTCTCTGCCATAGTCACTGAACACCAAAACAAATCCAATCCCTCAAACTCAGTTTTGTAATATAAGCAAGTGCAACAAGATAAACTCTGACCACTTCCCCTGTTCGCTATATGACTCCCTCACTCTTTACCTCTTTCTATCCTTTTAGGATGCAAGCAGGTGCATTTGGTGCGGGGGCGGCGTCTTTCCTCCATATTTTCACGGTGCTTAACACAGTGGGGCCCCAATTTTGATGGGACATTTGGTCAATGCCACAATATATTGGCAGTAAGTTTCAATTTAGGGGAAAATAGGGGACAATGATATTCTTTTTTTTTAAATTATCCGCTACTTAACTTCTGGCAATTTCTTTCATTTTTTTCCCCCCTCACAGATGTTGTAATGTATACAAAAACATCACAATTCAACTTGTTTCCTCCCAGAGAGGAATAAATATAACATGCTGACAAGCTACTTCCTTCTGTCTAATCATTCGCTTGTTTATTTAGCTCTATTGGCTCTACCAACAGTAACTGTTTTGTCTGTCTGTTGGATAAGCCCAGCATCTTCAGATAAGATAACAGCACAGGACACAGGCTTTCTGCTGCTGTAATGTTCAAGTGTCCCAGCTTCACCTCCACATAATTACCGATACGGAAAGCAATGGAAAGACCTCTGTTCTAAATCTCAGTGATGAAAAGATTTGTGAAACAATGGGATGTGCAAGCCCTAAGACAGTAATTCTAGTGTTACAGTAGGCTTCTCAGCAGGGAACCCTGTTAGTCTGCAGCTTCACGAAAAACATGCAGTCCTGTAGCAACTTAAAGATCAACACAGCTATTTATTAGGTAATGAGTTTTTGTGGGTAAGGCCCATTTCATCAGATTTGGAGCAGAAATAAGAATCCAGGGTTTACATAGCAGGGGGGAATAGGGGAGAAAAAAAAAGTGGTGGGGAGGGAGCTACAGGGAGAACAGGTAACCCATCATTAATAGGGCTCGTGGAAGAAATAAACTAAGTTCAGAGGGATGGAGGCCATTCCTGCTAATATCAATGGTGGGAAAACTGCCTTAGTAATAAGTAAGATAACTAAGATCTCTGTTAAGCCCCAAGTTAAAAGTGTCAAACTTGCAAATGGTACCAATTCAGAAGTCTCTTTCTGATCTTGTGGTAAAATCCTTTTTTGGGACAATGCAACTTCAAGATCCATTATTGAAAGTCCAGGGAGGTTAAAGCGTTCCCCTACATGTTTTTGTGTATTCCAATTCCTGATGTCTGATTTGTGTCCATTCATTCTTTGGCGAAGTGATTGTCCTGTTTGTCCAATGTACATGGCAGAAGGGCATTGCTGGCACATGACAGCATATATCATATTATTGGATGTGCAAGTGTATGTGCCCCGGATGATGTGACTGATGTGCTTAGGTCCAGTGATGGTGTCATTAGCATAGATACAGGGACAGAGCTGGCAATGAGGTTTGTTGCAGGATAGGGTTTCTGGGTTAGTGTTTCTGTGGTATGGGCATGTGCCTGCTATTGAGTATTTTCTTGAGGTTGGGTGGCTGTCTGTTGGATAGAACAGGTCTGTCACTCAGAGTCTGAGAGAGTGATGCATCAAGTTCCACTATAGGTGATATATTGTCAATAATACACTGCAGGGGTTTAAGCTGAGGGCTATACGAGATGACGTGGTGGTGTGCTATTTTCCTTCTTGAGCCTATCATGAAGTAGCTGGCTGCTGGGTATTCCTTTGCCCTGACCATCTGTTTCTTTACTTCTGGAGGGTAATTAAGTGGGCTTGTCAGAAAGTTTGCCTGTATTCTGCCGCTAAAGGAACAATCTGCTGACAGGAAATGAGATGCAGAAGTCATATGTTCTCTTACTCATGTAAATTAATTCACTTTTGCTTATCAACCTTCCTGATTTCCCAAATCTTTGACCTTCATTCAGGAGCAGCTAGAACTGAAAACAGTGTTTGCCTACAGTTCTTCACTTCCACGCTCAAGTACTCTTGGCTGCTTTCCCCAGCTGTCTTCACAAGTCACGTGCCTGTTGCCTTGGTTCCTATTCTAGTGCTTGGTCTACACACAAGTTTTAGTACTACTTCAGCTATACCAAGTTAGAAACTAAGGGTATGTTTACAGTGGCACATTCTGCATTAAAACTTTGAGGGTGTGAAAAAACACACTACTGAGCGACAAAAGCTGTTAATGCTCATTTACACGATGCTTTGTTGTCAGGAGCTGCATTCGCAGCAATGAAGCTGCTGCCCCCAGTTGGGGGTGGGTTTATTTGCAGCCATGAGCAAGTTCTAAGAATGGCTGAACAGCAAACCTAGTGCTGCTGCAGTGGCATGGCCGCATCATTGTAAGATGTGCAGCGTAGCTATGGCCTGAAACAGTGAAATCTGCACAACCCGCTAGCACGCGTTCAGTTATATCAGCAGAAAAGTGCTTAAATATGGGTTTAACAGCTTAGTCTTAATTTATGGGAATACTCTCAGAGAAAGCAGAGTAGTCATTTCGTGTCAAACAATCCATCCTCCTCCTTTTTCTTACCCCTCCAAACTCCAAATGTGTGTTTTCAATTATACCAGGTGCTGGTAGCAGAAAAGCTATCACCTATACATATAAAAATTAAAGTTCACACTGTCTGGCTATAACACGTGCATGACAATGCTTAACCACACTTCAACTACAACAACAAGAACTGGTATTTGTATTATTGCATTAACTTCCCAGCCCTCCAAATCATGTCAGCAACTTTCAGGAAAGTGATAAAAGGAACGCATAGTTTGTATAATAAAAGGTTAGTACTTAATATGTGGTGTACCATTTGAGTATAAACATGTTCCTTTGGAATTACACATTTGCAGCATCCATGGGAGAAAATGTAAATACCTTTGTCCGATTTTTACTATTTTATTAATATTTCTTCTAGAATCGTGACAGCTACTCA
This sequence comes from Carettochelys insculpta, assembly GCF_033958435.1. Taxonomy (NCBI): domain Eukaryota; kingdom Metazoa; phylum Chordata; order Testudines; family Carettochelyidae; genus Carettochelys; species Carettochelys insculpta. The sequence continues at coordinate 27,395,244 of NC_134145.1, read as the reverse complement.
GCTTTCCACACCAATTTATTTTTGCTCCTTCCAATAGGTCCACATTCCATAAATACCACATTAGGTGCCATATGACTGGCTTTTCCATAATGTGCTATACAAGGAGATCAAAAAGACAGGTTACTCACCGTAGTAACGGTGGTTCTTCGAGATGTGTCCCGGTGGGTGCTCCACAATAGGTGTCGGGCTCACCCGGCGCCGCAGATCAGATCTTCCAAGCAGTTTCTGCCGGACCGTGCATGCGCCGGCGCGCGCCGCTCCCTTGCGCGCTCCTGGCCACGTGTGCGATCCGGTCCCCGCCAGTTCCTTGACCAACCGCCTCAGATGCTCCTGCAAAACACTAAACAGAGATCCGAAGCGGGGAGGATGGGCGGGTGGTGGAGCACCCACGGGGACACATCTCGAAGAACCACCGTTACTACGGTGAGTAACCTGTCTTTCTTCTTCGAGTGTCCCCGTGGGTGCTCCACAATAGGTGACTACCCAGCAGTAACCCAAGATAGGAGGTGGGTAATTGGATTACGTGCAGCTTGTCCCCGAGAGGACCGCTGTCGAGAGACGGGTATCCTCTTGGAATACCCTGTGAAGGGCGTAATGTTTGGCGAAGGTGTCATAGGATGACCAGGTCACCACTCTGCAAATGTCTTTTAGCGCAACGCCCTTGAAAAAGGCTGTTGATGCCACCACCGCCCTAGTGGAATGAGCCCTGGGCGTGGCCAGTAAAGGAGTCTTTTTGAGTTCGTAGCACATTTTTATGCAGGATACGATGTGCTTCGAGATTCTCTGCGAAGAGAGACCTTCTCCTTTCGATTTGGGAGCGAGAGAGACTAGGAGTCTATCCGTTTTCCGGAAGGACTTGGTCCTGTCAACATAGAAGGCTAGCGCCCTCCTCACATCCAGGAGGTGTAGGCGCGCCTCTTTGTTAGAGTTATAAGGCTTTGGATAAAACGAGGGTAAAACAATAGGTTCGTTAACGTGAAACTCAGAAGAAACCTTGGGAACAAAGGCTGGATGCAGCCGTATGATTACCGCCTCCTTGGAAAAAACAGTGCAGGGTGGCGTTGCCATAACTGCCGCAAGCTCGCTCACCCTGCGAGCTGACGTAATTGCGAGAAGAAAGGTCGTCTTTATCGTAAGGAGGCGGAGGGAAACCGTGGCCAAGGGCTCGAACGGTGGTCCCGTTAGCACATTAAGCACCAGGTCCAAGTTCCACGAAGGTGGAAGCGGTTTCCGAGGGGGGTATAGGTTTACCAACCCTTTGAGGAACCTGGTAACCATGGGATGGGCGAACACCGTGTGCCCTTCCTCCTCGTGTCTGAATGCCGAAATGGCGGCAAGGTGGACCTTTAACGAGGATAGTGAGAGTCCTCCTCTCTTGAGGTCCAGTAAATACTCTAATATTACAGGTATAGGCACCGAAAGGGGGGCCAGCTGTTTGGTAGAACACCATGCCGTGAAGCGAGTCCATTTCTGCTTGTAGGCCTTCCTGGTGGAAGTCCTCCTGCTACTTCCTAGGACTTCCTGCACTTCCTCCGTGCATGTGCTCTCTAGGGAGCTGAGCCATGGATTAACCACGCTTGTAGTCGCAGGCCTTGGGGGTGCGGATGCACTATGGACCCCTGGGCTTGCGTGAGCAGATCCGGCGCCACCAGAAGGGGCATCGGTGGACGGTCCGACATGCGCAGGAGTAGGGGGAACCATTGCTGTCGATCCCACGTTGGGACTATCAGGATCATTCGGGCTCCTTCCCTCCTGGCTTTCTGCAAGACTTTGTGGATCAGTACTGTGGGAGGAAAAGCGTAAAGCAGGGGGCCCCTCCACGAGATCACGAACGCGTCCCCCAGGGACCCCCGTCCCAGTGCTGCCCTGGAGCAGAATCATGGGCACTTCTTGTTGTGTTGAGTGGCAAACAGGTCTATCTGGGGAAACCCCCATGCGTGGAAAATCGGTCGTAGCAGATCGGGACGGATCTGCCACTCGTGCGTGAGTGCAAAACGCCTGCTCAGCTGGTCTGCCTTCACATTGTGAGCGCCTGGTAAGTACGAGGCTTTCAAGATTGTATTGTTGGCGATGCACCAGTTCCATAACCGGACTGCTTCCGCACATAAGGCACGGGACCGAGCTCCTCCTTGCCGGTTTATATAAAACATGGTGGAGATATTGTCTGTACCGATCCCGACAACTTTGCCTTGTATATGGTCTCGGAAGTGTCTGCAGGCGTTGAACACTGCTCTGAGCTCCAGTATATTTATGTGCAGTGACTGCTCCGTGAAGGACCACAGCCCTTGAGTCACCTCTTCGACCATGTGTGCTCCCCACCCTATGAGGGAGGCATCTGTAGTAAGAAAAACCAATATTTGTGGTTGGTGGAAGGGTACCCCTGTTAGCAAGTTCTTGGGGTTTACCCACCATTGCAGGGATTTGCGCACCTCTGCTGTGGGCGACACCACCCTGTGAACGGTGTGCGCTGCCGGTTTGTATACGCTCGCCAGCTAGTGCTGCATGCTGCGCATGTGTAACCTGGCGTTCTGTACTACGAACGTCGCCACTGCCATGTGGCCCAGCAGCTGTAAGCACGTCAGGACCGGCACCGTAGGGCTGAAGGTGATGACCTGCACGAGGGAGCCGATGGCCCTAAGCGAGTCTCTGGTAGATATACTCTCGCTGTAATAGAATTTATGTGTGCCCCTATGAACTCTATGTCCTGTGTGGGGTCTATCTTTGATTTTGCCAGATTGATAACCAGGCCGAGCGAAGAGAACGTGCCTGCTGTGATGCGTATCATGTGTAGTACCTCCTCCTTCGAGGCCCCTTTGAGTAGGCAGTCGTCCAGATACGGGAATATAAATACCCCGTCTGTGCAGGTAGGCTGACACCACTGCCAAGGTCTTGGTGAAGACTCTGGGGGCCGAGGAGATGCCAAACGGTAGGACCTTGTATTGAAAATGTTCTTTGCCGACCATGAACCGGAGGAATCGCTGGTGAGCCGGATGGATAGTTATGTGAAAATACGCGTCTTGCAAATCGAGGGCTGCAAACCAATCTCCATCGTCCAGTGCCGTAAGGATGGAGGCGATTGTGATCATCCGAAAACGTTGCTTGCGCAGGTACCGGTTGAGGCCTCGAAGATCTAAGATGGGCCTCCAGCCTCCTGTCTTTTTCTCCGTGAGGAAGTACCTCGAGTAGAACCCTTTTCCTTGCAGTTGCTCCGGCACTCTTTCCACTGCCCCTATGAGCATGAGATGGTCTACCTCCTGCTTGAGCCTCGCTACATTGGAGGCCTCCTGGAGGTGGGGCCTGGGTGGAGGTCGTGGCGGTGGGAGTGACTGGAAGGGGATGGCATACCCCGTGGCTATGATCTCCAACACCCATTTGTCTGTGGTGATCCTTTGCCACTGGTCGTAGAATGGTCGGAGGCGATGGTGGAATAGCTGTTTCGGATGACCTTGTGCGATGGTAGTGATGGCGCAGCCCTGGATCTGTGTGTCAAACTTGTGGCCTTTGGCCCTGCCCCGAGGACGCGCGGCTCTGTTGTGAACGTCGCCTGGGAGTTCTGTACTGCTGGTGCTGTTGATCTCGCCCTTGCTCGTAACCCCTGTGGTACTGGGGACGCTGTTGCTGGTACTGGTACCGTCTTTGTTGAGGGTAGTACTTTTCCTTTCTGTATGGAGGGGTGTAAATCCCCAGGGTCCTAAGTGTGGCTCTTGAATCTTTACTGGAATGAAGGACCGAGTCAGTTGATTCAGCAAACAGCTTCTGCGAGTCGAAGGGAAGATCGACTATCTTTGCCTGCAGATCCCTCGGTATACCCGAAGTCTGGAGCCAGGACTCCCTTCGCATCACCACTGCCGTAGCTGTGGAACGTGCTGCTGTGTCCGCAACATCCAGGGCGATCTGAACTCCCGTCCTCGAGGCCGCGTAGCCTTCTTGCACGATGGCCTTGAGCACCGGTTTCTTGTCCTCTGGAAGCCAGTCCATGAGGGAAATTATGGTTCGCTAAATGCGCTGCGTAATTTGCCATTCACAACAGTAGAGTGGAGGAGGAGTAGACCTTTCTGCCGAACAGCTCTAGCTTCTTGGCATCTTTGTCTGTTCCCCCGTCTTAAATTGAGATGTCTTTGATCTTTGTTGCGACGACTCCACCACCAAGGAATTTGGTTGTGGGTGGCTGAACAGGAACTCCATGCCCTTCACCGGCACGAAGTATTTCTTATCCGCTCTCTTGTGGACAGGCGGAATAGTCGCAGGGGTCTGCCATATCGTAGTGGCGGACTCCAAGATTGCTTCATCAAGCGGTATTGCTATTTTGGAGGAGGCCGGAGGTCTCAGATTTTTGAGGAGCTTATGGAGTTTCTCTTGCACCTCTGCTGTCTGGATGCCTTGCGTGAAGGCCACCCTCTTAAACAGCTCTTGAAACTGTTTGAGATCGTCTGGAGGATGGACGTCCCCCGGGGCCGTAGCCTCGTCCGGGGAGGAGAGCGAGGAACCACTGGGGTACGCCTCTCTGGACCCTTCCGGTTCCTGTTGGTGATGGTACACCCTCTCGCTGGAGGCTTGCGAGGGAAAATCTTGGGGTTCCATAACCAGTCCCCCCTGAGATACTTGAGTCTCTGTCCCCGTTCGCGATTGCCCTCGGGGATACGAGATCGTCTGTGGGGATCTTTCCCTGGTAGATTGCCGGTGGTGTCTATGCCCCGCGTGATAGGGGCGACCATGGCAGTATAGGCACTGTTCTTGGGAAGGTGACCTAGACCACTCCCTTGGTGCATACCCTCTGCGTCTGGGGGAGCGAGATCGTCGAGAGATCTGGGACACTGGAGAGAGCGATTTTGGATAGTATTCCAGCGGCTCAAACCCCAGGAAGGGTGAAGGTGGTCCCAGCCAGGGCGAGGCTGGTTGTAAAAATGGAGACGGGGGCTCCGGGTAGGCTAGGGGGGACCCCTGCCTTCTGGTTGGAGTCTGCAGCATAAGCGGAGGGCTGAAAGAAAGCAACTCCGCAGCCCTTTCTGGAGAGGGGCTGCGGTGCCTCGTTTTGCATGCAGCCTTCCCCCTCCCTTGAGGAGGTAACTCCGCCCCCTGACGTGTAGGGGATCTCGGCCCCGTCCGCGCCGTGCTCGGCACGCTCATGGGCGGTGCCACACGGGCGGTGTCCTCCCAGTGCCTGCAGGCTGCGTGCCTGCACGCTCTGCACCGCCGGTTCCCCGGGGGTCGGTGCCGCTGCTTGCGGTGCCGCCGGTACCGGCGCTTGTTTAGCCACTGCCCTGCCTGCGGTGCGGGGCGGCTGTTTGATTAACGGAGGCTGAGCCGCCTCCACGTGGCTCTCCGTGCCACCGCCGATCAGCTGTTGCTGCGGCTGGGGGCTGCGCGCTCCTCCCGTCCCGCTCGCTGTTGCTGCCAGCAGGGATCGGACTGGGGACGCTTTTCTCCGTTTTTGTGTTGATGGGGTGAGGGAGGCAGCTTTCCTTTTATGGGCCCCGGAGGGTCCCTCCTGCTGTGGCCGCTCTGGCACGTCTGGCTGGAGGGCCTTGTTGAAGAGCAGCATTTTAAGCCGCATCTCCCTGTCCTTCCTTGCTCTGGCTGTTAGTTTTGCACAGAAGGAGCATTTCTGCGTGACATGGGACTCCCCCAGGCACCTTATGCAGAGACTGTGCCCATCAGATGCTGGCATTGCCTCTCGGCAGGACTCACATTTCTTAAATCCTGAAGAGGACATTGTTGGTGAGTCTTTCAGTTGTTAATGGGTACTTAGCACCTTCTCTGTGCTGTTTTTCCCCTTCTCCAATAGCCTGCCGCGGCAGGAGGGCTGATGGCCCTAGGCTCCTGGCCTCCGGTGTTCCACTTGTTACTGGGACTGGACTGAATGCCGTCCCGCTTGTTGTTTTTTTGTTTTTTTTTTTTTTGAAAAATAACAACTGGCTAACTTGCAGTAGCCTAAGAACTTGAAAACTTTAAAGAAAAAACAGTTAAAACCATTGAATACGCTAACTTGGCCTTAGCCTAGTTCGGATTCCGTCTGCAGCCAACGGCAGTTAAGAGGAACTGGCGGGGACCGGATCGTGCACGTGGCCAGGAGCGCGCAAGGGAGTGGCACGCACCGGCGCATGCGCGGTCTGGCAGAAACTACTTGGAAGATCCGATCTGCGGCGCCGGGCGAGCCCGACACCTATTGTGGAGCACCCACGGGGACACTCGAAGAAGAATGATCCATATCTTGCACTTTCATAATCCATTGTTTAAAAAAATATACATACACACCCTGGTCTCTCCTGTTGATAGGAAGTCTTATCAACCTGCTATTTCTTAATGTGCATTGTTTTACAGGTGTTCAATTTGATTTATCACTGGTTTACAGTTAGTATTCCCTATTACAACCGCACTGCATCCATCAATCACTGTACCCAGGCCCTCAATTTTTCTCCTCTTAAATATTCCTAACCTTATTCATAGGTTGAAATGCTAAACATTGCCTAATATCCTCGGAATTTTTAATAAGCCAGTGTTATATCATTTGATTAAAAACATCTCTTTGGCTTGGACACCAAACACCAACTAGGCCTGTCCCCTAATTGGAGGAAAATCTAAAAGTGAAGCATACAGGACTCTCCCTTCACTTACCTTATATGACACACACACAGTCTCCCTCTATCTTAAAAGCAATTAGAAGAAACCGCCCGCAAAAAGTAATTATGATACATTGGTTTGGAGAAAACACATCTGCTAGCTTGATTTGCCTACGTGAGTATTTCCCTTCCTTTGTTCCCACTCCAGGTTTTCCTCCTATAAAACTGAAGTAAGTGTGAAATATACTATGCCCCCCGTCCCCCGCCCCCAAAAAAAAATTCCCTACATTTCTAGGAAATGACTGCTAGAAATGGATGAGAGATAAAATCTGGAAATATTTTGAGAAAGAGATTGTCTAGGACACTAATTGACTCATAACTCTTCCACAGAGCTCCTGACTGGAAGGAGGTGATCATGTGTTGCAACCAATCCCCCACACAACTTACATGGTATTCCCCTTCATGAAAATTACATGTACTTTATCTTGAGGGGGAAAGCGCTGGAGGCAAGAGAATTTTAGATTGACATTTTTCTTTTTTGAACTCCGCTACCACAGCCTCTGGTGGCATTAGAAAGCACCCATTGAAACCAAAAACAAAAACAAAACAAAATGCTTTAGTATCAGCTATAGGATTAAAAATAACAGGCATTGTTTGCATAATTGTAAAGGTTACCATAATTCACGATTTAGAAGGACAAGGGGCTCTCCTTTCTTAAGCTAGCTTTCTACACACAAATCAAGCTATTTCTACTTTTTTTTTATACTTTCATTTTTCAGCTGCTTATGTTTGGTGGGCACCACATTCCTGATTTGAACAGTCATTTCAGCTAGACTGGCATACATGATCTTACATTCAATAGCCACAGAATTTTTTAGCACGCATCAAGGAAGGAGATGGCTATACCTCACAAGCAGCCAATAGCGTACCCATTTGAGGCTTTTCCAACATTTCAATCTGTGGACGATAAACCAGTTTCCTCTTAGACAAGCTGCATTTACAACCACTGCCAAACTTATCTGAGTCTTGGCCAACAGAGATTACCAGAGCTATCATGCTGTGCATTTGCTTTTACCCTTGCCACCAAAGGGCAAGTTTATCTCTGACATGAAATAATATTGTGTCTGCTGTACAAGTACTCAGAGACTCAAATGGTCCTTATCTCTGGGCCGCTGAACTACCATGGAGCCATTATGCAATTCAACTTTATGTAAAGCAACTACCCAAACAGAAGTAAAATAAGTCAATGAATTGTGATGGACAATGTCAACTTTCTCTGAAACATTTAAAATTCTCACTGTCAAATGATTTCTATTAATTTCAGCAAGTGACCTTCACAAAGCATAATTCAGAGAACAAAAAAACCTTGTAAATTAAACTGATTCAACTAGAATCTGTTGTGACCATGGTTCATATGAGAAAAAAGTGTCTTTTCAAGTACAGAAATATATTCCTTGTGTTCTCAAGTATATAGCTATAAACCATATGAGACCCGATTTATTTCAAATTTCCCATGATGCCATTTACTCCGGCTTTTAACCTTTTATGCGACATTGAGCTAGTTTATAATCATAAAAGAGTAGAAAAAAAAGACCTGTTAATTTGAAAGGGACACATTACAATGTCTCTCCCTGGTGCTATAATATTTTAATTTCTTTTTTGAAGACAAACCAGTTGGAAAGTGACCATCTGCTAGCACGTTAATACTATTCAAGCACAGCAATGAACAAACTGTCCTCTTTTCCCAGCAAGAGAAGGAATATTAACTGAAAAGAATTTAGGAAACAAATATATGAAATTAACAGACTTCACTACCAAAGAGTAAAGAATCCAGTTCTTTTAATTATTACTAAATCCTATGGCTACAAAGAGGATTCTACAGAAGGTAACATGGCTGGACATTATGCACCTCAGAGAAGTGTACAAGAAATTTTGAACTTTTAGAGGAATAAAAGTTAAATGATCACAACTGAACTTCCCAGTTTTTGACTACTAAGCCATGTGCAAACATATGTTGTTAAATTTTAAAAAATTATATTTTCTTAAAAAAGAACATAATTTGAAATCTGGGTGCATTATCAATATTAAACAATAACTATTTTAGCCTTATGGGTTTTTAGTACTTCAAATCAGTTGATAACAGGTCAGGGATAGGAGAAAAGCCCTTATGTGCCAACTTTTCAAGGAAACGTCAATAAATCCTTCCCATTTATATGTGTAATCCTATCTGCATTAACAGTCAATATAGACCTTGGATCACAACTGGGCTCCAACCTTGGAGAGCATTTCTGCGTGATAATAAAATACAACTACTTAATAATAAATTTTGTGAACATAAATTTCATCTATCGTGTGTGTGTGTGTGTGTGTGTATGTTAGCACTCAGAAAGCGTGCACAGTTGTTTTCACGTGTAACTTTGTGCACATGTAAGTGGATCAAGACTGTCTCTAAAAAGGCACATGGAGCTATGGTTACAAAATAAATTGTTCTGTTCTTAAGTTTTTAATCGAGATATCAGTGTACTTTCTCTTATTTACAAAACAATGACATTAGACTTCAAAGAAAAAATTAATCTTGACCCTATACTGGTGTTAAAACAAATCATAAGTTAAATATGATGCTCAAACGTACAGTTGTTTCTTTATTTGCAGTATCATTTAAGGTCTGCCCACCCCACAAGCATCAGAGCCCTTATATAGGATCGCACTTCAGCAAAGCAGGATAGGGTAAAGCTTCACATTAATTTGTGCAATAAATGCATATGGCTCACTGCTGCCCTTATTTTTAATTTCTTAACAATAAAGCAACAAGGCACATTATGCAGTTTCTCTCTCTGGGAATACTGCACATCTGGGAGTGTTAAATTCACTCTCCCTTCAGCCTTATAACATTACATAAGATATAATAAACTGAAATATACACTGTGCACCTATTGTGTGTTGTCTTAAATAGTTTCACTCCCAGTATTTTTTCTGACTTTTCTGTTTAATTTCTTTTAATTCTAAACCTTCTTGTCAGTCATGCTCACAGTAACACCAATGATCAGAATGGCTTCAATTAGAAACAAACAAAGATTGGGAATTTAATGACACAGGATGAAGTTATTCACTTGTCTTATCCACATAGCTAAACTTGCACAATGTATGCTGTATTAAAAGATTTTAAACATTACACATTATTGTCTAGGTCACAAATTGTACATATTTCACCTGGCCACTTTTACTTTCTAATAAGACACCTATGAAATATGAAGACTGAAATTCCCACTTAAAGATCATTCCCACAGATCATGTGTTGCAACAGTTCTCCATGTACAACTTTCAAAGACTTCAGTGCAAGTTTTTAGAACAAACTGAAGGAGAAAAGGACATTAATCAAAATATGTCTTTACAACAGGGCAGATATTTACCAAGCAGTCCTTGGTGCCACTATGCAAAATGCAAACGTGACAAAGAAAAAAGTTCCACCCAAAAAGACACAGCCACATAATTACAAAAACCAAGCAGACTAATATGATACCATGTCAAACTTCAGACTCATATAAACGGATCTGCTTCAGTTTACACTGGAGCAGTGTCTACACTAGCCCCCTCCTTTTGGAAGGGGCACGGTAATGAGGGATTTAAGCAGATGTTAAATGAGGTGCTACCATGAATATGCAGCACCTCATTAGCATAATGGAGGCCACGCATGATTCGAAAGTGCTGTGTGGGTGGTGGCCTTTCAAAAGAAACCCGTGATTTTGAAAACCCCTTCTTCCCAAAACCAAATGGGAAGAAGGGGCTTTCAAAATCAAGGGTTCCTTTGAAAAGACCCCCAGCCACCCAGGTGGTACGCATTTTGAAAGTGGAACTTCTGAATTGCGCGTGGCTGCCATTATGCTAATGACGTGCTGCATATTCTTGGCAGCGCCTCATCAGCATCTGCCGAACTCCCTCATTACCATACCCCTTCTGAAAGGACGGGGCTAGTGTAGAGGCAGCTTAGGAGAAAGAGAAAGGAAAAAAGGAAAACAAAATGCAAGCCAGATTATGCTAAAAGTAGTATATCTCACTGTAAAAACATATTGTAATTATACATTCCCTACCTTGGTCATACAATTTTAGAGGAAAATCTTTATCTTAATCTAATCTTAATTAAATTCCATCAATACTTGATTATCTAAAAATTGTTTAATTTTGAAAAGACTTTAGAAAACGTACGTCTGACTTGACCTCATGCCCATTTCTCCTAAGGCAAACCAATTTTATAACCAGGATAACACTAGAGGATGAGCACTGTTGGGGAGTTGCTCACTGTGCCTGTCATACCCCGTTAATGCAACTTTGATGCGCTTTTGTTCTGACAGTAGCAAACAGCTGCTTGTAAATGAGACACAGTCCCTGGGCTGCCTCCCATTATTCCACACTTTTGTCTGACAAGGTCACTTGCTGTGGGAATTTTGGGGAATAAGCGCGCAGCCTCTAGAATTAAGAGTTAAACCGCAGGCAACTCAGCTTGAATGCTCTTTTTTCTTCCATAGCACCAGCAAAGCAAGAATACAAAGACACAATCTTTAGCTCTGTGAGCAAACTTTTTTCCTGTGTTAAATTAATAATCCCACAACGATGTTATAAAAAGCAAGTAATGTTTTCATAAATTTGTCTTCAGTCAAAACTGTATGGAAGTTATATAAGAGATTAATTTAATTACAAAACAGTATTACAAATGCAGATTAATATCATATTGCTCATTCCCAGAAGCAATTTGGGACAACGTGCTTCTAGCTAACAGTAACCATGACATACACTGCAAGGAAAAGACTAAAACAGACACTGAAATGTATGGGAATGTATTTTTTGTTCTGAGCCACGTTTGGGGCAGAAAAACTAGACTTCCAGTTGAAAGAGACTCATAAGTAAAATATTATGTTTGCTGTTCCTTTAATGAACGGCAGACAATGTGGATTGCAAGATACATAGTTTTGAAGCTTATTATTAAAATGCAAAATTAGTATTTAGTCAAAGTTACTAATGCTGTGAAGTCATTCCCATCTTTGATTTTTCAGACTGACTAGCTCTTTTCAGGAGAGTAAAATCAGTCGGTTATGGTGTTCCATCACTTTGTAACAATTGTTTCTTTGAAGGCACAGAGGAAGAGAGAATGTATGGCAGACACTCGAAGCAATGGCTGATAACGATGGGAGAAGACAGCCTGTGGCAGTTTTCAACTATGAATGAATCAGTGGAGCTCTTCTTAAAATGTATGGGTAAAGAAAGGGGAGGTGCTAGTTTAAAATAAATCTCTCAACTTCTTCAACAAGGACCATATAAAACAATAAATGGAAATCATCCTAAAAGCCCTTCTGTAGCAGCCACCTATCCTATCCAAAGAGACATTCCTGGTTATTTTATTCTCTAGTTCATCAGTCTAAAGAGCAATTGTGCTCTTGCTGCTCACTGCTATTTCTATCCGAAACAAGTTTACGTCGGGGACTAGAAAAACATTAGATATGCATGTCAAAGTACCATACTTACCAAAAAGGATGAGGCATCTGCATGAGCAGTAGAAAACCACATAAGCTACCTTTCAACATGCTGACATCTCTGCAGTCTTTGTCAAATTTTGGAAAAAGAAGAGACACAAAATTTGCATGCTCCACTGCAAAGAAACTGGCAGGCAACTCTAGACAAGTTCTTCATGGGTCTGCTCTGAATGAATTCTCAAAATTCTGAAAGGGGCCAATTATGCTTACAACCACCGAAAAAAGATCCAGTTTCAACTAATTCATTCTCCCGCTCATTCTTGGCCACAAATTCGTTGCTACTAAGTACAGGTAAAATGGTCTTTCCAAGTTTCAATCAGAACTACTTCCTTCCTGACAAAAAGCATTCATGCTATATTTATTTAGTAACATGTGCATTCCGACTGGATCACATTCAAATTATCTAGCGCCAACAAGAATTCATGTAACAAAGAAAAAGCTAATGGTAATTGATTATGACAGCCCTCACTTCTCAACAAAGCACACTCTAGTAGCTCATGATGAGAGTACAGAACAGGAGCTTGTAAGCCTCATTTGTACTCAAAAGAAAGCAAATAAACTCATTTACATCCCTAAATCTTCTTTACTGCATGTCAACAGCAGGTGGTCTATCAATACTACCTCTGAAATAGGTAGGTATCTTAACATGCTTTCACCTGAACTATAAAACCTTAACTTTAGTATTTTCTTTGTGTAATCTACAATAAAACATGAATACACACACTACTTGGTTCTCATTTTAATCTACCTTGCAAAAACTTGTTTCATGCTACAAATGTAATGAACTTAATCTGGAATGTTAGAAAAGAAATCTGCAGATTAAATCCATTACAGGTATGATCATGTGGCACAGATGGTAGGATACACCTCTTAAATGATGGGTGAATAGATGCCAAATAGATGCATGCACACAGGATAAATGTTTCAGCAATCTTTGTTGAGATGAGTTACTTGAACAAAAAAAAATGAACTAGAGCGGAGATCAAAAACCCATTCTTCAGCTAAGATCCTATCCCTTTCTAAAATGACAACCAGCAGACGTGTATTTACAAAGTTGTGAGTAAACCCCCTAACAGAGTAAAGCATCACATTAAGGGCTTTTGTCAAATATTTTTATGATCATTAAACAAAGATTGGAAGTAAGCATCAAAGAATTATTTAAGAACCAATGTCCCCAAAGCCAGCTCACTCTCAGCAATAGACGTGGGGGAAACTACTGCCTTGAAAGGATTAAAATCACCATGTACTTCCAACGCAATATGTCTGCTATTATTCACTGTGGTACTGAAGCATTAATAACACACTAAAAACACAAATGTCTGTTGTCAGTCAGGACCAATTTCTAATAAAGTGTGAACAAACATTCCACAAGATGGGACTCAAGAACAGCTTCCTGCCCAAAAGCACACACTGCTAGCAATAACCAACAACGTTAGATGTGTTTATATAAAAACAGGATCAATTAAATAAACCAAGACCTGCATTCAAATGCTTTTGCTCCCTAATGTTTGGCTGTCACATTGACAGCTCTGACTCCCTATAAAATTCAATGTCCACCTGAACAATGACTGGGGAAAAAATAAATTAACACTCTGGCATCTGGCTTCAAACTTTTCAAGTCGTTTGAAAGTGAGTGCTGATGTCAAGAACAACTCTTTGTAGTACACCACTCCCCAGTCATGCTAATGCAGCTCTCTCCCTCAACCCCAATTTGCAGGAATGAGGGAAGAGACTTGGCCGGACCAGTAGATGAATGATGCCTCTGGGAGTGCTTAGGTGGGCAGGGAAAAAAAGGGTAGACATGCAGTAGCTCAGTCATGGGATGTGCTCCAAACCCAAGAAACGCCAGCATCAGCTGAAGAGTGACTGAGTCGTAAGACATCCTTGCCAACCCCCACCGCATGATCATGTAACGACTTTACTGCAAGCTGAGGGAGATGGCAGCTAAGGCACAGCACAGCACAGCACAGCACAGGGCCTTGTGGCATATCCAGAAAGGTATTTGCAGTACAGCCTCACCAGGGACTAGCAAAATGCCCTTGAGTGCGGCTTGGTGGGAGCCCTGAAATGGGTACGTGTATTATCTTTTAGGACCCGTCCTTTGTTAGTTCATTGAATTGTGGCCTATAATCCTTCCTCCCTTTTGGTTTTTCTCCACTTCTGAGAGGTTAAATTCCACACTGATCCTTTATTGTAAAACAGATTGATGAACTTTACTTTCTTTCTCCACCCCTATTTGGAGCAGAGATTAATAATAAACTCTGTATATATCCATCACCTACAAGTTATGAGGGGGATTAATAATAAACACTGTTTTTCCCCCTTTCACAGGGCTGAAGTTAGTACACTCCGCATTTCTTCAAGGTCAATTGGGCTTTTTTAAAAAATATGCACCAGTTGGGAAAGTAGCCAAATTCCTTAGGAAATCAGTGATCAGTCATGGAAGGATCTCTTATCCTTCAGCCAAACTTTTCAAGGAAGACAGGGTGCACCTGTTTTTACCAATGATTTGACAAGTTTTACATAATTTAGGGCAATATTTATATGCCTTTTGTCCATTAGCAGTGAGAAGAAAGGATTCCTTTTAGGTGCTGGCAAGTATCCAGTGAAGGCTAAACCAGATAGTGAAGGCCAAAGTAGATGGCTCCAGGCCCAAGCACTATCCAGGTGGCAAATGGCTGGACCATTGCTCTGTAGTACATTACAAGGGGAGGGGCACCACTCTCACAAAAGGAAGGGGACATTTTTGTCCTGGACCTCACATGGATTTCATAGCAGAGGAGAGAAGAAGTCGTCTCCTCTTACAGAGTTAGCTAACTATATCACCATTCATTTGTGAACTGCACTGGACTTGTTCTGTCAGGTTTGTGTGTGGAGAAGCTGCCTGGCAGTTCCTCCACTATTTCCGTTGCATCACAGGTAATAAAACAGTTGTGGTCTTCAATTTAACTAAATCTTATTCATTAGAACTTCTAGATTTTTTTTTTAACTGTTACTTATTAGAACTGAAATTTAAAAAGTAAATTAAGGCATCTAGAGGCATCATTTGACATGAGAGTAGGAGTCTGACTAAAACTGATGTGATTCCAGACAGCAACATAAAAGCAAAAAGCAATAACAAGAAAAAAGAAAAAAATACCTCACCCCACCACAGACAAGCTCCCCTCCCCAATATTATTGTGGTTTTGGCAGAAATACTTCCTAATTTGTAACACAGAAATGTTAAAAATGGAGCCTTATGTCTTATTCTGTTGATAACTTCTCCTTAAACCTCACAGCAACAGCAGATGAGTTCTACACTTTCAGGCAGAAAACCAAAGGTGATCTCCCCAGAAATAGGTAAAAGAAAGCCTGTGTTATGCCAGTACGGAACACCTCAGAAGGGAACAGTAAAGTACGGAAAAGATGAATTAGTGCAGCATTAGAAATTTTATGGTTGTGTAAAGTTGTTTGTTCTTCAACACCAATTTCAAAATCACTCAATACTTATATCTTCCTGTTTTACAGTTCAGTGAGGTCAAGAAAAGATGAGTTAATAAAACGCAGTGTTGCTTTTCTCCCAGGTCTGTACTGATGATGGCAAGAAAGTATAGGGTAACATTTGGAAGCTACAGTCATCTGCGTGCGCTAAAGTTTCATGCAATCATAAACCGTCACAGCATGCTTGCAGCTTTAGTTAGGCTATACCAGCACCGCAGAGCTATTTCTGGATATCTCAGTATCCCAAAAGAGGTACTCCGTATCTTTGACACATACCCATTATTTCTAAATATTTTTCAAAAATAACGGGTGTGCTATTTCAGCATCCTTGTAGCCCTCATTGCAGGAGGAGTAAGGGATGTTTCAAAATAGTTCTTCATTTCAATATTTGGTGCTGTTTAGACAGTACCAAATGCCAAAATACCCTATTTAGAGTTTAGGCAGTCGTGTAGATGTAGATACACTGTGTAAACCAAAACAAAACTAAATCGTGCAGCTTGTGCTGAGGTAAATCTCCTATACCACTGCATGACTGGTCAAGGCCTATAAATCAGCTAAAATGAGTGTTTGTGTCACATGGGGGGCAATAACACAAATCTTGCCATACAACCCTCCATACCTTGTCGCTCCTGGTCTTAGACTCAGGAAAGAGAACACTTATCATAGTTTATTTAAAAAAAAGTCTCAATGGGAAGTGCATCTAGATTACAAATACCTCTTGAGAACAGAAAGCACAGTGTGGATAAAAACTGATAATTTTTAATCAAACTTTTCATTTAAATTAAATATACAGTTTCTAAAATAAATGTTTAAAATTAAATATGAAATAGACAACTGACAGTAAGACCTAAACTGAGTATAATCTACTAAAATTGTTTAAATTAAGAACAAAAATAATGCTAAGTATTACATATTTTCTGCCAGGTTCTAAAGAAAGTCAAACCTCTAAAGAGGTAGAAGTCACTGGCTAAGTATCTAGAACTAGAGCCTGTTGAAACTGAAAACCAGGATTTCAGAGCAGCAGCCTTTTCTGCATCAGTACGGAAACTATATTTCTCATTTCACTTTGCACAATTAGTTCAGTTCAACAATGAGCTCATTCAAAATTAAGTAACTTTGGGAGTTGTAATACCAGGAAACCTTGTCTTCCTCTACCAAATCTATGAGTAAAAACTCAGTCAGAAAGAATAAGATTTACTATTTCTCAATCTTGAAAAAGATACCATACTAACCAGAAATAATCAGTTCAAATCACTAATTACAAATATTTCATTTGTTCAGTATACCAATCCAAAACATACTTTAATAAAATTAGTACTTCTGTTGTGTTGCTAGCACATCTAAAATATTTTATGCATATCAAAGTAAATGCAGCTTACGTGCATTTTAACTGAATTTGAAAGTCTATCCAAATAGACTGATGTGAATCAGAAGTGAAAAAATGATTCTTCCCTACTAAACAAGAAACTTATCATTCACCGTTTTATAAAATAATACAAATCTAAAACATCAAAATCTAAATAAATTTAAACTAAGCTACATCATTGCTTAAATAAACATATACGGATATCATATATTCTCCTGGTTAGCAGAAAGAGGCAACACTCGGTGAAAAGCGACGTTTAGCTGTAAATCAAAATGATTTAATCGTTACCAGCTAATAAGAATCAACCTTTCTTTAAAAAAATAACTAAGAAGTACATATGCAAAAAATACCATTAAAATCAATTACTTAAAATAAGGTTTCCTGTTATCGATTGAAATCGTGTAAAATCAGTCAGTTAAATCACATTGATTTAAATTAATCTCGTGTAGGAGATAGCAGTAACAAGTACTGCTACTGCCAGAGTTAAAGAAATGTCAGAGGATCCTATTTTAATTTTGCCTATAGAAAAATAAAAGCCCAAGACACATTTCTGCAAATCGCTAACAAACAGTATTCCCACAGAAGTGCCACTATCATTCAATGATTCACAAACAAAAGGAATTTTGGCGTAACGAGGCATTAAATTAAAATTGTTACTACTGTTAAACAAAAGCAACTATGTTAATTTCAATTTTAAGTAAAACACGGAATGGGATGTACCCAAAAGCAATGAGATAATTTTACCCTCAATTACATTCATACTACCGATGAATGAATTGTAAGACAAAAAAATTGGTGGAAAACTAAAATTGGTAAAACTTAAATTGGCTTAATATATTAACAACATATTAATATTGATTATATTATTTCTTGAATTGTTAGTAACAGTGTTCTGCATGATCCAGATCTATAGCATTCTTAAGTAACTAAGTCACTGATTTATTTTCTAGCAACTAAAGCTATTAGATGCAATTTATAAATGATGTGTTGCCATACCCTGCAGGCTTTCTGTTTATGGAAAGGATAGCTAAAACTACAACAGACAGGCAGCTCTTTCGACTATTTCTGTAGGCCCTAGGATGACGTTTCTTACATTCCAAAACACCAGGGCTAGATTACCCTTTTGTATGATGTACCTTATAGTTAATAGACAAATGAATCATGAAGATGTGCTTGCAAGAGACACTGAAATCTTTTTTTGGATTATGAAACAGAGATTACAGGATGTCTGAACAGAAATAATGCTGTACAAACACAAATTGAATATATTCATTAAGGTGGTACTATTGACTTTTCATTACAACTTTTAAAAAAGCCAGTAAATGGCAAAATCTTAATTATCAGTTTACAAATTAACAACTAAGAATGAAAAAAACAAACAAGTATTTGAAATGGACTGAATAATCTGGTACCTTACTTAGGACCACACTGTGTTGCTCTGAGGATCCGTTCTTAAATAGAGCAGGTGGGTGGGTATGTGATAACCAGCACAGTGATGGCAAAAAAAAAAAAAAAAAAAATCCTTCCTTTTAATTTTAAATTGGGTTTGCTGAGCTAACAAGTTATTTTATTTTATTTTTTTAAAATCAGACGGTAAACTGAAACAAGTTTAACATAGAAGCTATTGAAATACATGACTGGAATCCACAATACCATTTTACAATCACTTTCCAGAGCTGAAATGTACTTTAAAGAACATTTTGAGTCCAAGCCTATGAAGCACTAGGACTTCCCTTTAATTGAAGAAGGGCATTTCCTGCCGACGCACTGCAGTGTTTACCCCATCCCCCCATTACCTCTCCCACGTGGGCAAGGAGCAGAGGCTGTTCATAATGATAGAGAAAAGGTCGTAGGCACCATTCTGCGCTTTTATATTTGCTTTCAGACTAGTGATGCTTCCTGTAATACATGCAGATTTATTTTGAATCACTCTTTCTTTTCCTGTACAATTCCTAACAAACCACTAACTGGGTTTAAACTAAACTGGTCTGGATACTCAATTTATCTTGGGGTGCTCAGAGAAAATGAAACTGTCTGGCCTCTCAACAGAAATATTAAGGAATAGGTAAAAGTGCAGGATGTGGAACAATGAATTTTTCTACTTGATCAGTACCAGAGGTCAGTGGTGTGAGGACCAACTGACTTAAAGAGCGGAGCTTTGTTTTTAGGTTAAAAATCCTACACACATTTTACATGCTAGAATCTAATTTTTAAAATCAGGTTTAAAGCTAATTAATAATAACTTCACTTTCTCAAGTGATAAGGCCAAATCCTACCTTGGTATTTTACAGATATCATCATGCCAGTGTGGACTTGTCTACACACACTACAGCGTTGATACTTACATCACTGTATCAATCTACCCCTCTCTATTGACCAAACCACACTAACCGTGGTGCTAAGAGATACAATTTTCTCACACCCACAGCAACAATATAAGATCTAATTTTTCAATGTAAACCAAGGCCCGAGATATCAGAAGCCAAGTAGCTTGACATTTTCTATGCTAGCTTGCATATAAAGGGCTTTATGAATGACCATGTATCATCTTGACCTCCTGTACCATCATGTATACAAACAGTGGTTAAAAATTAGGGTAGAAACTAAATAGAACATTTTAGGCTAGACACTACAAATGCAGGTTAACACAGAGTTAAATGTATATTTTCCCAACTCCTAAATATGCTTTTACATAGAACCATAAAAACAAAATTTAAATGGGGGGCGGGGCAGGTCTGGAGTAGAACACTGACTGTCGTAACTTAACAAAGCTTCCGTGGCATATCTCTGGCCCAAAGATAGCTCTCCTGGAAGAACAACCACCTTGACTATTTCACCTGTTTTTTCATTCCAAATTTGCAACTCAACGTACAATAAGCAACCTACCTAAAAGTGGGGTATAGTTACACATTTATGCCCGCAATCCTGGAAACATTCAACTACATTTCTGCTGTTTTGTTTTGCTTTTTGCAGGTACAGATTAATGCTGCTACTTCTCTGTTACTATTCAAGTCTGTGAAATTAAGAGCTGATTCAAGGTCCACTGAAGTTTATTGACTTCAAAGAGTAGGAAAATGCATTTTTTCTTTTCTTCTAAATTGCAGAATTTCCCCTTCCCCCCACAACACACACATACAGATACATGAATTAGAGTTCTGGGAATCCTAATTTCTGTATATAAAATACAGAACAACTTTTTAAGGGAGTGGGGACAATTATTAGTACTTTAACGTTCCTGGCTATTATTCATCCAAGGGATGAATTATCCCTTGGCTCAGCTTTCCAAGAAGTCACCTATTTAATTTTCCTCTTGTGTTTTAACAAAGACTTCTCAATAAAAATTGTTTTTTCATTTTAGCTGCTCATAAAGGAATCTTTAATAGCAAGAGAAAATGACCTATATGACAATGGGGTAGGGGGACAAGCTCATTATTCATTCTTCAGGCTGACAGAAAAAATTATAAAGCTTACGAGCACTCATATAAAGCATGCACAGTGTTTCTTATTAAACTTTAATTATAGTTTCACTATACATACTATTGTGTTCTGAAATAAGCCAAACTAAAATCATCCAAAAATAACCAATTTCAGTATCTATCAAAATACATCCCTACATGGGTACAACTGAAACAACACAAGAAAATAGGGGGACTTTTGCTAAGCATTTGTTGGCATTTCGATTAAGCCATAACACACTACTAAAATTCTTCGAAATTCAAATTGCTTAAGTTAAAAAAAAAAAGGGGGGGGCAGGAAAAGCAGTGTGGGCAAACACATTGTGTCAGTGAGTCAAAACTGACACTCTAGATTTGCCTCCAAGCGTCAAGTACATGCACATTTCAGTTTTTAAAACAGAATTTTATCTTGTTAATTTCATTAATATAAAAGAGGAATGCCCTAAAAAACTGAAACAAAAGGAAAAGCCATTATAAAATTACTACTTTATTGCATGTATAAATACTTACACTAGTTATAAAAGGACTATTTTTAAAAAGAATCTTAAGAAAAAATAGCAAAGGCATCAAACCTCCTTACTTTGCTAAGAGAATGTTATCTAGGACAAACATTTGAAAATTACGGTACTTTTCCACATGCTCGCTATAAATGGCATTTAGTCAACATAATAAATGGTCCAGAAGACACAGCACAGAGGAATCTGAATCCAAAGATTTTCCTTTTACCTTTAATAAACCATTGTCCAACTCATTCAATAATGGAATATTCTACATGGGTCAATGATGGCAGCTCAGGCAAACAAAAGAAGTCTTTATGGTCCATCTAGACATTGCAAGGTGCTTATTCAATTTCTTCTGCATCAGGAGCAGTGTTCCTTACCTAATATATATAACATTTGCTGAGTGTTATTCAGCCTTTGTTGCTTCTGACCCTCACTTGGCATTTAATTCCCAGTCCACCAGGGTATTCATGCTCGACAGCACTGATGCACATACTGAATGCTTTATTTATGTACTGGTACAGGGAATGAAGCTATAAACCGTATTAGACAATATCCAGTTTACAGATGCCAATGGCTAATGTCACAGCATTACTGACCCATATCTACAGCAGTAAATATGTCATGGGAATTTAGAGACTGGAATAAAACAATTGCAGATAAACATTAAAATCTAAGAAAAAAATAAAAATCTCAGATAAATTTCTGATTCTAGATGGCATTTGAAAAGTTTCAAAAATATTCATATCACTGAAGTTGCCGAACTTATTTTTTTCTCATATGCCTTCACTATTTAAGTGCAAGGATGACTCTGGTAATCCTTACCTACCACCAAATGGTCACGAACTATTCAAAACAACTTAAAATTACATTTGAAGCTAGTGTTTACATATACATCCGAAGGCAACTACAAAGAGCTTGTTCATTTGATGATGGAAAGTGAATAAAATAGTCTAGAACGGATTTAAAACACATGACATGCAATTTGGTAGTTTGCACGAGTAGTACTGACTCTTATTCTTTTGAGACAGCTTTATTAATTTATACCATTGTATGTATATCAGTAAAAAGACAGTCTTTTCCTTGTTTAAACTGAGGTATTTCATAGCAGTGACTACAAAAATTTTTATTCAAATGTTCTGTCCAAAGAATCTTTTATCTAAAATTAACCAATATTTCACAAAAAGGCTATGAACATTGACCAACATAATCATGACCTATCTGCATTTCCACATCTACTAAAGTGACTACACTGACTAAAGAGAAATATTACACACACACTAATTGATGGCAACAGTGAAAGGAGGACTTAAATTATTCTCAACACTTGGAACTTGAGATCTGTAACGGCCTATATCGTCTCCCCCCCCCCTTTTTTTTTTTAATTTATGTCTTTAAACAAGGTCCCCTGCTGTTTTTTGAAATACTAAATGGCCTCCACAGCTATGTGACATAATTTATTCTAATTCATGATTATTTTCAAACTACTCCCAGTTTCCCAGAAGCTACTTAAAGGGAGTGTGGGGGGACAAAAACCCTTTCCCCTATTTAAACTGTGCATTTTCAGATATAAATTTCATGGAACAGCATCTGAGGTACAGTCACAGTACATGCTGCTGGTTTCAGTATGTTGCTGCATTTCTATTAGAGATACAATAAAAAAACATCAGGAACATGCTGGTTTTTAAAACTTGTTCTTCTAGGCACAGACTGGGAGTGTTAAAATTCCACCTTCCCTATGGAGTGAATTCTACTGAAGAACATTTGGCTTGTGGTTAAAAAAAAACAACACTTCCCTTCAGGTAGGGCAGGTGGAATTTTAAAACTCCAGCACTGAGCTGTAAAAAACCTTGGATTTTCTGCTGAGTGTGGCAGGTATGGCATTGTATTTAGAGTACTTTCAAGGAGCTGACACCCGCATATGCCCACCAATTGTACTTTTGAACTTTTACTTGTTCCATAACAACATACTTTTAGAATCCTAAAAGCTACAGAAATTATGCGGTCAGCTTGTGTAATCAAACCAGCACAGGACTGGCCCCAAAGTCTTATTGCAACACTGTTTATTAATTCCTTCCTATACTCTCTCCCCTTTACCAAAACAGGATATTAAGAAGATACAAAAAAATTACAGTTTAAGATCATGTTGTCTGCATGCTAGAATTATACTTTGGTGTTTTACTGATGGAAGAAAAGGGAAAAGAGTATTAGCTTGCCCAGGATCATAACAAACAACCATTAAACAAAAGCAGCATACATGCATGAATTTACAACTGGTCAAAATGTACCAAGTACTGCACATCCTGTTCAAGTGCTGTTTGGGGCACATCTAAGAGAAAGGCAGACTAACCTTGAAAGAAAGCAGAATCTGATTTTCTGGGGAGAGTTTCTGGTCTGAAGTAGCTTGGGCTCTGTTTATCTGGAATAAAGCTTGACAGCTGCACCCCCTGAGCACATGCGCTGATACAATGGGTGAAGCATGTATAACAAAAAGAAATTTAAAGCAAGACAGTCAAATCCAACTGTTTCACGGAATACTTTTTTTGACTGATCGACAAAAGGACAGCCTCTTGGAAGCCAGCAGCTCCAATGAGGAGTTCAATGTCATTTTTAGCCTTAGAAACGCAAAAATAAAAACAAAAAACCCCCCACATTGAGTTTTAGTTGCACACTATGAATCAGACTGACAGAATTAATAGAATTTAAGATGCTCTCATAATCTGGGTTTAACACAATAGTAACCCCTTTAATCAAAGATACAGGACCCTCTGTGGCATTTTGACATCTACATCTACCAGTTGGATGCTGCTTTTATCAAAGCCGAATTAATTAATAAATAATTAAAACCTGGCTGCCCAAAATGTCAGGGTAACACCAGTCTGACACTTAATCGTTCTTATAAAAGCATTTTAATCTACATGCCTCTGCCAGCTGCTCTGTAGGGTTATAATAAAAGTGAACAAAATGGGATAAAAGGCTGCTGAGAACTGTAAAACAACAGAAGAACAAACACTGGTACCAGTTTTCTCAATAGAATCTATAAAAATTGGTGATCACCCCAAATTTCTAAGTAGGAGTCTTACAGTCAATGTAGGTTCCACCCTGTTCTTTTCTAAAACAAAAGTCATACAAATCTTCCATTTTCCAGGGAAGAAAGAGGAGCAAAAATCCTGAGTTCTATGCCTGTTTGTCTCTAAGCTCACCTATGACATTGAGGCCGTGTCTACATGTGCCCCAAACTTCGAAATGGCCATGCAAATGGCCATTTCGAAGTTTACTAATGAAGCGCTGAAATGCATATTCAGTGCTTCATTAGCATGCGGGCTGCCGTGGCGCTTCGAAATTGACGTGCCTTGCCGCCGCGCAGCACGTCCAGACAGGGCTCCTTTTCGAAAGGACCCCGCCTACTTCGAAGTCCCCTTATTCCCACGAGCTGATGGGAATAAGGGAACTTTGAAGTAGGCGGCGTCCTTTCGAAAAGGAGCCCCGTCTGGACGCGCCGCGCAGCAGCAAGGCGCGTCAATTTCCAAGCGCCGCAGCAGCCCGCATGCTAATGAAGTGCTGAATATGCATTTCAGCGCTTCATTAGTAAACTTCGAAATGGCCATTTGCATGGCCATTTCGAAGTTTGGGGCACGTGTAGACATAGCCTGAGACAGTCAAACATCCACTTTGCCTCAGTTTCCCTATCTGTAAATTAGTGACCGAAATAGCTAATTTCCTACATCACAAAATGTTGGGAGGATCTGAGAGTGAAGAGTTTTGCTATCCTGAGGTGAAAAGTGTTATAAGTTATTAAACATGTAAATTGCAGGCAAGACAACATATATAGCTGAGTCTCACAGAGAAATATCATAGCAGAGACTGACTCATGCTTTATCACATTATCATTGGGCTCAGTGTACAAGATCATCTTCAAAACGCATGACTTCTTGAAAATTCATGTGAGAGTATCGGATGGGGAAGTGGTAATCTTATGTGAAAGACTGTACTTCTGTGTGTAATTCAAACTGCTGAAGTCAGAATAATTTGAGAGGTCACCTTTCCACAGCCTGTGTAAATGGGGCGTTTTATTTCAGAGAATGTCTCCTTCACTCAAATGCTGCGAACACATACACCATTTTGTCAAAATAAAAATGGCAATTTTAAAAAAATGGATTCCTTGGTTAAAAAAAAGTGCTACGTTTCAATCTCCGAGTTTTATGATGCTACTGTGCTTCTGGTTATTTCTGCCTTTTATTTATATGTATCTTGGTTCTATCAAGTCTCTTTTCTTACTAATTGCTCAAACTGTCTGAATGAGAGAGGTAACTTACCTTTGGAGGAAAGGAGAGAAGAGGAATTACCCTCAAAACTCTTACAAAGAAAACCTCTCCGATCATGGTGTCTGTCACAGTCAAAAACAGAGTAGGGCAAAATAAAGCCTATGGGCTGGATTTGGCCTGCCAAACCTTCAGAACCTGCCCAACACAATCTCCCAGGATATCAGCATCCTGAAGTCCAGTGGGACCCTTGGACAGGCTCCCTGCTTGCTGCACCCTCACACAACACTCAAAAGCAGCTGGCTGCTGGGGGCCAGGTGCGAGTTTCACCCCCATCACAATCCTCAGAGCTACCATTGACCAGAGATTCCGCTCCCCATGGCGCACACCGCATAGAGACATACATGCTGACCTCATGTCCAATCTGCCTGCCTTGAGCAGCGTGCAGGGGCATGTTAGGCAACTGGGTTGTTGTCTGGGAGCTGCTAGAATAAGCGCCTCCCAGCCTGAGCTTACCCCGGCATCCTGTCACCTCCTGCATCCCAACTCTGCCCCAGATCCCAAGCCAAACCCTTTGCATCCACTTCTGAAGCCCTGGCCAAGATCACAACACGACAGCTCAGTGGTCCAGGCACTGGTCTTGGAAACCTAGGGGTGTGAGATCAAGCTTGAGGAGGCCTTTCAAGCATATGAGTCAGGTTAGATTTAAGTTCTCTGTCAGGGGTGGTGATAGGTCCTGCTGACTCCATAACCTCTCAAGGTCCCCTGCAGTTCTTTTTTAAATTAAAAAAAAAAAAAAAAATCCTTCCTAGACTCTGCACCTCTCCTCCTGGTCAGAATTCTCTTCTACCCCAGGTCACAAAACCAAACCATCTGCACTCTTGTTCCAGGTCACAATCCCCTCCTTTACTAAACTTCCTCCTAAAACTGCACCTGCACCCCAGGTCCCATCTGCACCCAACTTCCATCCCAGACCCTGCATCACCTCCATTAAGA
Source organism: Carettochelys insculpta (assembly GCF_033958435.1). NCBI lineage: Eukaryota > Metazoa > Chordata > Testudines > Carettochelyidae > Carettochelys > Carettochelys insculpta. The sequence goes on along the minus strand of NC_134145.1, from coordinate 27,369,100 downwards.
TCATGGAAGAGTGCAACCCTTGACCATTTACCAAACTCCTGTAGTGGCCACCCATCAAAAATTATTGTCCGCCCTTGCCTAAAATATGGGAGAACACGCACATGAGAGTATCCTGACACAGTACAGACCTTGGCATAAAATACTGCCACAGGGCCAAATTCTGTGCTCAGATTTATAGACTTCGTTCCCTATTAATTTTAGTAGACACTCCACTTTTGGATTTTATGTGGGAACTTCAATTACTTTTATTGATTCAGTGCTGACAGCATGCAACATTGGACAGTATGAAGAGGAAACCAGAGAAGTCTAAGAGTCAGGGGCAGGGACTAAGTATAAACAAGCTGAGCCACGACAAATCCTAAATATTTGTACTCATTACAGGAGGTAGTGCTGACATTTTCCTCAATTCTGCTAAGTGAAAATGGTTATAAGACAATCACATTTTGTCCTACTGCATCAGTGCTATCCAGGCTTGCAAAATGCAAACAAGCTATTGTGAACCCATATAGCTAAATTTCATAAAGAAAAAAATGGAAGTCTGCTTCAACTAGAAAGGAGCCGAAGGAGGGAGAAGTAGGAGACAGAAGGACTAAGAGCTGAGCATACATAGTGCTTGTTCCTGCCATGAGTGCAGGGGAGTGAAATTGATGACCTCGTGGGTTTCCTTTCCAGTTCTCATATTCTATAATTCTATAGCCACAGCCTCAATTCCAAGTGTCTCTATAATGGCACTATCCAATTAGTCAAAGTAAAGAAAGGCCATGAGAACTTCCCTACATCTGTTAAAGAATGCTTCCTTATCTTGGCTGAGCATTTTGGTGTAATTAACTTGGATGCCTTGTCACTTAAGAAAGTTTGGAAATTTTGCAGAGAAGAAAACAATCCGAAATAAAAGACATTACCTATGAGTAACATTTCAAAATATTTTTGGGCTGGACAAGCCAGAAATATGAAGCAAAACCAAAGGTCAAGCTAAGAAAAAAGACCTTCCCTAAGAGATTAGAAGACATGTCTCCAATGTTAAGTCTCTCCCAAGACTGTTGATTCAAGGATCCAGCGTATTGAGAGAGTCACTGGACTAGATTTAAAGAGGGAAATTTGTCACTTTTAGGCTTTTACATATGAACAAATCTGATCAAAGGCAACACAAGTAGATAAATTATAACTAAACACATTACTGGCATGGGCATAGTGCTAATCAGGTTGCTTCTATTATTAATTTTAAAAGCACTCTGCGTTTACAATTTTAAAGGCAAATAAATGTTTGGTTTAACTTGTAAATGCCCAACAAGTGTCATTCAGAAGAAAATAAAAAGTTACGGCCAACAGACACCAGGTTCACCACACAGCCACGTCATTCCCTTTCCCATGTGCTAAAAATCCTATGTCAATCTCACAAAAATAACTGGGATTCTTACCGTCTATTTTCTAGTATGTTAATAGCAGATTTCAACATTTATTTCCTGCAAAAACCATCTCCCTCAAACATAGCTGTTTGGACTGAAAAGGGACAATTCATTTTTGTGAAGTTGATTTTATGCTGTAAAATTACATTAGTATAGCCAGTGATTTTTTAGTGTCGGTACAGAGTACCTTGGCAGCCCTAATTGCAGGACTAGCAGCCACGAGGGGAGGATATAACTACACAGCTCGATGTGTGAAAAATCCACACCCTGAGCAATGCATTTTACTGAATTAACCCTGTGTAGACAGTGCTAGCTAGGTCAAAAGCAGGGCTTCTCTCAAAAGACACAGCTACCACCTCCTGAACTTCTCCCATCGTCATAGTAGTATCTTCACTGAAATACTACAAATGTGCAGGTAAACCACTGCAGTATTTTAAGAGTACACATACCCTGAGATGCAGCTGAAGCATGAAGTACGTAGGAAAGTTTATGAGCCTATATGGACTAATGTGCTTGTATAATGGTTCTTCAGAATATCAATAGTTATGATGGTGGGTTCATCAGACTATGCTCCCCAGAATTTAAAAGTTTAAAGACATATTTACAAAAGTTAAAGGAAGAAAAAAAATTAGGCTGATAGTACCTGAGAACAAAATGTAGACTTAACCAAAGAAGTGTACATAGACACGGAAAAGAAAGCGTAAGAAAGGAAGTATCCCCATTTTACAGATGGGAAATTGATACAAAGAGACACTAAATTGCCCAAAGCGAAACGGAAGTCTGCCAGAGTCAGAAACTGAACCAACATTTTTCGAGTTTGGTAACTTCCAAACGTGCACCTTGCTTAATCTCAAGACCACCCTGCTTCTGCCAAGTCAGGAAGTGAGAAAGAAAGATACTCCCTACACTCATGGTGACCTACCAGTTCTGGAACTAGCCATGTTATTCTGAAAATATGTTTATTGTCCAAACCACACTCACCCAGACAAACAGCCATTTGTGGTTGGTGGCTGGCATGCTGGACACCACAGCCCTAAAACAACCTCACCACTGGTTCTGCACTTATATAAAATCTAGCACAAGAGAGGGGCTCAAAGGCACTACTGTAATATGAATACATAAGCTCTTTATTCAATAGAGTTATGTATTTTTCCTGAAAAGATTCAGTGTTCTTCTTCCTAAAAAATTCTTTTTCCTAAGCTTTCAATATATTGCTAACAAAAGGCATAAGAATGGGCAGCTGAATAGTTAAATGAGCTATTTTAATTGTCTTCACTCACAGGTTTATTCCTGCATGATCAATCCCAGTTGAGTTTGTGCTGCAGTTGTAACCATCTGTCTCTCAACGAGTCACATGAAACAGCAACTACAAAAATGAAAGTGGCTAGAATTGGTTGATCTGACTTTTCATTCTGGCTACTGGGGAATGAAAAGACAAGTTCTCTGCTATCTGTTTCTGCCTGATCTGGGACATCTCAGTTGGGCTTATTATAGAGAAAGGTAAAGTGAAGAGATCTGATGCTTTACTGGGCCTACAAGCACTGCACCCTTATTCTCTGAAAATCCTGTTACGCTAGGTCTTAGAATTGCCTGCAGAAGTGACCTCTGATGCCAGGTTAGCAGGATTTTTGGAAGCCAGTAGTAAATTCCTTCATATGATACACTTCTTTGCCTTTAATAATATAAACATCTAGTGCTCGTATAGTGTTTTTTGTGATAGACCTCAAAAAGGTTTTTGTTTTTTTTTTTTTAAACAAGGGAAGGCAGTATTTTTATTCCCATTCTACAGGCAGAGAAACTGAGGCACAAAGCAAGGACCTGTCCTATCCAAGGTCACCATCAGGCTAAGAGCAGAGCCACAAATAGAGAAACAGTCTTTTGAGTCCCAGTTTAGAGCTTTATCCAGTAGATCACATTTAATCATTTCCTTTGGTTTGATCGACTTCAATTAGAAATAGAAACTGGCAAATGCCACTCTCTCTCACAGCCAGATTTTTAAAGATTTTCAGGCAGCTAAAGATCAGTTAAGTGCTTCTGGAAATTTTCAAAAATGCCTCTGTGCATCTGTCGGTATCTAAATACTCTTATAAATGTGGCTCATGGCAACCAGTGAGTACTCAAAGAAAACAGGAGATACGGAGAAAAACTGAACTTTGTGGTGCCAAAATCCTTGAAGGAAAACAATTAGCAGTGTTGTCTGCCATTCAGCTGGCATAAACAGCAACTGTCAATATTTAGCTAGATGGATGGATCAAAGAGTGCAAATTCAGGTCTGAATTTAAGTTACTGGTAGTTAAACTAAAATACTTTTCCTTAAATAGTTAATCTTTCGCAGAACCACATTTTATGTGATTAGAGACTGAAAATCAATATGGCTTCAGATCGCGGAATGCTTTAAACTGACTACTGGAATACGGTTCCAGTGATCACAAAGGTGGTGTTTTATTTTAGAGAGGCACAAATTCATAGAAATACAATTTGCAAACAATTTAGACAAATACAGAAACAGAAAATGGGAAATCCAAATCGTTCGCTCAAAACCAGAATGTTAATCCTCTGGAGACAACCACCCGCTAACACCGCAGGCTATGACCACACATTACGTTCTAAATCAGGAGTGAAGTAGGTCAAAACATTTGTCTTAACATTTCTGCTACTTTTACCACTTGGCAGTATTTGGTACAATACTCTTCCCTGTTAAGATTGTTTCTCTAGCCCCAGGGTGTCCAGCCAGTTCTGAAGCAGTAGCCCACTGCTAATTGCAAACTAGCTACTTTATTCTGAAAATATATCTATTATTCAAGGCAGCTAGCCAGACTCAACTGGACAAAACAGCCACATGTGGCTAGTGTGTTGGACACCACAGCTCTAGATTCTTTAGCATGAGTTTGTAAAAAGCAGTATCAATAATTTTCAAAATAGAAAATGAGCAGCTATGTATGACCTCACATCCATTGCCTAACCCAGCAATCTGCAACCAAAATAGTGAGAAGAGCCATGTATCCAAATTTGGTTACAAAATCAATGCTTCGAGAGCTGTAAGGCGTGTGAATGAGACAGTCCTTCCCCCACATCACCCCTGCCCTGTGCACAACTGCCCCACTCACACAGAGCATCCCCAGGCTTACAACCACCCCACCCACTCCCATGCCTCTGCCATGCCACTCCCACGCCAGCTGCCTCCCATGCTACTGCACGCCTTCTCCTCTTACCCCTGCCCATGGCTGCCCCTGCAATACTGCATGCTCTGGCTGCAGTCTCCCCTCCCCCATGAACCATGTGCCACCAAGGGGCCATGGCCTGACCACCTCCCCCAGCATGCACCAATTCACTCACAAATCCCATCTCCTCCTCCCCCACACACAGACATGGAGAGGGAGTGAGGAATCGGGGTGGTGATGGGGGAAGGTAAGAGGGTCAGGAAGGGGTGGAGAAAGCAGCAACATTCCTGCTGTGGCAGCAGCTCTGGAGCTCTCCTCCCTGCCTGTGATGAGGGAGGGGTCAGGGAGCCTGCACTCAGCCCACTGCCCGGCAGCCCCTGGCTCACTAGCACTGTGCTCCCCAAACCCTGCCCAGCTGCCAGCCAGGGGGGAGGGGCATCTCTCACTCACACACACACACACCCCCGCCCCCAGCAGAGGGGAAGCTGCTGTAGCCCCAGGCCCTCTCTGCCAGCACTTAGCTCTTGCGAGGCCCACTCCCCTTCCCTGCTACTGCCCCCTCCGTCCCCCCAGCAGCCCTGACTGGGATTTTTCCACCATCCTCACACCCTGGCTCTGGCTCAGAGCCTTTGCACTGCCCGAGTCCAAGGCCCAGGTGTGCTGACCCTTAACTCCCCTTTCTCTGCCCCTTCTCCTACCCGCTTCAGTCCGGGCAGGGGAATGGGGCTACCTGTGCTTGGCCCCTTGCAAGCCAAAGCAGCCTCTGCCCCATGTCACATTACAGCATCCAGAGATGCAGGAGTCAGCGTCAGAAGCCATGAGTGGCAAGTGGCTCCGGAGCCGCGGATTGCCAACCCCGGTCTACACCCTACCCATGCAATAGCTTAAATCTGTAACAATCAATGTGTAAAAATGTGATGAGCAAACTGATGCCTGTAAGTTTCCCACAAAGAAAAAAATTGCTGACTTCTGCTTCATAAAACATACGTTTGCAAACCAGCAACACGCGGATTAGGCTGAAAACAGACCAGCGACCAACAAGAAAGCGCACACACAAAAAGAATCCTCTTTCTAGTGGAGATACGGGAAAGTGATGCTGAAATTACACTGTTTTAGAGGAGACAAGGCTGAACAATGCCCAAACCAAAAGCTACATGATACAAATTAATCTGCTGGAAATAAAATGAGAAAGCATTCAGGCTCTGCCACACAAATGTAGAGGCTCTGTCTCAATGAGGAAAAGTGGTCAATCTTATCTTAGGCTTAATCTACACATGTTAAATAGCTTAGTGCAGATGTAAGGTACCATTTTGTGCTCAATTTGGTTATTCCAGCTGTAACCTAGGCTTCTGCCTACGGTAGAAAACTAACCATCCAGAAGTTTTGCCTGTATCTACGTGGGGGGGAGGGTGATTAGGTTAGGCTAATTAGCAAGCCTCACCTAAATTTTACTATGTTGCTTAGTCAAGACGCAATGAGAGATTTTCACTAGCTTGCAATGAACAACTTCTCAACTTCTTCGTATTCTTATTGTCCAAGTGCTCATGCTGCAAATCTGGATTATATTCTCTCAATTTCTATTTTGTATCAATAGAGGATATTGTGATGTCCACTCCTTCCTGCCATTTAGAGAAAATATGCTTTCTTCATATCCTTTGTTATTAATTTCCCCCTCCTCCCATTTATGGTCTAAAACTATTAGATGTTATAAGCACACTACAGAAATGAATAGTATGCACTGATGGCAATTAAGCCCTGGAATACATTTATGGAATTAATATCACTGGAAGTTCTTAAAAATAAGTTGAACTAACACCTGTCAGAGATGGTCTATACTAGTGGGAAACCTGTGGCCCTCAGTCCACATGAAGCCATCAGGGTAATATGCTGGTGGGCTGCAAGACACTTTGCTGATATTGACTGTTCACAGGCAAGTTACAACAATCTTTGACCAAGCTTCTGTAGGGGGTCTTGGGAGAGTGATTAAAAGGGCAGCCCTTAAGAAAAATGGTAAAGGAGGCAAAAACTGTAAAAGAACACTTTGCAGCTACCCACAATAAAGGCAATATGCATACCATTGATGTAACAGATTAGACAAGTTGCATGAAAATTCCTCAAGTTTCTTAGACTGCGTCTGATCAATTAACAGGCCCAGTTAGGGATAACTCAGATCTCTGCCTTATTGGATTATGAATAAAAAGGCAGCTACTAATGTTCTGTGCTTAAAGTGCACAGTTTCTAAGTGTCAAACTTTGCACAGGAGAGTAGTATGAATTCTTAAAGAACTGTAAGAATACTAATTCTGTTATATTCTGTCAGTTACCAGCTCTAGCCCACAAAGAGCTTGTAAGACAAACACGTATGTTTTAATGCCAGATAAAAGAAGCATTACTAACATTATTTAATCCCTTTAAACAGAAATCTGGAAAACAGAATGAAGAAAGGAAACCCTTAGTCCTCCACTTCCTAAACTATCAAATTGTGTTTATTTTTAACATGAAGTTCTTTGTAAAGCTCTTACTGATATATAATTTTCTTTTCTCAAGAAGGCACAAGCTGTAATAATCAAGTAGCTGAAAATTACATTCTCCTTAAACATTACTTTGAGTAGCAGTTTTCTTTACTTTTTCATATTCACAAATTACACAGGAAGTGACGAGTACCGACAGGCTTTTCCTTAGCACACTAGGGTGTAAAAATCTTGCATTTAATAAGAATTACACAGGTGAATGCAGATATCTTTGGTGTTCTATTTACTGTCCTTACTACCACATGAGCACCTGCAGTCTTGCACTATCCGACGAAGGTATTCCTGAAAACACCCGGGCAAGCTGTTTGCCACCCAAGCACTGCCTACTGGAGATGATAAAAGATAATTAGCAAGTGAAACTATTCCTGGCAGTACTTCAACATTACTGCAGAGCTGCTGCAGCAAACTGACACCTGGTAAAGGGAAATGCTAGATGTGATCATTCCAATTCACACATTCAGCACAACATTCTATCTGCCTGTCAATGTGAAACAGTTTCTCATTCAGAAATAACTCAAATACCCCAAAAGGCTGTTGTGCTGAAATGCTGACATGAAACTTTTATGTACCTAATAGACCCTCTCTGGACGAGCTGTGACTGCCTTCTTTTCTTGCAAGGCATGAGTTGGCCATGCACTATTTTTTCTTTTTTACATTAAAAAGAAATCTTGACTTTTAAAACTAGGAACTCTAAAAATCCCTGAATGGAAGCATACATTATATACAAGTATCATTCCTATAGCGTATGGTTTGTGCACCAGACAGCTACTTAATGCATAGGGAAAAATTTGCCAAAATTACTTGCTGTAAAATCTTAAACAGATTATATCAGTTACCAAATTATAAAAAAGGAAGTATCTGCAGCACTTAGAAACAGCCATTTATAACAACTGTTTAAAGGTTACCAAAATGAGTGAAATACCATTGTAGTCTCAGTCATAAAAAAAAAACATATCACAATGTTCTATGCACACCTCAATGCTCTTCCAAAATCTTTTCTAATGATCTCACAACAAGAAATTATTCAAAGTGTAACAAAAGAAGGAAGACTGTGAGAGAACTGATGGGTCTGTTGGTCATCAGGGAGGTAAGGGAGCAATTAAGGAGAATGAAAACAATGCAGAGAAGATGAATGATATCCTCATTACAGATTGTGTTGGGTAGATAAGGATAAACAGGGCGGGGTGAAGAATGAGACACGATTTCATTTTTGGAACGAATGGTGTTCTATATTTCTTCAGGGTCTGGAAATGGGTGGTGACAACAATAACAGTAAAATCTGCTGATAATAGAACATTATTTAGGTTAGGCAAGATTAGAGAAGACTAGGACTAAATAAATAGACACCTTGCAGAGAAAGTGAATATATTATTGATGAAAATATGCAAAATTAAATGTTGTTAAATGTGAGGTAATTCATATTAAAAGGAATAATTTTAAACTATAAGAATCACTGTGTTCTAAACTAATTGTAATTACTCAGGAAAAAGGAGTAGGATGACTCAATGAAAATTTCCATTCCACAAGCAATGGCAATCAAACAAAATATTAAGATAAAAATGGAATAGAAAACATTATTAAAAATGTAAATACTATAACATTATCATACAAACTGATGGTTACCCAAGCTTGGAAAACTATGTCCAATCCTGGTTGCCCTATCTAAAAGTTTACAGCACAAACTAAAGTGGTCCAGAGGTAAAAAAACAAAAAATATTAACCACCATGAAATGTATGTCAAGTGAGAATTAAGAGACCAGAACTGTTCAGAGAGGAGAAGAGTAAGAGCAGTACATAAAAAGATTATCAGATACTCCTACCTCCTTTCACTTATTAAAGAAAATCAAAATATTTCATGAAACTGAAAGGCAATTTCAAACTGGCTAATTTTTTTTTCTTTTTTAAAAACATGCTGCATTCAGTGCTGTAACATGGACTTCAACTGGGCCACTTCTACACACGCCCCTTCCAGAGGGGACATGGTAATGAGCAGCCCAGAAGAAGCTAATGAAGCATGGATGTAAATGTTGTGCCTCATTTGCATATGGTCACGTGACTTGGAGTCCAGAAGAAGCTTTTCTGGACTCCAAAATAGCAACGTAGACGCGTGGCCTGTGGGGATCTCCTGGAAATAAAGCAGCCTTCAAGAAGCCCTCTCCTCAAAAAATTTACATCCACGCCTCATTAGCGTCTTCTGGGCTGCTCATTACCACACCTCTTCCAGAGGAAAGGGCTTGTATAGAAATGGGCCAAGAGTTTAGCAGGAAATAAGAAAGGATTAGACATCTAGCTGAACAAGAACAGTCAGAGTTGCTTCACATGGGATATAACAATATATGTTCTATTTTAAAGCGGGACTATAAATCCTCAGGTTTAATCATATAAACCAAGTAAAATTAGGCAGGAACTTCCACTATTGGCAGGTCACCTTTTTCAAACCTTAGCATCTGACTCTGGCCACTGTTGAAGACAAAATTCTCACTCCTATGGGAATTACATTACAGACAAGCCTTTCAAAGCTGCGCAAACTCTGACCTAAAGATCTCTTTAAAAGATCTGCTTGTCAATTCAGAGAAACTGAGAAGGCATGATTCTCTTCTGATGCTGGTAAATGAGAAGCAACTCCAATGAAATCTATGGAATTGTACTGTTGCAAAACTGCAGCAAGTGAGACATGAATATAGTGCCCTTGTTCTGAAGGATTTTTAAGCAGAGGACTGGAAATGCTACATGTTTCTCCATTACCATGCCATAATGAGGCAGGGCAGGTAGACAGAGTTCTTTCCTCCTCTATGGAATGGGCAAGGAAGCTTGGGACAGGGAAGTGAGAGAGGTTCTCACACATGGGCTATCTCCTCCCTTGGCTGCGCTGCCACTGGCCACTTCTCCACTATTCCCTTCAAGAAGGTTTTCAGAGTGCAAATTAATGAGTCCTACATTAATGACAACCATCATTTGCTTTGCAGTCTATGAATGGAGACTGGGTGATGATACTGTGGAGAGGCATTTCAGAAACATATTCCATTTGCACAAGGAAACCAAGAGGAGTGCCTGGGTCAGTATGTCTGCAGAGTCAGAAAAAGGATAGAGATGACATCTCAGAAGGAATACTTCTCCATTTCCATCCTTTCTCCCAGCCCCCAAGAACATCCATAAGGCAGTCCCCTCCACACAAAGAGGAATCAAGCTGGCCTATAACATCTTTTTCACATTTAGAAATGATGAGTTCAATAAAAGATATGAGAAAACAGATATGATAAAATAGGCCGAGATGTTCAAATAGTCATGTTAAACAGGACAGTGGAGCAAATTTATTTCTCCAGATTGAAGTTCTCTGGTATGATTTCCAGGCCTCCAGCAGAGGGCCAAATTTGAGAGCAGGATGCTAAAGATTTTAACAAAGGTACCAGCTTGACAAGGTCTGACCTATCTAACAATGCAATACAGAGCAAATACTTCATCAAGTAGAACTCAGAGTCTTTGCCTGGAGACTTACAGAAATATAGAAATGCTGAAGGTAAAGTGCAAATTACTTTTTGAAACTGGGCGTGTTCCCTTGTTTCATTTTGTGCACTTTTCCCCCCCAACTCTTTGCTTTCATTGTTAAATATACATTTTTTTTCCTATTTACTTTTAACCTTTCAGAAAGACAAACTGTTCTTCTCCGATGTTGGAAATGTGTTACACAGTCTGAATTTTACCACCTCTCACCTTGTCAAAGGATGGAGATAATGCACCTTCCACAAAGGCATCCTTTCTAACACATCTGAGAAGTATTAACAAAAGGCATAGAATTCCGCCCCCCCCCCCCAATCTTATAAAAGCCAACTAAAAATTCCTTTTTCCCCTCAACTACTCTTCTTCTAGTCTTGAGTTTCCCCTAGTTCACCAATTCATCAGTCGTCCAACCTACATAGGCCCTGAATACCTAAGGTAAAAACCAAGGATAATCTTTCACTGCTATGGAACCAAACAAACATTCAGGGTTTCTTCATTAATGAAAGCAGTGCACCATCCACCCTCCCATTTTTGCAAGTCAACTTTAAATAGCTGTAGAGAAGATTGAATAGGACTCCTTTGCTGTGTGTCTACAGTACAAAAATAACTTTGAAGCTGAGCATCTACACACACCCTACTTTGAAGTTAAACTTCGAAATAGGGCACTACTCCATTCCCGGGAATGGAGTAAGGACTTTGAAGTTGGGCTCTCTATTGGGAAGTGTGTGTAGACTCTCTGCTGGCTACTTTGATGCAGGGCCTAACTTCAAAGTTAATTCCTAACGTAGACACACCCCTTGTTTTATTTTAACCAGAGTATTACAAGGAGAATTTAATTGAAGCTTCATCATGCAGCTTTTTCTAGCTCTGGATGAATCATTAGTTGCCCAAGGAGAAAAATAAGGACTGGACTATAACAATCACAAATTTGATCCCTAGTTTTCCTCCCTTGGATGCAATATGAGACAGCTGTTTACCTAGCACAAATTATTCTCCGTGTGTATGCCAGTGTGATCAGGGCTCCGACCCAACCAGACAAGTGCAGAGGTAGCAATCCTGTAGAGACTGATCAACCTACCATGACATGATCTGCTATGTGATGAGAGCAGCTCGTGCCCCCTACCCTTCCTGTGCAGGAATATATGGGAATCCACTGTCTTACTTTGGAGAACATACCAGCTACAGAGTTCCAGAAAGGTGTGTCCCCAAATTTCTAACAAACATGTGCAAGTATGAGCAAATGCTCATAAATAGTAAGCTGTGTAAATTTCACTAAGATTCACTTATTTTAGGGCTACACTGTGGATTGAACCGCTAGCAATCAATTCACCAGGCATTGATTATTGTATCTACTTAGATATGATAAATCGATCTCTAGGAGGTCTTCTGTCAACTTCAGTACTCCATGAGGATGAGAAGTAGTAGGCATAATCAACAAGAAAGCAGCCCCCACTGACCTTGCTGCATGGGAGACAGTGCAGCAAGTATGACGACTTCAGTTACGCTGTTTGAGTAGCTGAAGTTGCATGGAGTAGACTACTGTGGAAGTTTACTGTAGACAAGGCCCTTATTCAACCATATTTTGTTTCTGGAAAATGGAGGGAGGCATTGTGTATCACCACAAGTTCCAGAGAGCTCCTGTAGTATAGTACTGCTGTTAGTGAACTATCAGCTGAGAGCTAACAATAGCAGAGAGTTATGTCAAACATACGCGCAAGACACTGGCTACTTGGGAGAACTGGAAATTATAGAGTGATGATGAAAGGACATTTTACAGTGTTTAATTATTTCACAAAGAGGGTGTGTTTGGGGTTTTTTTTGTGTGTGTTTTTTGGTCAGACTTCTGGAAAGTACTGTGTTTCTCAGTGGCATTTAAGTTTATACATTAATTATATACAAAGATAATTAGATTTTACCTAGTTTAAAGTGGTTCATTTTAAAATGTGCTTTAATATAGTTTTTTTTTTTTAAAAGCCCACCAAAAAGGCACATAAATGTACAATGAAATCAGAGCTTCTCTCTGACCTCAGCAAAATTAAACCATTTTTGTGTTTAATATGTAAGACAACATTTACTTACTCATAATACAAAAGTGGCTTCTGTGAAGCAATTATATATATGCGCTAAGTATGTACTCCAGGGGCATGGTCAAAGCTAGACCTGAATTAGATCTACATTTTGGTTTGAAGACATAGCTATTATGCTGTTACTCCACTTTGCTTTTCTTAGACAGCTGAGTAAGAACTATTGTAACTTTCAATATCCTGGCAGTTCAGATTTACTGAGCCAGTAGTCAGAGGAGGGCATGATAGTTTTGCCAGGGGAACAAAAAGCAAACAGCAAGTTAAAATCAGATTACTTACTTTTGAAGCAAGTATTTAAACCATAAAGCAGACTTCATTTTGGACTCATGTGTGACAGAATATACGCCTGCATCATACATCATACTGTAATAATCATTGTACAAAGTATGCCTTGTGAGGTGGCATTTGAAAACTCACAATTTGCTGGTCATTATTGTCTTGATAAAATATATGTAGCAACACTTCATACGCAGTTATTTATTTCCCTTTTTGATATTATTAATCCATGTTCCAAAACACAGTCTTATCCAAGTGTCAATTGACCAACAGGTCTATCCTAAACAAAGGAATGTGGATTCTGCTTATTTTGCATTTAAACAGCAAACAGGAACAAAGGAACTGCAAACAGGTAAAAAAAGCAGCAGGGAGCATCCTTCCACAAATACTTTGTCTCCCAGTACTCAGCTGCAAATATTTTTTAAAGCGGGGTGAGGGGAACTGAAACGACATGTAGAAGGGACAAATACCCAGTGACAACCCATTTTTCTCCTTGCCTACATGTTGATACTTGAAGTGATATTAGATTCTAGAAGAAGAGGTCCTGACCTATGTTCCCTCTAATCTTTCCCATCCATGTGTGGATTTTTCCCCCATCCATAATGTGCACTGAGGCAGGTGCAGAAACAAAAATCCTAGCTGTGGGTGCTCTGCTAATCAGCTGGGTGGCATTTGAACTTCTCCTGAGCAGCCACACAAGTACACACCTTATAGGGTACACTGACCATGACCTAAGAAAAAGTTTGGTCAGTGAGACCAAGTGTACACTAAAGTTGAATGTAGATATGCAATTCTACCTATGGCAATTGCGTAGCTATAAGTGATTATCTACAATAAAATTACCTTACTCCTCAAAATATTGAAAGGTACAGGGGTCGACTGCCAACACCAGATAGTTCAATTTCACGTGCCTCCTGGTCTCAATCTTCCACATAGTGAAGACATACTCTCAGACCACTGACGACGTATGGTGAGAGAACTTTGTTTGACTTTTAAACAGTTTGTTAAATTAGGCATGGGTTGCATTTCATTTTTTTTCTTATAATCATTTCTGACTTTTATGCATCATCATTTGTACGCACTTAAACTCTCTCTCTCTAGAGTTAAAAAACTTGTTCTGCTGTTTTATTTAATCCAGTGTGTTTAAACTCAAGTGTCTGGGAACCTCCATTTGGGGTGGCAAATTGTGTACATGTAAATAACTTTACACACTTATATTTTCTAGGCAAGGGTTGGACCAGACAAGACATAAGTTTTGTGGGAAAGGGAATCTAAGACTGTACCGTGCTGGGGGTTACCATGCAGTATAGCTAAAGCGGGTAAGAGCCATGATGTGATTGGCACAAACGCACAGCTGGTAGTGACTTTATTCTTGAGACTGTTTGTTAGTAGCTCAGGATGGACACTACAGTGGTAAACCATTAAAAGCAGGTAAGAGAGCAGGAGTGACATAACTACTTAGTAACATGGATTGATCCCTGGGTATGTCACAACATGCTAATTTTTTTTTTTTTTAAACTTTGGAGGACATTTAGAAATAACTGATTTTATACACTGTTTACCCTTTGAGGCATGTCACTTTTACACAGAAATACGTCTATTCTGGGAACTAGCTATTAAAATAGGTGGTAGAACTCCTTGTTGAGGAAGTAGTTGTTCTACATGTTCAGTAGTGCCAACTTCTTATCATTTAAAGGCTCAGGTAAAAAGTATCAAACTATTAAAATAATAATCCATCCCCACTGCAGATCAAATGCTTATCTAAACATTTGTTCTGGAAAAAAAAGTACTTTTTTACATCATATAAAATGTCTAGACTGACGAACAGCTGTAATTTATGCACTTTCACTACATAAATGGCTCCAGACCCAACGAGACTTATTAGTCGTTTCCAATTCACATATCAGACCTTTAATTTAAACATCTGTACAAAGATTCAGGGGGTAGAAGATCCAATCTAACTTTCATAGAAATATGAATATAATCCTTAATTATAGCCATGCTCTTATTTAGCTGTCATTACAATCAATTGCTTACAAGGATGTTTGCTTGGACAGTAAGCCTTTGCGTTATCGGGTTATAAACATATTATACCTTACATCTTCTCCAGTGATGCAAGATCTTATGTTGAGGTGGGGAGGGAATAAACTGTACTAACTTAATTTTTTCATGGTGCCACTGGAAACAATCCATTGGGCCTTATCAGACAAGGTTTCAATTTTCTATCATTCCATTTTAACCTGCCTAATCAGTTGAACAAAAGTACTGTATGTGAAATGATTCCTTCAGTTGCCTTAGCTACAAATCCCAGCAGTATACTATAATTGAAATCTACTCACGTAAGTGAAGAATAATTAGGACCCCAAATTAAGCTAAACACAAAGTTAATTCAAATAGTCAGTGGCTGTCATTTACATGAGTTTTAGTACTTCTGAACAACTCTGAATGCTCCTAAATGCATTTTGTTGTTTCTTTAATATTTTACACCAAATGGAAATGGGATCAGGAGCCTAAAATTGGCCAGAACCTGCCACTTAAATCACAACTTGATCAAATCTTTTCTCATTAAATGTTTTCCCCAATACTGTACCTTTGCTATCACCAAATCAGCCAATTAATTAACCATACTGCTGAGTAATGGAACAATAGTGCTCAGACACAACTTTCATGGCAAATAAGACGAGTATCATTGATTCTGCTATGAATGTCATCAATACAACAAAAGAAAGACCTTTTGAAAGCTAGTATTCAGAACACTCCTCTTAGCCTAACTCTAAAAGGGAAGTATTAAGCAAGTTTCTTTTCATGAATAAGTGGCAAAGAGAAAATGCTGTTCAAAAACATATTGTGCAAAAGCTAGATGATAATGCATATTATAAATTAAATGTCTTATGCTGTAAGCGCAGTTGTTGCCAGAATATGTTACAACTCCACTGATTTAATCAAGCCGCACACAAAGCTAATTAATATATTAATGTAGTCAACAAATAAATGTAGCAACTCAATATATTTCTTGAATAATTTTTATGGGCACTCTGCTTTTACTAAAACACAAGGCCCATTACTTCCATAAAACTATTCAAAGCAGTTTATTGTATGTAGATATTAAAGGTTTTTATACCTTATAATTTATACTTCACTACTTCACGTGGTTTGAGTGTGAAACATTTTACATTATATGTGAAAAGTTCTTTGTTTTCCCCAGTATGCCGCAAATCAATCTAGAAACTAACAAAATTCAAAGTTGTTTGTTACTGAGTACTACTTGAATGTTAAGGCTTGAAACAACATTGCTTACCATCTTGTGTTAATCACATTTTCTTTTAGCTGTATTGGATTACATAAAAAGATGTACTATGATTCCATCCGTACTAAGCATAACAATCCACATCACAAACCACCAATTTACCCTCTAGTACTTTCCAGGCTTCACTCCTCATGCACACCAATATCATCAGTTGCAAATTAAACAATATAAAAGTGTAAGTGCCAGCTGTTCTTTGTTTACTAAGAGCAAATTTATCTTGAAACCACTGAAAAGTCTACTCAATTCTACATGGCCACAAAACCACATTTTTCCAGGCCGAATTAGAGCACTGAAGATGCACGTTTTAATCTGTACTACATTATTAACATTTATTTTACAAGCAACGCCTTTTTACAACAGAAACTTGTTTGATGAAACAGACAAAAAACAACAGAGACAACCTATCATCCTTGATCTACAGAAAAGAAGTGGGACAGCCCAAGAGGGAGAATATGGGAGATAATAATGTGAAGCATTAGGGAAGGCAGGTCAGGTTGCATGCCAAGTAATCAGACAGGATCAGTGGATAAAAGGCCAATTAGACTGAAATGTTTACTATTGAGAGGTGACATGAAACAGGACAAGAATGTTCCAGATAAAATTTAAAGAGAAAATATTTCTCACTTCTTTTCACACCTAAAAATACAACATATTTTCAAAATCTGCCGCAAGTAACCAGCAGAATCTGCTGCTCCCCATTATAGTTCCCTCTTTTTAAATTAACTTACTGTTTTTGGGAATCTTTTCCTAGTAAACTTGAATTTAGTAAGACATTATTTATAGTTTCTGCAAGTACAGAACATTAAAGTCACTGGTCTAATTCGTAATTTATAGGGCTGGAGGGAAGTTAACTCTTTTAGCCCAGCTCTATAAAGCACAAACTGAAGTTATGTGAACTCTGTAGGTTTCTCCCATGTATGAGTTACTTAGATAACCAATACAAAAGTTTAGTCTGCTTTCCAACCCCCCGACACACACACACACACACACACACACTGAGGTAGGACTCCCCCCCCACCTCACTAATGCATAATACAGAGACACCAATGAATTAACAATTTAAGAGAAAGAATGACATACAGTAAACTCTTGTTTAACCGGTACAGTCTTACCCCGAGATACACCCATTTGGGTTACAAGAATCCAAGTTTACAAGGAGTTTGATTTAAAACCCCTACCTCATTACAAGACATTTCCTCGAATTTATGAGAAGCGATTTCAATTTTGTGCGCCTGAGCAGGACGCGGACGCCCTGCAGCAGGAGAAAGGCTGCAGCTCCAGGCAACAGCTGACCGCAGCTGCATCCCGACCCACGCGTCTCTCTGCAGCGCACAGTGGCGGTTTCCCGGAGCCCCCAGCCCAGCCTTTACCTGTGGCTGGTCTGGGTCTCTGCCTCGGCTCGGCAGCAGTGGCACACCTCTGCCCAGCTGACGGCCACGGGCTCCCAGGTGCTCCCGCTGGGCGCACAGCCCATCTCAGCCCTGCCCCTGCCGCTCACTCCCCGGGTGGCTAGGGGGCTGTCACTGCCCACCCTGCACAGCTGTGCCTCAGATGCCACTTGTGGCATTCCTTTGCATTTAGCGCCTCAGCTGCTGCTGGCGGAGCCTCTCCGCCGCGCAGCCCCACACGAGTGACGCATCGCCCCTTGCCAACTGGGGGCCTCCTGTGCCTGCCTACCTCCCCGCGCAGCCAGCCCCTAACACTGCGTCCTCCCCACTTAACCTAAGCTGCACGCAGGCCAGGCTGCCTCCCCGTGCCCTTCCCGCCCTCCCCACCCCCTTGCACCGACCCTGCTTCTGCAGCCGCAGGCAGCTACCCGGCTTTGTGCCCCCCTCCCAGGTGCTCCTTGATTTCCATTCCCCTGTCTCTGCAGGTAAACAGACATATTGAGGAGTAATTAATGAAGGGAAAATGCCTTGCTAGGGTGTGTTATGATAACTGTTAACTATTGAAGTAATTGTGTTCATTTTAACAAGATTTGGTGTTTTAGCATAAATGGGTGTAAATTTTGGGACTCAGGAACGCATAAAATTTTTTCCCACTGAAATTAATGGTAATTACCTTTTTCGACTTACAAGAATTCACCTTAAGAGGAGTTTTTCAGGAACGAATTACCCTTATAAGGTGGGAGAAGACTGTATTTCAGTAACTAGCGCATTCAAATATATGGCATGAGTCACAGCCAAGTAGTTCTAATCAGCTGACAAGAGGCAGGAGTGCAGAGAGGTAGTGTCAGAGCTGGGGTTTGTGTACAAAGCATGAGGCCAATGCCCCATCCCTCGGGGGACCAGCCTGCTCAGCACTGCCCTGCATCCCTCTGTGCTGTGTGAGAGTGCAGCAGCAGGCTCCTCTGCTCCCTCCGCAGCATGAGCTACTCTCTTTTACCCACAATATTTCATTATGTGGCAAACTCCTAGCCCCATGAACGCTGGATGTCAAAGTGTTTACTGAATTTCCAGTCACCTGAAGTGGCTTAATATCACTGGAAATTAACACAATTTTTTCCCCCTCACTCCCCTTAAAAGGGCTGTCTTAATGTCACTGAGACATGGATGAACTGTCTCCATTTATTGGAAGAGGCATCTACCAACTGTGCAAATATTTATACAGTTCTATTTCTTTACATTTCAAAAGAAAGCTGTAAGATAGAGATAATGGAATCACAAAAAGCTTGGTGCAACTGGGTTTTGAACAAGTCAGTGATCTAGTTAGTTCAAGTTTCTTTTTGGTGGACAGAAAATTTGAGACACCGTGAATATGGAGACATACCTATCTCATTGAACTGGAAGGGACCTCAGGTCATCAAGTCCAGTCCCCTGCACTCACAGCAGGATCAATCACCATCCCTCATAGTTTTTTTTTTTTAAACTTATTTGCCCCAGATCCATAAATGGCCCCCTCAAGGATTGAGCTCACAACCCTCAATTTAGCAGGCCAATGGCTCAAACCACTGAGCTATCCCCTCCCTATGAAGTTTTGTTTAGTTCCTATATGTCAGCAAAGATAGCTCTATTTCGATTTTTCCCCAGTATTTCTGTAGATTTAGGATGACAGAATTTACTGGGTGTACTAAAAGTGGAGAAAATTTACGTGGTTAAGAGCATACATGGCAATTTGGGAGAAAATCCAGTATTTTAAAGTATAACATTCAAAACATCAGTTCAGTCATACCTACACAATAAAGGTGTCAAGCTAGGCAATATTTATCAGTGGATAAATTATTACTACAGAAAATAGTGCATAGAAGTAAAAACAGCTCTAGCTTTATTGGTGGGAATTTTTATTAATTTTAGAATTAATTAGAAACAACATTAATTCAGATGTTTTATGCTTTCCTACTCCCAATTCTATGGTTCACAAACCTCCCAATTTAGCACTATGTTTCACGAGTACAATACGAATACATGTAAGGTGGACTGAAGCAGCTAAATAAATTCTCTGATTCTCAGATGCAACAGTATGCTGGCAATTTAACACAAAACAGGAATATAATCATAAATTAATCTTATCTACAATGATGTGCTCCATGACATAGTACTGAGATGCTCTGTAAACTTTATATAGATGTACGGCCAAACCCCAGGTACCTTGTGGAAAAGGCACTGTATAACTAATCTTAAATATATCCAAGCTTAGGAGCTGGAGGAAGACTCTGAATCAACTGTGTGTGTCAGCTAAACCAAGTGAGCCGATTGAATTAAATCTCATCCTAGTAACTGATCATATAGCTATTCCCATTGAGACTGAACAAGGTTACCACTATGAAAATTGGTAATTTGAAGCAATAGTTCAGAAGACTCTGGAAACGTAATATCTGCCCTTAGCATGAATAAATTGTGCTTGTACATTTCTGACGATTTTCAAAGTTCTACCCTCCTTGTGAAGAGAGTTTGGAAGCTGCAAAAGAGTCTCCCCTTTCACAAAAGGAACGTCAAGTTTTAGCAAATGAGAGCAGGAATGAAGCTCTTGACAGCGTAAATACCACCTAGCATACAGGAATTTAGATTTAGAATTTTTGTTCGAATTTGTATAAAACACATGTTAATAAAAAAGCAAAATAAATAATTTAGTGGCTAACATTAAGATATCTTAAGTTCTCTAAACCCGTATTTCTCAAATTTTTTCAGAACACCAAACAATGTTTTTACGCAGAACACCTATGGAAATGTTCTTAAAAAAAAAAAAAAAAAACTAGTTGTCAGATCAAAAAGACCCCAAACAACAACATATAAAGCAAAAACAAAATGAAGCGATTTAATCAGGTATCACAGCAAGGAAGTAGTAACATTATATCTGGTTTTAACAACAGAAAATATATACCATCAGCGTATTTTTCCAAAACAGTTGCGGCACACCTGCAAGTTGTTCACAGAACACCAGCGTTCTGTGGAACACAGTTTAAGAAACACTGCTCCAAACAATATTACTGAAGTATTTAAAATAGGACAAACTTCACAAACTGAGGCTTCGACGCTATCAGACTTCTATAGTCTCATGTCATTTCTCCTATATTTTTGAAATAGCAATTTTTCTTTCATAGATGGAATGAAGGAAGGACATGTGCTGCCCACATGCTAAAAGAATTTCATGCTTAGCCCCATCCCTTTCCCAGATAGTTTGATGGCCTCCTTAATCTAAAATTGCACATGAAAAAAGTTTACCTGAAGTTTCTTTTAAAAGAATTCTGATTTCACTGATCAGCTCAGTGTACTTTTAAAAAGTTATTTTCCCCTATGTTGCCTTCAGAGGAAAAAAAAATAGAAACATACCTAAATAAGCACCAAACTATGCCTTCTTTGTTCAGAACAAATATTTAAAGCAGAACTCAGTACATCTGTTTCAATCTTTACAGGCTCTCTACCATTCCTTTTTACAGAAATGTTTGCATCTAAATAGTCTGCATTCATTATTTAACAAAAGCGTTTGTACTAATGGAATCATAAGACACACTATGTTGGATGATTTATCCTGAAATCTATCACCATTTTTCTGAAGAGCTGCTGCTATTTATAATTAATCGCTGATGCCAAACAGTGCTAGCATTCAAATGTCTGACTTTTACTTATGACTCCATTACACAGCATGCATGCAGTAAAACCTATCAGAAGTGAGCTGTCAAAGACCAACAAAATTGGTTGCATAACAGAAGTGGTGCAAAATTATACTTGTGTTAGTGGATACTTCGTTAAACCAAGAAATTGTATTATAAGTGTGTTTCACACAGATTTACTGTGATTTAATTCTTTGAGAGCGAGACATTCAAAACAGTCCTACTTACTGATACAGGATGCTACAAGGAAGCAATATACTGGAAGAAATGGACGAGGTAAAAAATTCCATCGGTTAACAAAAACTTGATTTCTCTATTAGTGAAGCTCTCTGATCAATTCCAGGTATGCTACGAACTACAGTTTGCTTCAAATATGACAGGTCCAACCCTGGTAAAATTTACATATTCACATGAGTGAATTTACTTATGTATAGGGCTGTTTGCAGAATTTGGCCTTGAGGTCTCAATTGTGCAAAGATGTGCAGGATCTTTTGAAACGCCCGCTCAGCCTTCAACTGGCTCAAAGACGGCTGAGTAAAATGCTATATACACTCTCCACCTTCAGGTATGAAGTATGCATATTACCTGTATTCAAATATATCTTTTTAAATAAATGGAATAATTCCAGGAGAACATTTAGAAACACTTTCAATTTTGTTTTTAAAAAAAAAAAAAAAAAAAAACTGTAAAACAAAAAACTGTCTCATGCATCAGACTAAGTGGGTCTTTGCCCACAAAAGCTTATGCTCCAAATTATCTGTTAGTCTATAAGGTACCACAGGACTTCTTGTTGTTTTTGTCTACTTGATTAAAAATCTGGGCTTTAAGATTTTCATCTTAATATAAACAAAAATGTCTTTTATAGATAAGGAGGGGCTGGAACTTTCTAAAAATAGTTCTTACCTTGTGAAACAGTGTTTAAAAAAAAAAAAAAAAACAAATACATGCCAATAAGAAAAACAGACTTTTAAAAAGTTCCCTTGCATAAGACATCAAACCCACTCCCACTATTTTGGAATTTTTTCCCTAATTACTTTGACATAAAATGAATCAAAACATTGTATCAAGTCTTGACTGTAATGTTAAAATGAAATGTAACTACCTAGATTAATTATTATGTATTGTTTCTCTGTTCTGATTATGTGGACAAGGAAATAAAAAAATAAATGTAATTGAAGAAACAGGTAGACAATGCACAGCTATCCATCAAAAAAGCAAATCTAGTAAAATCATGATGTAACCAACGCCTTTAGATAGGAAAGCATACTTGGCTCTAACGTGTGTACCCTTCTATGTGCCTTAACTAATGTAAAAAGAGGATGGGATCTTACAAGCAATGGTTTTTTGAATGAAAGAACAAGACAACAAAAGAAAGACACTACATTTCAACTAATTCTTCAAGAAAGTTCTTTTTAGTTGAAATATTTTTGTAGTTACCCTATAGGTTAAAGGCAATACTTTAACTAGACTATGTTGGAAAAAGAAGAAAAACAGCTTGAAAAGTAATGTAAAATATTTGAGCTAATTAACTTTAGCTCTTCTTCCATCATGTTTCCATCTTCTGCTTGGTAATTTATTTGATGGTGCAATATTACAGTAAACTCTTCCATATAAGGCATTCTATCACATGAAACTCTCAAATAACCGGCATTTTAACCATAAGTACAATATAATGAAAATAAATACAAATAAACACAGCAAACACAAAAGGGCTATGTTTAGACTACCACAATCTGGTGACAAATGTCACTGTCAGAAGAGATTTCCCAACAAAACTTCTGTTGACAGAGCGGTTGGACTGGCCGGCTGCTCTCTCAACAAAACCAGCACCCTGACGCACAGAAGACAGAGCTGCCCATTGTCCTGCATACCCTGTCTGTCAAGAGAAGTTCCCCCGGAAATTCCACATAGCTTGTCTGTTGACAGAACCTGTCAACAAAAGACACTCTTCCACATATGGGAGAGCCCGAAGGTTGTCAGCGGAAGAGATGACTTTTGTTGACAAATGCATTTTCTGTGTGGATCTTCCACCAGTTTTGTCGACAAAACCAGGATTTTGTTGGCAAAAGTTACTAGCGTAGCCGTATCTTACGGTTTACAGCGTACAATACTATGGTTGTTGGTAAATAACAAACAAAAAGGTTATGCACAGTACTTTAATATCTAATCTTGTTTTTCTTTAGTGTTATGCATTGCTAAATATATTTCTCTATTATCCAGAATATTTGAATATCCGGCATCCTCCTGGTTCTGGAGCTGTCCGATATGAAAGAGTTTACTGTACCTACTTTCCGCTGTTAGCGGACTATCTGGTATGTCATCTATTTTAGAGAAGTCTGACAATGTGCCACAAACACGCACTCTGCAATCTTCCTTCTAACTGTCAGTGTATGTCCTTTCCAGATTCTTTTTACCTGTAAAAAGGAATTGCTTCAAAATCAAACTCCTTGCCTGGTTGCATAAAAGAGAAAGAAAGAGAAACTTTAAGTGCAGATTTGATTCTTGACGTGATAGATACTGCAAGTAATACTGCGGTGGCTGATGAAAAAGTCTCTGCCTGCTAATCCCCTAGTGCCACAGTGTTCAATATGCTTGTTTTTCACCACGTGGCGAATTGGACACTACGGTGTGGTGAAATGCAGCTCCTCAGAGCCACGCATGTGGAGTGCCCTCCGCCTGCTCTGCACACACGCTCCACCACTGGGTGGGACAAGGGCATGGTGGCAGTGGTGGTGGTTCCCATGGCAGCTGTGGCCTAGCATGGCTCCTGACACACCCCAGCTTGGCAGCTCTGGTAAGTCTCCAGCAATTTGCACCCTGGGGTGTAGAAAAGGGGGAATTCTGGCTCTGGAGGAGGGCATTTATTTGGCAAAGGGGGGTGCCTGTGGCAACCCTTGACATCACTGTCCCAGGGGGTTAAGCTACTGTGACAGTAACAAGGACTGTGTCTTGATTGGAAATTTTTTCATTAAGTGCATCAATGGTTCATTGGTGCGCACCTGGAATCTTTTTTAACTGTACAGAAAACATTCAAACATAATAGCATGATATTTAGTTTTTTCTTCGCCCCCACCACTTGTAACAGTCTGCTGGTGTATATGGGATTGCCATAACAAAACATAAGTAGCTAGATTCCGAGTTAGACAATTAAAGATATTCCTACTTCACTTTGATATTGTTATTTTAACCTCTGTTCATGGTTATGCTTCCAGGAATGAAGCATCATTACTAGAGCATGCTACCTGACATAGCAAAAGGCAAAAAGTCTCATCAGTAAGTCTAATAATTCACTTTGCTGGGGGAAAGAAAAAGGGGGTTCTTCAAGAAACAGGGTGTTCTTCTGAGGGTACACTGTCTACAGAGCTGTTTTGGTTTCTGGAAAAGTCTCTTCCAGAAACATGACTGCATGAGAATATGCAAATGAGGTATCAGATATGTAAATGTGCACATCATTTGAATTTTCTCTCACTCATTTGCATTCCTCCTCCAGAAGGAGAATGCTGTCTAGACATGGCCTAAAGGCATGTTTACAGAGCAGCTTTATTTTGAAATAAGCTATTCCAGAAGAGGTATTCTGAAACAGCTTATTTTGAAAAGAAATACACACAAAATTTCTTTTCAAAATAGCACTTAGCTATTTCAAATACCGTGTGTACATATGTACAGACACACACACACACACACACCCTATTTTGAAAGAGAGCCATTGAACACAGTAAGGCTTATTTCAAAATAGGCTCTATTTCCGATCTTAACAGCACCTATTTCGAAATAGGAGTTATTCCTCACTGAATGAGGTTTATCAATTTTGAAATTTATTTCAAAAAACTTTGCTTTACAGACCTACCTTACGTTAATCAGAAAAACTACGTTTTCTACAACATTTTCCCCATCCTGCTTCCAGATTTTCTTCAACAGCTACAGAATGCCAAACTCTAATACTGAAGTATTTTGATAAACACTTAAAAATTCAGAGTTGAGAGATTTTTAAATAACTATACACACATACGCACACAACCTTAGCTTTGTATAACTGTCATTGAGCACCTTTAATTGGAAAAGCCATGAAGTGAAAACACCATCTCCCAGTACTATATTCTAAATACAATTTTAGACTAGTTCATTCATTCTTGCAAGATGAATGCATTTTTGCACCAAACACAGTAATTACCAAAGCCAACTAGCTGTAAAATTTAGATATCTAAGCTCCTTGTTGCTTCGTTTCTGCAGAAACTTATCTTTCATATGCCAACAAGGTTTCATCCAAGACGAAAAATAAGGACACCACGCAACACACTTCTGGACAGTCTCTGATAAATCATAAGTTACCATCCAATGAAGCTGCAAAAGATTAATGTGAACTCCCTCCCAGTTGGCCTTCAACATTATACTCAGCACTCAATAGGGCAGCGAATGGAGGGAAGAGCTTGTAAGACGTTTAGGCAAAACCAGATCTCAAAGGTAATAACCCTTCAGGAAAAATCCTAGTCTGTTCTCCTCAAAGCCTACACAGGGGATATTACTATATTTCAGCAAAATAGATTTATCAATTTAAGTCCAAGAGCTGGGAGAGTCTTCGACTAGAACAAATGTTTAAATAAACATATATTGACTGTGAGAGGTTTAAGCCTTTCAACTGCTGGGTTCTGTTTGTCAGTGGTGCTTGTTTGAGTAATCAGAAAATAGAGTGCAGTAAAACCAGAGGGGTTTCGCTGATGAATCCAAAGAATTCATACATTGTAAGATGCACAATGTGGCAAGTGGCATAAGATGTTACTGAGGAGCTGCAAATTAAATCACTATCCCCTTAAAAGTTGTATATTATCTATCAGTCATAGGTGTCTAACTCTGGGGATGAATGTTATTAAGAGGAAACTGCCAACCTGAAACCTATGCAATTTTGAGAAGTTACAAATATTTTTAGATCTTGCATTACTCCCCTTGCCAACACCTGTGACTGTTTAAAAAAAAAAGTCCACTTCCTAATCTTTTAAAACGTTTCTCTCTCCACTGCAACAGAGTAAAAGAGCCAAAGAAACAACTAAGGAGACTGACTACATTATCGAAAGAGTGAACTGATTTTCCACAAAGAAAAAAAAATGGTTTTGCCTCCATAATCCTTTTATTCAAGAGCAATCTTACGTGTTATGTGTACAAGAGGTGAAAAATGTACAGAGAGCAGTTAGGTTTTTAAATTAGCAGTGTCCCTGCATCCACTTTCAGTTTTATTTGCCCATTCTGAAATGTGTAGCAGATATTTTAATAAAATGCCTGCAGTTTTATTTCCCGCAAACCAGTCAATGGAAGTAAAACAGGTGCTCTGACCACTGCTTTTGGTTCCATTACAACACATTTTGCACAACTGTGCATTGGCTTATGTAACTTGCAATTTACTTGTGCTCAAGGACAGTACAGAGACAGGTCTAAAGAGAAGAAATCCAAAAATAAACCACCCATCACTTCATTTGTCTGAATGCTGTGATTTACTGTCATTGTATCAAACAATATACGTTTGTTTTTAATCTCTGTTTTGTTTTAATATCAGTCATTTTGACTAATAGCTCTAGAGCAGGACAGGTAGTAATTAGTTGTTTCTTGTTAAGCAGATGTATCCTAAAACTCCTGGGCAATCTAAAAGCAAAACAGTATTTTAAAATTATACTAAAGCATGGTCTCATCTGAAGGATAACTAAAACACATAATATAAACTTACCTTCTGTATACTGTAGGGTGCTGATTATGAGAAGTAACCAAAAAAATTGCATTCTGTCACCAGTAGATACCATTTTTGATCCCTTAAAGTATTTTCTTTGTATTCCTTAATGAACCCGGTTAAAAATGCCCAGCATCATTGAAGTGAGTGGTTTGTATCACTGATCTTCATACCTACAATGGAAAATACCAAAAAAAGATTTTAATGTTAGTCATTTGCCAACAATTGGGAATAAAATATCATGTCAGGTATCAAATTTTAGCTGGCAAAGACAAAAAGTCTCAAAAATATAACATGACGACAGTACATTTGTACTTTAATAGGTGTGTTGGATTTATAGTAAATGTCAGTGATCTAACAGGATCCACAACAACAACAACATAGGATGAAGCAGTTCAAAATGTGTGATTGTACTCTGCCGCTCCTCCTACAAGATACAGTGAAGAAAATGGATTTGCAGATGACTGCAGTTTAAACACACACACACACACACACACACAATCCCTACCAGACCCACCATTCTGCATAACACTGATACAAAACAAATCCAAGCACAAAAAGAGATACAGTCCAACAATAAAACTTACTAAAAGCTCAGTGGGACCCCCTCCTCATCATGGCTTCCTTACTCTCCACAGGAGACAGTAATGCAAATTTTTTCTATTATGCATAGCTCTGCCCACTCAGACAAAAAGCAAAAACAGCAGCATTGTCATCAAAATAACCATTTTGCTGAGGATGCCAGGGCTTCATTGACCAGTGGGGTTTCAGAGTACTTCTAACCACAGTGAAAAACCTTTCATACAAAGGAAGTGGGAGAGAGGACACAATAATGTGTTGCAAGCCCATTGTTAGTATTGCTACCTCAAACCACTTTAACATTTACCCAAGTCAAAGACAAGTACTGCCTATTATCACATTGGATTTAACATGTGAATGACCTCCATAGTTCTACCTGAACACCGAAGCTCACCCGAACTTCTCCTGCATACCAAAGTAACATAAAGGGTTTTTAAGGGAATGTTTTACATTTGAACTTTTGGTATGATAGTGCAAAACAGTTATTGACTTGGAAGGTCTGACCAACCATGAGCTCTTCAGACAGAAGCTTTACTCTTGCAACAACCAATTTCCTCTTTCATTGCTAGGACTATGCACTAGATCAGTCCCAGCATATAGCTCTGTGAGCTAGTAAAGATATCAGTGTGACTGCACAGTTGAATTTCAGTATGTGCCAGAGGAGCTAGAGGAGTGTGCAACTCAGAGCATGGTAGTAAGGAACTTCTGAACAATTCTGCACAGACATAGATCAAAGGAGAGAAGTTACCCAGTCCCTGTAAGCAGATAGATCAAAATTTTCAAAATTTGGATGCCTGAGATTACCCTTAAAAATAAGTGCCCTGGTTTTTGAGAGATCATGTATTCTATCTTACCTTTCTTGCTTGTACAAAGCAAACTGAGGCTGGAAGCAGCAAAATCACTTAAGACAATGAACAACAACTACCAGGTCACCCCATGAGCCTGGTTACTCCTTGGTAGTTCATTTCAACTCATTCACACCCATTAAAAAATGACAGTCCCGGAGCTGTGGACAAATGGCATTAATAAAGTTGTTATAGAACAGCCTTTGGACCGTTGGGATCAAAGCTGCTGTACAAAATGCATCAGTGATCATGGCAGTGCCTTCTGGAAATACAACGTGGAAGATTCAGTGGAACAACTATACAGTGAGTCTAGTACTTGGAAAAATCACTTAGGACTTGGAAAATCTATCCATCCAGACACTAGTCACAAGTGAAAAAGCTCTCCTTAGCAAGGAAGGAGGACGAAATCATTGATTTCTACAGAATTTACACTTTCAATAATATGTTTCTAACTTTCATTGTCACAATATTCCAAATGTGAGCCAATATCATGTTTTCACTCTGAATTTGTAGACAGCTGCAATGCCCCTAATGTTGCTCTTTGCTTTAACAAGCAGCAGCAGGGTGAAACTAACAATTATTTCACTTGCTTCAGCGCTACTATACAGCTATGGTGAATCTACCTATCTATGGACTACTGCTGCCACTTTTCCACAAGACTTGCACATTTCCACTGGCTCTGAGCGCAGGAAGACAAGATGCCAATGCAATCTGACAAGAGTTTAATACAAGAGTAGCCAAGAATGTTGCTTCACGGTGGACGTAGCTCTAATGGCGATGCCACTTCACTGTTGGATTTCTTCCCACATATCTCTTACAGAACGCAAAGCTCTTACAGTCTCACACACAAGGAAATGAAAGAGAACTGGCATTCTAAGCTTTTGACAAAAGAGGCTCTTTTACTGAAATTTGCAAATAGAGCCAACAAGTGCTCTTCAAGCAAAGGAGCAGAGTGATGCATACCACACATGCATTTCCAAACAAAAAGCAGACAAGTAGCACTTTAAAGACTAGCAAAATAGTTTATTAGGTGAGCTTTCGTGGGACAGACCCACTTCTTCAGACCATATCCACAGAGAGCAGGACAAACACAGAGTAAGTAGCATTTCCTGGCCCAAGCCCAAGCCCCCAGAGGTGAAAGATCCATCACCAATTAATCTGGTGCTGGTACATCTGCTGCCGTGGGAGTAGCCTGTGGCAGACACAAAGATAGTCATATTTTATCTCTTATGTTTTTTTCACCCTGGGCTGAGAGGGCTTTGCATACTGAAAAATCTAAAATCTGCCTGCGCTACACTGCATGCAGCTGAAAGAAAGACTGCTAAAAAGTTCCTGCTTGGGAGAGATGCTGGTATTGCCACTAAGTTATCTAAAAACTGGGAATTCTTCCATAGAAAAAGCCTGAGGAGAATTTAGATTTAGAATTTATCCTTCACCCATCCTGCCCAAAGGGCTAAATCACTGAACTATTTCACAGACTCTACAAAATGTTCAATATGATCTCAGTAAGCAATTAGAATAATTTCAGAGTGTGGATGAGGCACAATAATGGCTACAAGTAAAATTAAGTCAGCCTTTTGATTGCTCCAAGTCCATCCAGAGGATTTTGATTTCCTGAAATTTCATTTTAAATTACCTTTTTTTATTTTCATAACTTGATGCTGTATGGGCTGCTTAGAGGCGTGCATGAATTCTGAGAAGTTCTCCCCATGCCCCCCCCCGCCACAACCTTAAAGTGGGTAGTGACAAGGCTGTGTTTTCTCATCCTTTGCCTCAATACCTTCTTATTTGTGGAAAGAAAGGAAGGAAATAATCAGGGCTCTGCTAGAGACAGATGACTGCTCTTTCTAGGAAAGAGCAGCCTAGCTAGGAAATCCAATGGCAGAGACAAACAGTAAAGGCCTCAAACCATCTAAGCATATGTCTACACTAGGCAAAGTAAGTCGCCTACAAATACGCAATTCTAGCTACAGAAATTGCATAGCTAGAATCGACGTATCTATGCTCAGCCAACTTGGACATGCCTGCTAGGGAGGGTTTATGGGAGAGTTTCTCCCATCAACCTCCTTTACTCCTCGCGTCTTGCTAGGAGTACAGGGTCAGTTTTGCTCATCTATACTATATGCTGGAAAACCCTGAGCAGATTGATCTTCCAGGGTAGGATAGGCTTATTTTAGGTGTTCTAATGCCAGCAATATTTTCAAGAAGGGCCTTGAGAATTTTCTTGGGACATTATAAAAGCAGTAAATACCACCCCACTTTAGGAAAAATGTGAAATGAAACATCTGAGACAAATTATTGGGTGTACAACATTTATAGCATCCTAGTCTGTTGTGAAGTAAAACTTGACTCACTTTATTGTACTGAAGGCAAAGTACATCTAAAATAACTCACTAGCTTTCAGCAGACTGCTTATCACTAACATCTGCTTTCAAAAGGCTAGAAAAAAAATCAAATACAATTTGAAAACTGATGAGTTTTTTTTATTTTTAACCAACCATTAAGCAAAATTGTTACGAAACCTTAAATACTAACTAATTCCATTGAAATAAAAGGACATTACAATATTAAATCAACTGTTCAGCAAAACTAACTCTGGAAAAAGTTACCCCAAACACAAGCTGGAGCCAAAGGACGCTTGTAAGAATCAATGCTGCTGTCAGTCTCGTCTTTCTGATCATATGCATGCCAAAGATGTAGAGACAGCAGACTCTCACAACAACAAAATCCAAAAAACAAACAAACAGGACCAGGAAAAGCCATATTAAGTTACCTCTTTGCTAACAGGAAAGTGGATCATAGTAAGCGGTTATCCTGCACAAATAACTTGTTTCCTTTCAGAACTTAATAGGCCTAAGCTATCTGCGATCCAGAGAGAATGTTTGAGAGTGGGAAAGAGAGATGCTCCCCAGAGAAAAGACTGCTTAAGTTTCAGAGTGCAACAAAAGCTGTCCAGACAACCTCAGCTATAATTTAAATCCCTATCTGTGGGCCATACTGTAGCTTCTCACAGAAAAACCTATACTGGAAACTTAGAAGTTTACCTGTGGAATTTCCTTTGCGCATTTCTTGTTGAAAGAGGGAAAATGAAGGAAAGGAAGCATTCACACTTGTGCACTGCTCAGCGGTATATGAAGCGCTTTTTCTCAGCTCCACATACATTTTAAATCTCAGCCCTGCTCTTCAACCCCCTACATCGCTAAAAACTCTTAGGCCGTGTCTACACTAGCCCCAAACTTCGAAATGGCCATTTCGAAGTTTACTAATGAAGCGCTGAAATACATATTCAGCTCCCCATTAGCATGCAGGCAGCCGCAGCACTTCAAAATTGACACGGCCCGCCGCCGTGCGGCTCATCCAGACAGGGCTCCTTTTCAAAAGGAGCAGATAGGAATAAGGGGACTTCGAAGTAGGTGGGGTCCTTTTGAAAAGGAGCCCCGTCTGCACGAGCCGCGCAGCGGCGGGCCGTGTCAATTTTGAAGTGCTGTGGCCTCCCACATGCTAATGAGGTGCTGAATATTTATTTTAGCGCTTCATTAGTAAACTTCGAAATGGCCATTTGCATGGCCATTTCAAAGTTTGTGCCTAGTGTAGACATAGCCTTAGCTTAACTGCATGACTCCTTCAGAACAGGTGCTACTACTGGCTTCCTCCTCTTCTCTTCCCAGTATCACACTGCTCAGTAGCATCCCAGAAACAAAAAGCGCTACTCCAAGTATCATCTCCCCATTAAATAGATACTGTCTGGAACTAAATAACTTTCTAAAAAGAGC
Source organism: Carettochelys insculpta (assembly GCF_033958435.1). Lineage (NCBI taxonomy): Eukaryota > Metazoa > Chordata > Testudines > Carettochelyidae > Carettochelys > Carettochelys insculpta. Next base: position 27,336,878 of record NC_134145.1, on the reverse strand, counting down.
TTTTTCCTCTGAGACTTACCCCCTAATTCTGTGGAGCCCAAGCCCCAAAGGTTCTAAGGGGTGCAAAACAACATGCATGGTATGCCATGAAAGCTGTCCTCCTCCCTCTTGAGTAAAACCTTATTTTACTCTATCAGGCCCTAACACTAGTGAAAATGGAAATTAATTCTGGAGTTGTGTTTAGGGAAGGCTGGTTGCTTCTTTTGATGAAGAGCTTTCAAAGATGTCTACAAATCCATCAATATTACTGGGAATTTATACACAACCTCTGTCATCCTAAGACATCAAAGTACTTCTATAAACTTCAACTAAGCCTCAACATGCCTAAGATAAATAAGCATATCCAATTTATCAGCGGGTAAGGTGGGCCTCAGAGACACAATGTAGATTATCCAAAGATCACACTCTGAGCCACTGGCAGAGCAAATGGAACTTTGGAGCCGTCATTATCAATCTTTCCAGGCTATTGTGCCTCTTTCAAGAGCCAGACATGTCTTGCATACCCCAAATATCATCCTACTTAAAAACTGGATTTGGCTTCAGCCCTGCATGGCAGCTCTTGGGCTTCAGTTTTCTCCTCCAGGCCCCAGCAGGTTACATGTTGGCCTTGGCAACCCTATTAAAATGAACTCACCCACCATTTGAGAACTGCCAATGCAGTATACAGAGCAGTAACAAGTCATTATCTGCATGACTTTACAAGTGCTTTCTTATGTAATGTGTTGTAAAACTAGGCAAACATCAAGATGAGCTGAAGTACCATCTGGAAGACCTCTGTATATCCTTGGGGATGCAAGTACCCCTGGTTGAAAACCACTGCCCTAGAGGCTTTTGTTATGAGCGCTAGAGACACTACACTGCCCTCTCTCTCCCTCTTTGTAAATCTTATAAAATGTTTAAAATCCATAGATTTCACAGAAGATAAAGCCAGAAGGGATCGTGAGATCATATTTTAAATTTCTTGTATACCACAGACCATTAAATTTCACTCTGAAGCTCCTGCCCAGAGCCCAGTTAGTTTATTTACTGAAGTGCTTCAGTCTTCCAATCAGGAGACTAAAATACATTTTAAAAAGGGATGGGAAGGCAAGGATTTATGGCAACATATTTACAGACTACTTGGTCTCCACAGAAGCCTGAGTCCATGATCTACCAGACATGAGGTTTCCCAGTTTTAGAATAATGTCCATTAAAGATTCTATATAATGCCAGGTAAAGTCAATTAATTCACCACCAGTGCTAAAACCTTCTTCCAAGGTCCACTAGTGAATGTGCCTTGGCACTGTTTATTGTCCAACAGCCTCTCTGTTTCATACTTTGCTTGCAATGTAAGAGATGCTTGTGGTCTTCCAGCAAGTAAAATATTTTGTTACATGCTCTAAATATTCAAAACATGCCTGCACTGTCAATGAGGTTATTTAAAAGGAAAATAAAAAACTTGCTTTAATAGCTTTGCATTAATGCTACACAACTGGGAAACCATATCACCTCTCTTAAAATGAATGGCCTGGTTTTTAAAACACAAAAACAATACTTGAGACAGAAGCTGTTTAGCAAGCATAATTTTTACTACTATGGCAAGTGGTCATTCTGCAATCCACTTCCAATTAAACAGGTTGCTTATTGCAAAGGAAATGGAAAAAGCTAAACCAGCTCTATCTAAAACCAGTCAACAAAGACTGCATTCTATTAAAAATACTGCTACCCTAACGACCTATCCGTGGAGTCTTATCTTCGGTTCTGTACGCTACGATCCCCATTAATTAACACCTTGAACATTGGGTTTCTAACAAAAAACATTTCTGTCTGAGCTGTACAGAAGGAATGAAGGATTAGGGAAGGGAAAAGCACAGTAAGAATAAGACGTGACCAAGGTCACCCAGTCTTACAATGAAAAGTAATTTCTATGCACTCAGTTGCCTTATGCTCTGAAGTGATACATCAATGCTTTAGCGAAGCTGAAACGGCGTGGAACAAATATACACACACCCTGAATCTGAACTGAAGTACAGATCACAAAAATCAATTCCTCTGTTAATTATAACAGCACAAGTTTACTCACAAAGGAGGATCTACATGTATGAGAAACAGCACTAAACAAATTATTTAGTATTATGGCATAATTTATTTCACCCAAATGCAGCAACTCAGGGCTTGCCTCAATAATTTGTAAGGAAAATAAATAGAATTCAATTAAACAGGGCAAAGATGTTCATTTCCCTTTCTTTCTCCAATTTGGCACAGCTCCATTCTTGTGTTTTCACCAGGTATTGTACACACATACAACATCGAGTGCCAATCCTGACTTATTAGTTGAGCCCCTTCTAGTTAACATAGGATACAGCATGGATGCTCTGAGGAGTTTTCATTCAATAAGCTCGGAAGGTAAACCCTTGCTAGTGCTAATCAGAAAGGCTTTTCTTGGCTGCAGGCACTCTCTTTTTGCCAAGTTTTAATCTCTCTCTTTTGCCTCCACTAGATCCTCAGAATCATGAGGTCACCCGTTACTCGTTACACTACTCCTTCATTTCATTTCAGTTGGCACTTCATCACTGACTGAGACTACTTCAGCTCAAAGCTGTTAAACCCAAGTCTTTTCATACTTCTGGACTCAGTGTATTACTGCATCCTGCTTGTGCCCTAATGATAAATCCTCCATACATGAAAACTGGGGGAGGGGAAGAGATTCTTTAAGTCAATTACAAGTGTTATCAGATGTAATATCTTAGTGTCATGCTGAGCATATTAAATATGCTGATCACTTTGGACACCAGAGGCACAGTCTAAGGCTGTTTGTCGCTCTCCTCATAAATAGTCCTAGGTTGTTGAAAATGCAAAACAAATAACTCATTTTCAAACCGACATAGATGGATTTTTATGAACATCAAAAATAAACAAGGGAATAAGAATGGCAATAAAAACACAGAAACCCACAAGACAAACAAAAAGAAACAGTCTTGCAGCTGAAGAAAATTCAAAGGCTTTTCAAACCTCTCACAGATGAGAAATCCACAAAATAATCCTTTAGTTTGGAAAGATACATCTTTTCTGTTAGGTGAGAAACCACCAGTCCAATATCAAACATACACTGTAGTCTTGTAAGACAGTAAATGTTTATTGACAGCCTTGACAGGGCTTTGCAAAGGCTCATTTTCCTGAAAGATATTATGTCACTTGATTGAATTCTTTCCCCCACCACACACTATTATTTTTCCAAACGGAGAATTTGTTTTAAGTAGAGGTAGACAAACAAAATGGAACTGCGATCAGACAAACCTATACCTCTGGAATGACTGTCACGTGATTCTTTATGTAGCTTACTGAAAGAATTTTAACATAGTTGACACTTTGCAACCTTTCCACACTTGGCATAAGAGCGGAATAAAGTATGCCGAAAAGATGAGAGATTCAGGCATGCCTTTTTCAGCCAACACACTGAAAAAAATAGCGTCATTCAGACAGGACACAATCGACCTGAGAGAAAACAACCATGTCCAGCAAGCTAGTTACAACCCAATCGATGCTTAAAGTGTGGACAAGAACTTATCACCTTCTAAACATTCCATAACTGTGCAAAATAAAGCCGTGAGATCCTGACACTACAAATTACAGCTGTATTGTAATCCGGTAAGGGGACACACATACTGCAACATGATCCGACACAGTCAGTACAAACAGACCTTTACAGATCTAGTTTTAGCAACATTGCTCAGCCCGGAAACACACTGTTTCTAAGTAGTTTCTGAATGGAAAATAACCTCCTGAATACATGGGATGACTGCATTCATTTCCGTACCTTTCTAAAGGATAAGGTTAGACCTTAATCTGCCACTTTTTTGTTCATTGTGTAGTAACAGAAAGTTACCCATGTTCACCTGTATTCTAATAAAACAAACCAGCAGTCATGTACCACTTTAAAGACCAACAAAATAATTTATTAGGTGATGAGCTTTCACAGGGCAGACCCCCTTCTTTAGATCAACAGGATTTCTAGGACAGAATGACCATTACGCAGAAAACAAATTTCTTTACAGTGTATATATGATGCTATTCACACTTTTGAAGACAGGTCCACAGGGATGAAAAAAATCACCTGTGGTGGTTTCTTAAATCCAATTACATCAGGTACAAAGATAACTGGAAAAATTAGCCAGCAGAAATAAATTATAAAAATAAGCATACTGCACTGGATGTAATTAGGGCCATATCTTGATGGTTACTAAAGGAATATGGTTCAAATGTTAACATCCGTGCAATTGTGGCCTAATCGCTGTGCAGCAAAATATGAAAAAAAAAAAAATCAATGGTGGCACATAAGATGTAATTCTGATTGTGTTTGGCTCACTGCTCTGAATCCTTTATTCATAAATCACTGTTACTAGCCATTCAGTGAATCAATATTCCCTCTTGGTCTATCCATATGACCACTAAATGAAATAATAATGACCCAAGAGCTGTCCTATATTAGGTCACCAATACTACTAACAGGGATTTCTTGGGAACAGTGAGGTAATCTAGGATAAAATATATCTGATGAGCTTGCAAATAAATGTGAAAAAGCTGCAATTATATATAAAGAGAAAGACTTATATGAAGGAGAGAGCTCTATTTTTAAATATCTGCTCTTTCCTTATAACTTTAGATCTTAATATTTAACGTAGCACTGTAATAAGCCACTTCTTGGAAGTCCATGTTTTTATATATGTCTAATTATACAGACTTTGCTATCTACTCATTTCTTATTTCACACATATCCACTCTGATTTTTTGTTTTAAAAGCAGCACTAATATTACTTTCATCAGAAATCCTTGCCTCTCTTACCATGGTTCTGATACTGAAATGCCTTGAAGGACCACCCATTAGTCCCATTAAAAATCAACAACAACAAAAATAAAACTTCTAGAGTGCTTTCAATGAAACCTTATTCCCCAAACACTTTGCAAACCACTTAATTATATAAAGGTAGTGTAACACCCCTCTGCAGACAAACAGGAAATCTACTGTGTACTCTCCAGCATCTCACATGCAATCCTGAGTCACAGTACTATTAAAGTTGCTAATGGTAATATCTACGAGGGACGCGGGGGGGGGGGGGGAAGTAAGGACAAAATGCCTAGCCCTTAAAGAACATTTTTAGAAAATCATTAGCATACAACCTTTAAACTCTGATCAAAACAAGTATAATATGCCACAGTGGAAACCTGGCTTGTGTGAGTGGCTGCAATGTAACTAGATAACTGTCCCACTAAGATTATCAGCCCAAAAAAAAGTTCATCCTGCCAATCACAGACAGCAAGTGAATCCTTCAGACATACTAATTTACACAGTGGGGGAGCTGCATTGTGGAAGGCTTAAAACCTACCAATAATTAAAGTTAAAAAAAGAAAAAAAAACCACCACAACTCTCATCTTTCATTCCTCCTTTGCAGTCAGTCAATTTCCTCAGTTGCTGTCCTAGCTTAGGACAAGAATCTTCCAATACTTACAGAATGTTAATGCTCCAAAGCCAGCAAATGACACAGTTAAACCTGGATGCACAGTTTAACACTGTTCATCTTATGAACAGATCACTGTGCAGTCCTCAACTATATATCAGATTTCGCATACTGCTGTTATGTGTATCTTTTGCAAGGAACACAGTAAATTTTGCAGGACTCTATGCAATACGCAACCTAACTGAGGGCCTGATTATGCAATGAAATGTATGTAGATTAACCCTTGTGCTTATCTAAAGGCTTATTTACTTCAGTGGGCCTCCATGCAGATGTATGGGATATCCATTTAGAAGTCAGGTTAAAAATTTTCTGCCCAACTGAAATATCCACATATATGGTGGCCTCTCTTGGTTGTTCACTGGCATAGAACTTATTTCAGCTGGTGTTTGATGCTGTCTTCCTGTGTGAAGGTAACTCGCCCATTATAAATAGTATCAGATGTAGCTGTGTTAGTCTGTATTCTAACAAAACAAAACAGCAGTGATGTAGCACTTTAAAAGACTAACAAAATAATTTATTAGGTGATGATGAGCTTTTGTGGGACAGACCCACAAAAGCTCTTCACCTAATAAATTATTTTGCTTGCTTTTGAAGTGTGAAATGACTGCTGCTTCACCCATTATGGCCGTGTCTACACTAGCCAAAAACTTCGAAATGGCCATTTCGAAGTTTACTAATAAAGTGCTGAAATACACATTCAGAGTCTCATTAGCATGCGGGTGGCCGCGGCACTTCGAAATTGATGCAGGTCGCAGCCGCGCGGCTCGCCCAGACAGGGCTCCTTTTCGAAAGGATCCTGGCAACTTCGAAGTTCTCTTATTCCTATCTGCTCATAGGAATATGGGGACTTCGAAGCAGCCGGGGTCCGTTCAAAAAGGAGTC